>NC_088338.1:25012647-25327058 GCF_036884655.1 Musa acuminata AAA Group | reverse complement strand
GGTTAGGCAGCCTAGAAGGACGGATCCAATTCCTACACCAATAGAACAACCCGAAACACCAATTCTTATAGGAAATGAATCTCCTCCTCCTAGTCCCTTTGGAGCAGCACCTTCAGCTCCTGTTTCCTCCTCTGAAGATATCATTATGGCGGAGCTATCTCAGATCAAATCACAGCAAGAACAAATTCAGAATCAACAAGTTGAAATTTTGAAGACACTACGACAAATGAATGAAAAAATAGATATCATGTATCAGCACTGTGGATTACCTCCTAAGGATTAAATTAATGTATCTTTTTATTCTGTTCTGTTTGCTTTTAAAAACAAAGTCATGGTTGTCATCGATTGTACGATAACTGATCTTTCCTTTAGATAACTACTGTCTTAATCTGCATAGATGATGATGTCTTTTGGATAAACTATTTCTGGCAAATTTGAATGATGAACTTTGATAAATGATAAACCTTTTTCTATGATCATCAATTAGCTGGCTTGTCTCTTTTTGTTGATGACAAAGGGGGAGAAGTGATGACTTGCACCAGAACGATAGCATGACTAATATGAATTACAAAAACTTATGTGATATGAATGTCCTATATGACTTGCAAATCCTTGAAAATATCACAAGTTTGATATCATGAAATTTATATTGAAAATCTTTATCTTCTGTCGTAGCAAAATTTATATTGAAATTTATATTGTTTAATGAGGATAACGATAAAGTTCTACGATTAGAACTTATCGGGTTATGCTTGAATCCAATGGGATGGAATTCAAGTGTTTTTTATCTTCTCATAATATGGCATATAGATAGGGGGAGTTATGTTTAACTCCGTCATCAATTGATTGTCATCATCAAAAAGGGGGAGATTGTTGAATCTCGGATTTTGATGATATAATCAATTGGTGGGTTAATTGATCTAATCCATATTATTGAGTTAAGTGTGCAGGATTAACTACGATAACCAGAAAACATAAAGCAAGGATACCGGAGTCGAGCTCGATGGACGTTTAAGAGACCGAAGAATCATCGGAGATGTTGCCGGAACCATCCGAGAAGAAATCGGGAACGTGTCGGAAGTTCGCCGAAGAAATCGTCGGAGGCTCGCGGAGATCACCGAGAAGGCTCGGCTACTCGTTAAAGTCATCACAAAGATTGGGAGCTTGCAGGGAGTCCGTCGGAAGAAGTTCGTCGGAAAGCTCGCCGGAACAAGACTCGACGTTCACGGTTGAAAATTTGCTTAGGATGTTTTTGTGTTATGTAGTTCACTTGTAATTAGGATTAGGATTAAGAGATAATCCTATATCCTGGTTAGGGGCCAACTGGGCCCAAAGTCAGATTTGGTTTGGGCTAAAATTAAGCCAAACCAATGAATCGGAGAGCCAGGCGGTGGCACCGCCTGGCTGGGCGGTGAAACCGCCCAGCACCCGAGAGCTGGGCGGTGACACCTCCTTGGCTGGGCGGTTGCACCGTCCAGCACCCGAGTGCTGGGCGGTGGCACCGCCTGGCTGGGCGGTGGAACCTCCAGCACCGGGAACCCTGAGAGATTTCAAATTTTGAAACCCAAAATTTGAATCCTCTTGAGGCCTATAACTACCCCTCTAATCTCAGCTGAGGTTACAACTTTTGAGAAGCATTTTGATTGAGAGAAAAGTCTTAGAAAGTCTTAGCAAGTCTTGTTTTCAATTTGCTAGAGAGTTCTCCTCCTTCTTTCGTATTGAAAATTTGTAAGAGGTTGAGCTGCTTGTAAAAGGTTGTAAGAGGGGTGTTTACCCTTCCATTTCAAGAGACTTGCTAGTGGAAGGTGGGAGCCTCATCGAAGAGGGGCCTCGCAAGTGGAGTAGGTCATTTGACCGAACCACTCTAAAAATCGGCGTAATCTCTGGTTTTCTTTTTATTATTGTCATTTACATTACTGCAAATCTTCTTACTGCTTTAGTTTGTATTACTATTGCTACGCAACTTTAAGAATACGCCTACAAGTTAAATTTCTCAAGTTTCGTTCATAACGTACGAAAGATTTTGATTAAAATCGAAGTTTTAATCCGCTGCACTAATTCACTCCCCCCTCTTAGTGCCGCTCCGATCCTAACAAAAAGGAGTGCAACACGAGGACTTCTGAGGGTGTCACCCATCGTAGTACTACTCTGGCCCAAGCACGCTTAACTTTGGTGTTTTGATAGGATCCGGTGATTTAGTGCTGGCATTATCGCACCCGTTTCTCGAGCTTCGTCCCTCGCCTATGTGCTCGTCGTGGTCGGCACATCAACGTCCGGAGCCTCTTGCCCGTCACGAAACCATCGTCGTTTTCTCGAACGTTCACGAAATCCCTATTGCAAGCTCTCTCCGAGCCCTAGCCCGACGATTGCGTATCGATCATGGCAAGCACGTGCCGAAACCATCGACACTTTCTAGAACGATCTCGGAATCGCTATTGCGACCCCAATCCGGAAAGCTCTCTCCGAGCCCCTCGATACTGACTGCGTAGCGGTTACAGCAAATTTCCAGCCCCAAAACAATCGTCTCGGAGCTCTACGGGAGATGTTTCGTATCCCGGGATGCAAAAAGGAGTGCAACACGAGGACTTCCCAGGGGGTCACCCATCGTAGTACTACTCTGGCCCAAGCACGCTTAACTTCGGTGTTTTGATGGGATCCGGTGATTTAGTGCTGGCATTATCGCACCCGTTTCGCGAGCTTCGTCCCTCGCCTATGTGCACGTCGCGGTCAGCGCATCAACGTCCGGAGCCTCTTGCCCGTCGCGAAACCGTCATCGCTTTCTCGAACGTTCACGAAATCCGTATTGCAAGATTTCTCCGAGCCCTAGCCCGACGACTGCGTATCGGTCACGGCAAACGCGTTCCGAAACCATCGGCACTTTCTAGAACGATCTCGGAATCGCTATTGCGACCCCAATCCGGAAAGCTCTCTCGGAGCCCGTCGATACTGACTGTGTAGCGGTCACAGCAAATTTCCAGCCCCAAAACAATCGTCTCGGAGCTCTACGGGAGATTTTCGTAACCCGGGATGCAAAAAGGAGTGCAACACGAGGACTTCCCGGGGGTCACCCATCGTAGTACTACTCTGGCCCAAGCACGCTTAACTTCGGTGTTTTGATGGGATCCGGTGATTTAGTGCTGCCATTATCGCACCCGTTTCGCGTGCTTCGTCCCTCGCCTATGTGCACGTCGCGGTCAGCGCATCAACGTCCGGAGCCTCTTGCCCGTTGCGAAACCGTCGTCGCTTTCTCGAACGTTCACGAAATCCCTATTGCAAGCTCTCTCCGAGCCCTAGCCCGACGACTGCGTATCGGTCACGGCAAGCGCCAGCCGAAACCATCGGCACTTTCTAGAACGATCTCGGAATCGCTATTGCGATTCCCAATCCGGAAAGCTCTGTCGGAGCCCCTCGATACTGACTGCGTAGCGGTCACAGCAAATTTCCAGCCCCAAAACAATCGTCTCGGAGCTCTACGGGAGATGTTTCGTATCCCGGGATGCAAAAAGGAGTTCAACACGAGGACTTCCCAGGGGGTCACCCATCGTAGTACTACTCTGGCCCAAGCACGCTTAACTTCGGTGTTTTGATGGGATCCGGTGATTTAGTGCGACCATTATCGCACCCGTTTCGCGAGCTTCGTCCCTCGCCTATGTGCACGTCGCTGTCAGTGCATCAACGTCCGGAGCCTCTTGCCCGTCGCGAAACCGTCGTCGCTTTCTCTAACGTTCACGAAATCCCTATTGCAAGCTCTCTCCGAGCCCTAGCCCGACGACTGTGTATCGGTCACGGCAAGCGCGTGCCGAAACCATCGGCACTTTCTAGAATGATCTCGGAATCGCTATTGCGACACCAATCCGGAAAGCTCTCTCGGAGCCCCTCGATACTGACTGCGTAGCTGTCACAGCAAATTTCCAGCCCCAAAACAATCGTCTCGGAGCTCTACGGGAGATGTTTCGTATCCCGGGATGCAAAAAGGAGTGCAACACGAGGACTTCCCAGGCGGTCACCCATCGTAGTACTACTCTGGCCCAAGCACGCTTAACTTCGGTGTTTTGATGGGATCCGGTGATTTAGTGCTGCCATTATCGCACCCGTTTCGTGAGCTTCGTCCCTCGCCTATGTGCACGTCGCGGTCAGCGCATCAACATCCGGAGCCTCTTGCCCGTCGCGAAACCGTCGTCGCTTTCTCGAACGTTCACGAAATCCCTATTGCAAGCTCTCTCCGAGCCCTAGCCCGACGACTGCGTATCGATCACGGCAAGCGCGTGTCGAATCCATCGGCACTTTCTAGAACGATCTCGGAATCGCTATTGCGACCCCAATCAGGAAAGCTCTCTCCGAGCCCCTCGATACTGACTGCGTAGCGGTCACAGCAAATTTCCAGCCCCAAAACAATCGTCTCGGAGCTCTACGGGAGATGTTTCGTATCCCGGGATGCAAAAAGGAGTGCAACACGACGACTTCCGAGGGGGTCACCCATCGTAGTACTACTCTGGCCCAAGCACGCTTAACTTCGGTGTTTTGATGTGATCCGGTGATTTAGTGCTGGCATTATCGCACCCGTTTCGCGAGCTTCGTCCCTCGCCTATGTGCACGTCGCGGTCAGCGCATCAACGTCCGGAGCCTCTTGCCCGTCGCGAAACCGTCGTCGCTTTCTCGAACGTTCACGAAATCCCTATTGCAAGCTCTCTCCGAGCCCTAGCCCGACGACTGCGTATCTCGGTCACGGCAAGCGCGTGCCGAAACCATCGGCACTTTCTAGAACGATCTAGGAATCGCTATTGCGACCCAAATCCGGAAAGCTCTCTTTGAGCCCCTCGATATTGATTGCGTAGCGGTCACAGCAAATTTCCAGCCCCAAAACAATCGTCTCGGAGTTCAACGGGAGATGTTTCGTATCCCGGGATGCAAAAAGGAGTGAAACACAAGGACTTCCAAGGGGGTCACCCATTGTAGTACTACTCTGGCCCAAGCACGCTTAACTTCGGTGTTTTGATGGGAACCGGTGATTTAGTGCTGCCATTATTGCACCCGTTTCGCGAGCTTCGTCCCTCGCCTATTTGCACGTCGCGGTCCGCGGTCACGGCAAGCGCGTGCCGAAACCATCGTCACTTTCTAGAACGATCTCAGAATAGCTATTGCGACCCCAATCCGGAAAGCTCTCTCCGAGCCCCTCGATACTGACTGCGTAGCGGTTACAGCAAATTTCCAGCCCCAAAACAATCATCTCGGAGCTCTACGGGAGATGTTTCGTATCCAAGGATGCAAAAAGGAGTGCAACACGAGGACTTCCCAGGGGGTCACCCATCCTAGTACTACTCTGGCTCAAGTACGCTTAACTTCGGAGTTTTGATGGGATCCGGTGATTTAGAGCTGGCATTATCGCACCCGTTTCTCGTGCTTCGTCCCTCGCCTATGTGCACGTCACGGTCGGCGTATCAACGTCCGGAGCCTCTTGCCCATCACGATACCGTCGGCGCTTTCTCGATCGTTCACGAAATCCCTATTGTAAGCTGTCTCCGAGCCCTAGCCCGACGACTGCGTATCGGTCACGGCAAGCGCATGCCGAAACCATCGGCACTTTCTAGAACGATCTCGGAATCGCTATTGCGACCCCAATCCGGAAAGCTCTCTCCGAGCCCCTCGATACTGACTGCGTAGCGGTCACAGCAAATTTCCAGCCCCAAAACAATCGTCTCGGAGCTCTACGGGAGATGTTTCGTATCCCGGGATGCAAAAAGGAGTGCAACACGAGGACTTCCGAGGGGGTCACCCATCGTAGTACTACTCTGGCCCAAGCACGCTTAACTTCGGTGTTGTGATGGGATCCGGTGATTTAGTGCTGGCATTATCGCACCCGTTTCGCGAGCTTCGTCCCTCGCCTATGTGCACGTCGCGGTCAGCGCATCAACGTCCGGAGCCTCTTGCCCGTCGCGAAACCGTCGTCGCTTTCTCGAACGTTCACGAAATCCCTATTGCAAGCTCTCTCCGAGCCCTAGCCCGACGACTGCGTATCGGTCACGGCAAGCGCGTGCCGAAACCATCGGCACTTTCTAGAACGATCTAGGAATCGCTATTGCGACCCAAATCCGGAAAGCTCTCTTTGAGCCCCTCGATATTGATTGCGTAGCGGTCACAGCAAATTTCCAGCCCCAAAACAATCGTCTCGGAGCTCAACGGGAGATGTTTCGTGTCCCGGGATGCAAAAAGGAGTGAAACACAAGGACTTCCGAGGGGGTCACCCATCGTAGTACTACTCTGGCCCAAGCACGCTTAACTTCGGTGTTTTGATGGGATCCGGTGACTTAGTGCTGCCATTATTGCACCCGTTTCGCGAGCTTCGTCCCTCGCCTATGTGCACGTCGCGGTCCGCGGTCACGGCAAGCGCGTGCCGAAACCATCGTCACTTTCTAGAACGATCTCAGAATCGCTATTGCGACCCCAATCCGGAAAGCTCTCTCCGAGCCCCTCGATACTGACTGCTTAGCGGTCACAGCAAATTTCCAGCCCCAAAACAATCGTCTCGGAGCTCTACGGGAGATGTTTCGTATCCAAGGATGCAAAAAGGAGTGCAACACGAGGACTTCCCAGGGGGTCACCCATCCTAGTACTACTCTGGCGCAAGCACGCTTAACTTCGGAGTTTTGATGGGATCCGGTGATTTAGAGCTGGCATTATCGCACCCGTTTCTCGTGCTTCGTCCCTCGCCTATGTGCACGTCACGGTCGGCGTATCAACGTCCGGAGCCTCTTGCCCATCACGAAACCGTCGGCGCTTTCTCGAACGTTCACGAAATCCCTATTGCAAGCTCTCTCCGAGCCCTAGCCCGACGACTGCGTATCGGTCACGGCAAGCGCGTGCCGAAACCATCGGCACTTTCTAGAACGATCTCGGAATCGCTATTGCGACCCCAATCCGGAAAGCTCTCTCCGAGCCCCTCGATACTGACTGCGTAGCGGTCACAGCAAATTTCCAGCCCCAAAACAATCGTCTCGGAGCTCAACGGGAGATGTATAGTATCCCGGGATGCAAAAAGGAGTGCAACACGAGGACTTCCCAGGGGGTCACCCATCATAGTACTACTCTGGCCCAAGCACGCTTAACTTCGGTGTTTTGATGGGATCCGGTGTTTTAGTGCTGGCATTATCGCACCCATTTCGCGAGCTTCGTCCCTCGCCTATGTGCACGTCGCGGTCGGCGCAGCAACGTCCGGAGCCTCTTGCCCGTCACGAAACCGTCGTCGCTTTCTCGAACGTTCACGAAATCCCTATTGCAAGCTCTCTCCGAGCCCTAGCCCGACGACTGCGTATCGGTCACGGCAAGCGCGTAGCGAAACCATCGGCACTTTCTAAAACGATCTCGGAATCGCTATTGCAACCCCAATCCGGAAAGCTCTCTCCGAGCCCCTCGATACTGACTGCGTAGCGGTCACAGCAAATTTCCAGCCCCAAAACATTCGTATCGGAGCTCTACGGGAGATGTTTCATATCCCGGGATGCAAAAAGGAGTGCAACACGAGGACTTCCCAGGGGGTCACCCATCGTAGTACTACTCTGGCCTAAGCACGCTTAACTTTGGTGTTTTGATGGGATCCGGTGATTTAGTGCTGGCATTATCGCACCCGTTTCTCGAGCTTCGTCCCTCGCCTATGTGCTCGTCGTGGTCGGCGCATCAACGTCCGGAGCCTCTTGCCCGTCACGAAACCGTCGTCGCTTTCTCGAACGTTCACGAAATCCCTATTGCAAGCTCTCTGCTAGCCCTAGCCCGACGATTGCGTATCGATCACGGCAAGCACGTGCCGAAACCATCGGCACTTTCTAGAACGATCTCGGAATCGCTATTGCGACCCCAATCCGAAAGCTCTCTCCGAGCCCCTCGATACTGACTGCGTAGCGGTCACAGTAAATTTCCAGCCCCAAAACAATCGTCTCGGAGCTCTACGGGAGATGTTTCGTATCCCGGGATGCAAAAAGGAGTGCAACACGAGGACTTCCTAGGGGGTCACCCATCGTAGTACTACTCTGGCCCAAGCACACTTAACTTCATTGTTTTGATTGGATCCGGTGATTTAGTGCTGGCATTATCGCACCCGTTTCGCGAGCTTCGTCCCTCGCCTATGTGCACGTCGCGGTCGGCGTATCAACGTCCGGAGCCTCTTGCCCGTCACGAAACCGTCGGCGCTTTCTCGAACGTTCACGAAATCCCTATTGCAAGCTCTCTCTGAGCCCTAGCCCGACGACTGCGTATCGGTCACGGCAAGCGCGTGCCGAAACCATCGGCACTTTCTAGAACGATCTCGGAATCGCTATTGCGACCCCAATCCGGAAAGCTCTCTCCGAGCCCCTCGATACTGACTGCATAGCGGTCACAGAAAATTTCCAGCCCCAAAACAATCATCTCGGAGCTCTACGGGAGATGTTTCGTATCCCGGGATGCAAAAAGGAGTGCAACACGAGGACTTCCCAGGGGGTCACCCATCATAGTACTACTCTGGCCCAAGCACGCTTAACTTCGGTGTTTTGATGGGATCCGGTGATTTAGTGCTGGCATTATCGCACCCGTTTCGCGAGCTTCGTCCCTCGCCTATGTGCACATCGCGGTCGGCGCATCAACGTCCGGAGCCTCTTGCCCGTCACGAAACCGTCGGCGCTTTCTCGAACGTTCTCGAAATCCCTATTGCAAGCTCTCTCCGAGCCCTAGCCCGACGACTGCGTATCGGTCACGGCAAGCGCGTGCCGAAACCATCGGCACTTTCTAGAACGATCTCGGAATCGCTATTGCGATCGCAATCCGGAAAGCTCTCTCCGAGCCCCTCGATACTGACTGCGTAGCGGTCACAGCAAATTTCCAGCCCCAAAACAATCGTCTCGGAGCGCTACGGGAGATGTTTCGTATCCCGGGATGCAAAAAGGAGTGCAACACGAGGACTTCCCAGGGGGTCACCCATCGTAGTACTACTCTGGCCCAAGCACGCTTAACATCGATGTTTTGATGGGATCCGGTGATTTCGTGCTGGCATTATCGCACCCGTTTCGCGAGCTTCGTCCCTCACCTATGTGCACGTCGCGGTCCGCGCATCAACGTCCGGAGCCTCTTGCCCGTCACGAAACCGTCGTCGCTTTCTCGAACGTTCATGAAATCCCTATTGCAAGCTCTCTCTGAGCCCAAGCCCGACGATTGCGTATCGATCACGGCAAGCACGTGCCGAAACCATCGACACTTTCTAGAACGATCTCGGAATCGCTATTGCGACCCCAATCCGGAAAGCTCTCTCCGAGCCCCTCGATACTGACAGCGTAGCGGTCACAGCAAATTTCCCGCCCCAAAACAATCGTCTCGGAGCTCTACGGGAGATGTTTCGTATCCCGGGATGCAAAAAGGAGTGCAACACGAGGACTTCCCAGGGGGTCACCCATCGTAGTACTACTCTGGCCCAAGCACGCTTAACTTCGGTGTTTTGATGGGATCCGGTGATTTAGTGCTGGCATTATCGCACCCGTTTCGCGAGCTTCGTCCCTCGCCTATGTGCACGTCGTGGTCGGCGCATCAACGTCCGGAGCCTCTTGCCCGTCACGAAACCGTCGGCGCTTTCTCGAACGTTCACGAAATCCCTCTTGCAAGCTCTCCCCGAGCCCTAGCCCGACGACTGCGTATCGGTCACGGCAAGCGCGTGCCGAAACCATCGGCACTTTCTAGAACGATCTCGGAATCGCTATTGCGACCCCAATCCGGAAAGCTCTCTCCGAGCCCCTCGATACTGACTGCGTAGCGGTCACAGCAAATTTCCAGCCCCAAAACAATCGTCTCGGAGCTCTACGGGATATGTTTCGTATCCCGGGATGCAAAAAGGATTGCAACACGAGGACTTCCCAGGGGGTCACCCATCATAGTACTACTCTGGCCCAAGCACGCTTAACTTCGGTGTTTTGATGGGATCCGGTGATTTAGTGCTGGCATTATCGCACCCGTTTCGCGAGCTTCGTCCCTCGCCTATGTGCACGTCGCGGTCGGCGCATCAACGTCCGGAGCCTCTTGCCCATCACGAAATCGTCGTCGCTTTCTCGAACGTTCACGAAATCCCTATTGCAAGCTCTCTCCGAGCCCTAGCCAGACGACTGCGTATCGGTCATGACAAGCGCGTGCCGAAACCATCGGCACTTTCTAGAACGATCTAGGAATCGCTATTGCGACCCCAATACGGAAAGCTCTCTTTGAGCACCTCGATACTGACTGCGTAGCGGTCACAGCAAATTTCCAGCCCCAAAACAATCGTCTCGGAGCTCTACGGGAGATGTTTCGTATCCCGGGATGCAAAAAGGAGTGCAACACGAGGACTTCCCAGGGGGTCACCCATCGTAGTACTACTCTGGCCCAAGCACGCTTAACTTCGGTGTTTTGATAGGATCCGGTGATTTAGTGCTGCCATTATCGCATCCGTTTCGCGAGCTTCGTCCCTCGCCTATGTGCACGTCGCGGTCCGCGGTCACGGCAAGCGCATGCCGAAACCATTGGCACTTTCTAGAATGATCTCGGAATCGCTATTGCGACCCCAATACGGAAAGCTCTCTCCGAGCCCCTCGATACTTACTGCGTAGCGGTCACAGCAAATTTCCAGCCCCAAAACAATCGTCTCGGAGCTCTACGGGAGATGTTTCGTATCCCGGGATGCAAAAAGGAGTGCAACACGAGGACTTCCCAGGGGGTCACCCATCGTAGTACTACTCTGGCCCAAGCACGCTTAACTTCGGTGTTTTGATGGGATCCGGTGATTTAGTGCTGCCATTATCGGACCCGTTTCGCGAGCTTCGTCCCTCGCCTATGTGCACGTCGCGGTCGGCGCATCATCGTCCGGAGCCTCTTGCCCATCACGAAACCGTCGTCGCTTTCTCGAACGTTCACGAAATCCCTATTGCAAGCTCTCTTCGAGCCCTAGCCCGACGACTGCGTATCGGTCACGGCAAGCGCGTGCCGAAACCATCGGCACTTTCTAGAACGATCTAGGAATCGCTATTACGACCCCAATCCGGAAAGCTCTCTTTGAGCCCCTCGATACTGACTGCGTAGCGGTCACAGCAAATTTCCAGCCCCAAAACAATCGTCTCGGAGCTCTACGGGAGATGTTTCGTATCCCGGGATGCAAAAAGGAGTGCAACACGAGGACTTCCCAGGGGGTCACCCATCCTAGTACTACTCTGGCCAAAGCACGCTTAACTTCGGAGTTTTGATGGGATCCGGTGTTTTAGTGCTGGCATTATCGCACCTGTTTCGCGTGCTTCGTCCCTCGCCTATGTGCACGTCGCGGTCGGCGTATCAATGTCCGGAGCCTCTTGCCCGTCACGAAACCGTCGGCGCTTTCTCGAACGTTCTCGAAATACCTATTGCAAGCTCTCTCCGAGCCCTAACCCGACGACTGCGTATCGGTCACGGCAAGCGCGTGCCGAAACCATCGGCACTTTCTAGAACGATCTCGGAATCGCTATTGCGAGCCCAATCCGGAAAGCTCTCTTTGAGCCCCTCGATACTGACTGCGTAGCGGTCACAGCAAATTTCCAGCCCCAAAACAATCGTCTCGGAGCTCTACGGGAGATGTTTCGTATCCCGGGATGCAAAAAGGAGTGCAACACGAGGACTTCCCAGGGGGTCACCCATCGTAGTACTACTCTGGCCCAAGCACGCTTAACTTCAGTGTTTTGATGGAATCCGGTGATTTAGTGCTGGCATTATCGCACCCGTTTCGCGAGCTTCGTCCCTCGCCTATGTGCACGTCGCGGTCGGCGCATCAACGTCCGGAGCCTCTTGCCCGTCACGAAACCGTCGTCGCTTTCTCGAACGTTCACGAAATCCCTATTGCAAGCTCTCTCCGAGCCCTGGCCCGACGATTGCGTATCTATCACGGCAAGAACGTGCCGAAACCATCGACACTTTCTAGAACGATCTAGGAATCGCTATTGCGACCCCAATCCGGAAAGCTCTCTCCGAGCCCCTTGATACTGACAGCGTAGCGGTCACAGCAAATTTCCAACCCCAAAACAATCGTCTCGGAGCTCTACGGGAGATGTTTCGTATCCCGGGATGCAAAAAGGAGTGCAACACGAGAACTTCCCAGGGGGTCACCCATCGTAGTACTACTCTGGCCCAAGCACGCTTAACTTCGGTGTTTTGATGGGATCCGGTGATTTAGTGCTGCCATTATCGCACCCGTGTCGCGAGCTTCGTCCCTCGCCTATATGCACGTCGCGGTCGGCGCATCAACGTCCGTAGCCTCTTGCCCATCACGAAACCGTCGTCGCTTTCTCGAACGTTCACGAAATCCCTATTGCAAGCTCTCTCCGAGCCCTAGCCCGACGACTGCGTATCGGTCATGGCAAGCGCGTGACGAAACCATCGGCACTTTCTAGAACGATCTAGGAATCGCTATTGCGACCCCAATCCGGAAAGCTCTCTTTGAGCCCCTCGATACTGACTGCGTAGTGGTCACAGCAAATTTCCAGCCCCAAAACAATCGTCTCGGAGCTCTACGGGAGATGTTTCGTATCCCGGGATGCAAAAAGGAGTGCAACACGAGGACTTCCCAGGGGGTCACCCATCGTAGTACTACTCTGGCCCAAGCACGCTTAACTTCGGTGTTTTGATGGGATCCGGTGATTTAGTGCTGCCATTATCGGACCCGTTTCGCGAGCTTCGTCCCTCGCCTATGTGCACGTCGCGGTCGGCGCATCAACGTCCGGAGCCTCTTGCCCATCACGAAACCGTCGTCGCTTTCTCGAACGTTCACGAAATCCCTATTGCAAGCTCTCTTCGAGCCCTAGCCCGACGACTGCGTATCGGTCACGGCAAGCGCGTCCCGAAACCATTGGCACTTTCTAGAACGATCTAGGAATCGCTATTGCGACCCCAATCCGGAAAGCTCTCTTTGAGCCCCTCGATACTGACTGCGTAGCGGTCACAGCAAATTTCCAGCCGCAAAACAATCGTCTCGGAGCTCTACGGGAGATGTTTCGTATCCCGGGATGCAAAAAGGAGTGCAACACGAGGACTTCCCAGGGGGTCACCCATCCTAGTACTACTCTGGCCAAAGCACGCTTAACTTCGGAGTTTTGATGGGATCCGGTGTTTTAGTGCTGGCATTATCGCACCTGTTTCGCGTGCTTCGTCCCTCGCCTATGTGCACGTCGCGATCGGCGTATCAATGTCCGGAGCCTCTTGCCCGTCACGAAACCGTCGGCGCTTTCTCGAACGTTCTCGAAATCCCTTTTGCAAGCTCTCTCCGAGCCCTAGCCCGGCGACTGCGTATCGGTCACGGCAAGCGCGTGCCGAAACCATCGGCACTTTCTAGAATGATCTCGGAATCGCTATTGCGACCCCAATCCGGAAAGCTCTCTTTGAGCCCCTCGATACTGACTGCGTAGCGGTCACAGCAAATTTCCAGCCCCAAAACAATCGTCTCGGAGCTCTACGGGAGATGTTTCGTATCCCGGGATGCAAAAAGGAGTGCAACACGAGGACTTCCCAGGGGGTCACCCATCGTAGTACTACTCTGGCCCAAGCACGCTTAACTTCGGTGTTTTGATGGGATCCGGTGATTTAGTGCTGCCATTATCGGACCCGTTTCGCGAGCTTCGTCCCTCGCCTATGTGCACGTCGCGGTCGGCGCATCAACGTCCGGAGCCTCTTGCCCATCACGAAACCGTCGTCGCTTTCTCGAACGTTCACTAAATCCCTATTGCAAGCTCTCTCCGAGCCCTAGCCCGACGACTGCGTATCGGTCACGGCAAGCGCCTGCCGAAACCATCGGCACTTTCTAGAACGATCTAGGAATCGCTATTGCGACCCCAATCCGGAAAGCTCTCTTTGAGCCCCTCGATACTGACTGCGTAGCGGTCACAGCAAATTTCCAGCCCCAAAACAATCATCTCGGAGATCTACGGGAGATGTTTCGTATCCCGGGATGCAAAAAGGAGTGCAATACGAGGACTTCCCAGGGGGTCACCCATCCTAGTACTACTTTGGCCAAAGCACGCTTAACTTCGGAGTTTTGATGGGATCCGGTGTTTTAGTGCTGGCATTATCGCACCTGTTTCCCGTGCTTCGTCCCTCGCCTGTGTGCACGTCGCGGTCGGCGTATCAATGTCCGGAGCCTCTTGCCCGTCACGAAACCGTCGGCGCTTTCTCGAACGTTCTCGAAATACCTATTGCAAGCTCTCTCCGAGCCCTAGCCCGACAACTGCGTATCGGTCACGGCAAGCGCGTGCCGAAACCATTGGCACTTTCTAGAACGATCTCGGAATCGCTATTGCGACCCCAATCCGGAAAGCTCTCTTTGAGCCCCTCGATACTGACTGCGTAGCGGTCACAGCAAATTTTCAGCCCCAAAACAATCGTCTCGGAGCTCTACGGGAGATGTTTCGTATCCCGGGATGCAAAAAGGAGTGTGTTAGAACCCTTGCAGATTCTAAACTTGGGGTTGATCTCTTTAGGGGATCGGCCTCCTTGGAACTCTATAGGGGTTCCTCCCTCCAAGTTGCTGCTCAAAGGCTGCAGAAAAGATTCATCTATTGCTTATCAAAAGAGAAGGAATACATGGCTATTTATAGGGCTTCTAAACCCTAACTCCTAATAGGACTCCTACTTAAGACTCTTACTTCTAACCAACTCCTAATAGGACTCCTACTCAAGACTCCTATTCCCTTACAACTCCTAATTCTTCTCTAAGAAAAAACCTCCTACATGAATGCCCCTCACAATTAGGACTCTCCTAGCTAGAGTCCTAACATTTTTACATGAATGTCCCTCTCAATTAGGACTCTCCAAGCTAGAGTCCTAACAGACCCGCCCTCTTCAAATCAGCCTTGTCCTCGAGGCTGATGATTCATGAATTCTGGGAATTTGATCTTCAAGTCGTCATAGTTCTCCCAAGTGGCATCTTCTTTTGGTAGGTTCGCCCACTGTATTAGCACTTCATTAGTGGGTCGTCGTCGTCGAGTCACGATCCGTCGATTAATAATGGCACTTGGCTGGGTCTGGAGTTCTCTTTGGGTAGTCATATTTGGTGGGTGGCTTGGGGCTGTCTCCAAGCACCTGTTTAAAACTTCCGGTTGGCTGTTGGTTTGTGGGTGATATGTCGTACTCCTTTTCAATTTAGTACCCTGCATATAGAATAACTTTGTCCAAAATCTTCTATTGAAGATGCAAGTAGAATTTGTCACAAGCACAATGCGTCCCTTATAGTGTAATTCTTTTGAGTCCCAATTGTAATGAGCCATGGGGCTTGGTGCTTCCTCCAATTTTTTTATAATCTTACTAGTATCTGAATCTTCTTGCCATTCCATCTTAATATCCTCAAGGAAGTCGCTGGTCGGAAGTGAAACGGTCAAAACTTCAACTTGCTCGGGTAGCTGCGAAAGCGCATCTGCAAGAACATTCTCTTTCCCCTTTTTGTAAGTTATTTCAAAATCAAATCCAAGAAGTTTTGTTACCCATTTTTGCTGCTCGGGGGAAGATATCTTCTGTTCCAAGAGATATTTTAGGCTTTTATGGTCGGTCTTGATTTGAAAGTATCGCCTGATCAAGTACAATCTCCACCTCGTTGCTGCGCGCACAATGGCGAGCATCTCCTTATCATATGTTGACATATTTTGATCGGAGGGAGATAATGTCTTGCTCGTGTATGCGAGTGGTCGACCATCTTGCATGAGAATGGCTCCAATTCTGACTCCAGATGTGTCGGCCTCAATAATGAAGGGTCGGTTGAAATATGGTAGTGTTAGCACCGGCGTCGTCGTCATGGCTGCCTTAAGTTTGTCGAAGGCAGCGGAGGCTCTGTCCAACCATTGGAAGACATTTTTTTCTAGTAAGGAAGTAAGTGGTGCACTGATCTTTCCATAGTTTTTCACGAACTTGCGGTAGTAGCCTGTTAAACCCAGAAAGCCATGTAGCAATTTTATGTTTCTCGAGGTCGGCCAGTTTTGCATTGCTCCAATTTTGAAGGGGTCCACTGCCACACCTTCCTCTGATATGATATGCCCAAGATATTCCACCTTTTGTTGAAGAAAGCAAAAATTTGTGGTTGTTGTGTGTTCAAAAGGTGGTTTTCCGTATGTCTTCTTTGCATGCTCGTATTTGATGATACCCGGATCAAAGGTCCAGCTTTGTAAAGATTTGTGCTCCCTTTCATCTAGCAATTCATCTACTATTGGAATAAAGTATTTGTCCTTGATGATTATGCCATTGAGAGCTCGGTAATCAACACATATTCGCCTTGTTCCGTCCTTCTTGCATACAAGTAGCACCGGCGAAGAGTAGAGGTTGGAACTTGGCCGAATAACTCCTGTTTCGAGCATCTCTTTTATAATCCTTTCTATTTCATCCTTCTGGAGATGTGGATACTGATATGGCTGAGCATTTGCTGAAGATTTGCCTGGAAGAATCATTATACAATGATCATGCCGACAAGTAAGAGGTAGGTTGCGCGGTTCGTCAAATATATTTGAAAATTCAGCAAGCAAAGGAAGTAGATTTGGATCTTCAAATTCTGTTAGCTCTCCCTTAGTTTGCTGCTCAAGTTGTACCAAAAAGCCGCTGCATGCTTTATGCAAAACATTCTCCATTTGTTGTGTGCAAATCGTTGTTATGTCGCCCCCACGTTTCCCGTGCAATGTCACCTGTTTCTCCTTACTGTAAAATTTCATAATTAGTTTCATAAAATTCCAGGAAATATCACCTAATGTCGTCAACCATTTAATTCTGAGCATGGCCTCATGATTGTTAAGAGGGAGAGGGAAGAAATATGTAATTATCTCTTGGTCCTGCAACAATAGTTTCTCCTGTAAGCGCCTATGATCACAATTCAAAATCCGTCCGTCGGTGACCTTAACATCAAACCTGCAGCGATTCTCGATAGGTAATGATATCCGAACAGCAAGCTTACTATTTAGGAAGTTAGTAGTACTGCCCGTGTCGATGAGAACAGTGATTGGTTGTTGTTTGAGAAGGCCTCCAATTTTCATCGTTTGCGGGTTTGAGTAGCTAGCTAGTGTATGTACCGTAACTTCGGTCGGTTGTGGCTCTTCTTCTGCATCTTCTTCTTCATATTCAAAGCTCTCTTTTGGATGTTCAATGACCTCTTCTTCTATCGGTTCAATCATAAGAAGTCCTCCTTTACTGCAGCGATGCTCACGGCTCCACGGCTCGTCACAATGCCAACATAACCCCTTCGCATATCGCTCCCGAAACTCTTCTCCTGTTAACCTCTTTGGTGCAGGGACTTGGTCGACAGTAGGGGGGGGTGAGGGCTTCAATATTACTGGTTGAGGAGTGACCCTAGTCCTCCGAGCTTCATGGTTCAATTGCTCCTCTTGATGTCGTGCGAAAGAGATGGCTGCCATAAGCGTATACGGTTGTCGCGCTTTAACTTCTCCTCGGATCTCCGGCTTCAAGCCCTCAATGAAGGTCCTCAATAGCTGTTTTTGAGACCAATCATGATTTTGATTAGATAACCTTTCAAACCTGGTTTGGTACTCCTGAATGGTGGAGGTTTGTCGGATCTTTGCTAGTTGTTCGTCAATATTCTCGTAATTGGTTGGTCTGAAGCGAATCAGCAGTTCTTCTTTGAATTGTCGCCATGAAAGGACTCCATAAGTATGTTCAAACCAGTCAAACCATTGAATAGCATCCCCTTCAAGATGTATAGCTGCAATTTTCACCATAGATACATCCGCGGTTTTGTGGTACCGAAAATATCGCTCCGCGTGCGAAATCCAACCAATCGGGTCTCCTTCTTCCCATCTAGGGAAGTCCACTCTCATGCATGGATAGTTGGGGTTGGTCATAGAGCTTCCCCTCTCTTGGAAGTCATATCTTTGGGGTTGGTGTGATTGGGCAAAGCTCTCTCCTTGATGTGATTTCTTCGGGCTTAGTGGTCGGCCCAATCTGAGTTCGGTAAAGAGCATCCGAATCTTATCCTCCATTCGCGCCTCCAAGGCTTCGAATTTAGCATTGATTACCTCCTTAGATGCCATAATATATGCCTCCAAATCTATGATGTTAAGATCTCTCTTTTGTTGTTAGGTTAAAGGCATGTATAGGTTGAGAGAAGTGATGGTCAAAAGGGTTGGTGGATTGGTGGATGTAGGCTACGATTTAGGCTTGTTTTGTGGCAGTTTTGGGTGCAGTTTGAGGGTGTGGTTTAGTAGAGTTTTAGGGCTGTGGTTGAAAGTTTTGGATCTGTGGTAGATGGTAGCAAAGGTTTGACAGAAATCTGTGGAAGTTGCAGCAAGTATGTGCTGTCTTGTAAGAGTAGAATTGTCGTCGAAGAAACAACGGTTTCTCGACGTAATTTCCACCAAAAACTTGAGAGAATTAAGGAGGGAATTGATAGCAAAATCACAGTTTATATGACAGCAAGGATATCTAATTTAATCAAGAAAATTTCGGCAGTATAACAGCAAGGAAATTGGTGCAAGTTGCAATTGCAGAATTATCGTCGAAAAATTTCAGCGGGTTACGATGAAAATTTGCAGCAACATAAAATCGTTTTTAGAGATGAATTTCTTAATAGATCAATCTTAGATGGATGCCAAGATGATCTATGAAGTGTATAAGAAATTTCATTCAAAAAAGATTGCAAATAGATGGGTTAAGGCAACGATATGCAGCTGAAATTTTCTGCAGCATAGATTTTCAAGTGCAGCAGATTGGACATAAAAGATCAGTAGTTTATATTGAGAATTTTTCGATGAAACCAAAGGGAAATCTACTGTTAGGAAATGTCAAAGATGTCATAAAAATTTCGTAGAAATTTGGATAGAAAAAGCACAGTAGCAAGATCAAACAGATGGTGCTATGCGGCTTGAATTCTGCAATTCAAGTGCAGCAGATTGGACATAAAAGATTAGTAGTTTATATTGAGAATTTTTTGATGAAACCAAAGGGAAATCCACTGTTAAGAAGTGTCAAAGATGTCATAAAAATTTCGTAGAAATTTGGAAAGAAAAAGCACAGTAGCAAGATCAAACAGATGGTGCTATGCGGCTGGAATTCTGCAATGTATCTTTCGTCGTAGAGATGAAAACTTTGTGACGAAAAGTTTATGCAGCAATATAGGAACGATTTTTTTTTTTTTTTTTTTTGGATTTTTGAATAAGGATAACTAAATTGCAGCAGCAGTAAGGTAGGAAACCAGAACCTGTTGCAATTCACGGGGAGATCAAAGGATGATCCGTGGTGGTGGAGATGATGGCGGAATTCGGTGACGATCTTTTAAGCAATTGTGGGAATTGCTTTGGATGGTTGTGGAGGGTTGATGGATGGCTGTGAAAGGGCAGCGAGACGCCAAGAACGCTGCTCTGATACCAAGTGTTAGAACCCTTGCAGATTCTAAACTTGGGGTTGATCTCTTTAGGGGATCGGCCTCCTTGGAACTCTATAGGGGTTCCTCCCTCCAAGTTGCTGCTCAAAGGCTGCAGAAAAGATTCATCTATTGCTTATCAAAAGAGAAGGAATACATGGCTATTTATAGGGCTTCTAAACCCTAACTCCTAATAGGACTCCTACTTAAGACTCTTACTTCTAACCAACTCCTAATAGGACTCCTACTCAAGACTCCTATTCCCTTACAACTCCTAATTCTTCTCTAAGAAAAAACCTCCTACATGAATGCCCCTCACAATTAGGACTCTCCTAGCTAGAGTCCTAACATTTTTACATGAATGTCCCTCTCAATTAGGACTCTCCAAGCTAGAGTCCTAACAGAGTGCAACACGAGGACTTCCCAGGGGGTCACCCATCGTAGTACTACTCTGGCCCAAGCACGCTTAACTTCGGTGTTTTGATGGAATCCGGTGATTTAGTGCTGGCATTATCGCACCCGTTTCGCGAGCTTCGTCCCTCGCCTATGTGCACGTCGCGGTCGGCGCATCAACGTCCGGAGCCTCTTGCCCGTCACGAAACCGTCGTCGCTTTCTCGAACGTTCACGAAATCCCTATTGCAAGCTCTCTCCGAGCCCTGGCCCGACGATTGCGTATCTATCACGGCAAGAACGTGCCGAAACCATCGACACTTTCTAGAACGATCTCGGAATCGCTATTGCGACCCCAATCCGGAAAGCTCTCTCCGAGCCCCTTGATACTGACAGCGTAGCGGTCACAGCAAATTTCCAACCCCAAAACAATCGTCTCGGGGCTCTACGGGAGATGTTTCGTATCCCGGGATGCAAAAAGGAGTGCAACACGAGAACTTCCCAGGGGGTCACCCATCGTAGTACTACTCTGGCCCAAGCACGCTTAACTTCGGTGTTTTGATGGGATCCGGTGATTTAGTGCTGCCATTATCGCACCCGTGTCGCGAGCTTCGTCCCTCGCCTATATGCACGTCGCGGTCGGCGCATCAACGTCCGTAGCCTCTTGCCCATCACGAAACCGTCGTCGCTTTCTCGAACGTTCACGAAATCCCTATTGCAAGCTCTCTCCGAGCCCTAGCCCGACGACTGCGTATCGGTCATGGCAAGCGCGTGCCGAAACCATCGGCACTTTCTAGAACGATCTAGGAATCGCTATTGCGACCCCAATCCGGAAAGCTCTCTTTGAGCCCCTCGATACTGACTGCGTAGCGGTCACAGCAAATTTCCAGCCCCAAAACAATCATCTCGGAGCTCTACGGGAGATGTTTCGTATCCCGGGATGCAAAAAGGAGTGCAACACGAGGACTTCCCAGGGGGTCACCCATCGTAGTACTACTCTGGCCCAAGCACGCTTAACTTCGGTGTTTTGATGGGATCCGGTGATTTAGTGCTGCCATTATCGGACCCGTTTCGCGAGCTTCGTCCCTCGCCTATGTGCACGTCGCGGTCGGCGCATCAACGTCCGGAGCCTCTTGCCCATCACGAAACCGTCGTCGCTTTCTCGAACGTTCACGAAATCCCTATTGCAAGCTCTCTTCGAGCCCTAGACCGACGACTGCGTATCGGTCACGGCAAGCGCGTCCCGAAACCATTGGCACTTTCTAGAACGATCTAGGAATCGCTATTGCGACCCCAATCCGGAAAGCTCTCTTTGAGCCCCTCGATACTGACTGCGTAGCGGTCACAGCAAATTTCCAGCCGCAAAACAATCGTCTCGGAGCTCTACGGGAGATGTTTCGTATCCCGGGATGCAAAAAGGAGTGCAACACGAGGACTTCCCAGGGGGTCACCCATCCTAGTACTACTCTGGCCAAAGCACGCTTAACTTCGGAGTTTTGATGGGATCCGGTGTTTTAGTGCTGGCATTATCGCACCTGTTTCGCGTGCTTCGTCCCTCGCCTATGTGCACGTCGCGATCGGCGTATCAATGTCCGGAGCCTCTTGCCCGTCACGAAACCGTCGGCGCTTTCTCGAACGTTCTCGAAATCCCTTTTGCAAGCTCTCTCCGAGCCCTAGCCCGACGACTGCGTATCGGTCATGGCAAGCGCGTGCCGAAACCATCGGCACTTTCTAGAATGATCTCGGAATCGCTATTGCGACCCCAATCCGGAAAGCTCTCTTTGAGCCCCTCGATACTGACTGCGTAGCGGTCACAGCAAATTTCCAGCCCCAAAACAATCGTCTCGGAGCTCTACGGGAGATGTTTCGTATCCCGGGATGCAAAAAGGAGTGCAACACGAGGACTTCCCAGGGGGTCACCCATCGTAGTACTACTCTGGCCCAAGCACGCTTAACTTCGGTGTTTTGATGGGATCCGGTGATTTAGTGCTGCCATTATCGGACCCGTTTCGCGAGCTTCGTCCCTCGCCTATGTGCACGTCGCGGTCGGCGCATCAACGTCCGGAGCCTCTTGCCCATCACGAAACCGTCGTCGCTTTCTCGAACGTTCACTAAATCCCTATTGCAAGCTCTCTCCGAGCCCTAGCCCGACGACTGCGTATCGGTCACGGCAAGCGCCTGCTGAAACCATCGGCACTTTCTAGAACGATCTAGGAATCGCTATTGCGACCCCAATCCGGAAAGCTCTCTTTGAGCCCCTCGATACTGACTGCGTAGCGGTCACAGCAAATTTCCAGCCCCAAAACAATCATCTCGGAGATCTACGGGAGATGTTTCGTATCCCGGGATGCAAAAAGGAGTGCAACACGAGGACTTCCAAGGGGGTCACCCATCCTAGTACTACTTTGGCCAAAGCACGCTTAACTTCGGAGTTTTGATGGGATCCGGTGTTTTAGTGCTGGCATTATCGCACCTGTTTCCCGTGCTTCGTCCCTCGCCTGTGTGCACGTCGCGGTCGGCGTATCATTGTCCGAAGCCTCTTGCCCGTCACGAAACCGTCGGCGCTTTCTCGAACGTTCTCGAAATACCTATTGCAAGCTCTCTCCGAGCCCTAGCCCGACGACTGCGTATCGGTCACGGCAAGCGCGTGCCGAAACCATCGGCACTTTCTAGAACGATCTCGGAATCGCTATTGCGACCCCAATCCGGAAAGCTCTCTTTGAGCCCCTCGATACTGACTGCGTAGCGGTCACAGCAAATTTCCAGCCCCAAAACAATCGTCTCGGAGCTCTACGGGAGATGTTTCGTATCCCGGGATGCAAAAAGGAGTGCAACACGAGGACTTCCCAGGGGGTCACCCATCGTAGTACTACTCTGGCCCAAGCACGCTTAACTTCGGTGTTTTGATGGGATCTGGTGATTTAGTGCTGCCATTATCGGACCCGTTTCGCGAGCTTCGTCCCTCGCCTATGTGCACGTCGCGGTCGGCGCATCAACGTCCGGAGCCTCTTGCCCATCACGAAACCGTCGTCGCTTTCTCGAACGTTCATGAAATCCCTATTGCAAGCTCTCTTCGAGCCCTAGCCCGACGACTGCGTATCGGTCACGGCAAGCGCGTCCCGAAACCATTGGCACTTTCTAGAACGATCTAGGAATCGCTATTGCGACCCCAATCCGGAAAGCTCTCTTTGAGCCCCTCGATACTGACTGCGTAGCGGTCACAGCAAATTTCCAGCCGCAAAACAATCGTCTCGGAGCTCTACGGGAGATGTTTCGTATCCCGGGATGCAAAAAGGAGTGCAACACGAGGACTTCCCAGGGGGTCACCCATCCTAGTACTACTCTGGCCAAAGCACGCTTAACTTCGGAGTTTTGATGGGATCCGGTGTTTTAGTGCTGGCATTATCGCACCTGTTTCGCGTGCTTCGTCCCTCGCCTATGTGCACGTCGCGATCGGCGTATCAATGTCCGGAGCCTCTTGCCCGTCATGAAACCGTCGGCGCTTTCTCGAACGTTCTCGAAATCCCTTTTGCAAGCTCTCTCCGAGCCCTAGCCCGACGATTGCGTATCGGTCACGGCAAGCGCGTGCCGAAACCATCGGCACTTTCTAGAATGATCTCGGAATCGCTATTGCGACCCCAATCCGGAAAGCTCTCTTTGAGCCCCTCGATACTGACTGCGTAGCGGTCACAGCAAATTTCCAGCCCCAAAACAATCGTCTCGGAGCTCTACGGGAGAAGTTTCGTATCCCGGGATGCAAAAAGGAGTGCAACACGAGGACTTCCCAGGGGGTCACCCATCGTAGTACTACTCTGGCCCAAGCACGCTTAACTTCGGTGTTTTGATGGGATCCGGTGATTTAGTGCTGCCATTATCGGACCCGTTTCGCAAGCTTCGTCCCTCGCCTATGTGCACGTCGTGGTCGGCGCATCAACGTCCGGAGCCTCTTGCCCATCACGAAACCGTCGTCGCTTTCTCGAACGTTCACTAAATCCCTATTGCAAGCTCTCTCCGAGCCCTAGCCCGACGACTGCGTATCGGTCACGGCAAGCGCCTGCCGAAACCATCGGCACTTTCTAGAACGATCTAGGAGTCGCTATTGCGACCCCAATCCGGAAAGCTCTCTTTGAGCCCCTCGATACTGACTGCGTAGCGGTCACAGCAAATTTCCAGCCCCAAAACAATCATCTCGGAGATCTACGGGAGATGTTTCGTATCCCGGGATGCAAAAAGGAGTGCAACACGAGGACTTCCCAGGGGGTCACCCATCCTAGTACTACTTTGGCCAAAGCACGCTTAACTTCGGAGTTTTGATGGGATCCGGTGTTTTAGTGCTGGCATTATCGCACCTGTTTCCCGTGCTTCGTCCCTCGCCTGTGTGCACGTCGCGGTCGGCGTATCAATGTCCGGAGCCTCTTGCCCGTCACGAAACCGTCGGCGCTTTCTCGAACGTTCTCGAAATACCTATTGCAAGCTCTCTCCGAGCCCTAGCCCGACGACTGCGTATCGGTCACGGCAAGCGCGTGCCGAAACCATCGGCACTTTCTAGAACGATCTCGGAATCGCTATTGCGACCCCAATCCGGAAAGCTCTCTTTGAGCCCCTCGATACTGACTGCGTAGCGGTCACAGCAAATTTCCAGCCCCAAAACAATCGTCTCGGAGCTCTACGGGAGATGTTTCGTATCCCGGGATGCAAAAAGGAGTGCAACACGAGGACTTCCCAGGGGGTCACCCATCGTAGTACTACTCTGGCCCAAGCACGCTTAACTTCGGAGTTTTGATGGAATCCGGTGATTTAGTGCTGGCATTATCGCACCCGTTTCGCGAGCGTCGTCCCTCGCCTATGTGCACGTCGCGGTCGGCGCATCAATGTCCGGAGCCTCTTGCCCGTCACGAAACCGTCGTCGCTTTCTCGAACGTTCACGAAATCCCTATTGCAAGCTCTCTCCGAGCCCTGGCCCGACGATTGCGTATCTATCACGGCAAGAACGTGCCGAAACCATCGACACTTTCTAGAACGATCTCGGAATCGCTATTGCGACCCCAATCCGGAAAGCTCTCTCCGAGCCCCTTGATACTGACAGCGTAGCGGTCACAGCAAATTTCCAACCCCAAAACAATCGTCTCGGAGCTCTACGGGAGATGTTTCGTATCCCGGGATGCAAAAAAGAGTGCAACACGAGAACTTCCCAGGGGGTCACCCATCGTAGTACTACTCTGGCCCAAGCACGCTTAACTTCGGTGTTTTGATGGGATCCGGTGATTTAGTGCTGCCATTATCGCACCCGTGTCGCGAGCTTCGTCCCTCGCCTATATGCACGTCGCGGTCGGCGCATCAACGTCCGTAGCCTCTTGCCCATCACGAAACCGTCGTCGCTTTCTCGAACGTTCACGAAATCCCTATTGCAAGCTCTCTCCGAGCCCTAGCCCGACGACTGCGTATCGGTCATGGCAAGCGCGTGCCGAAACCATCGGCACTTTCTAGAACGATCTAGGAATCGCTATTGCGACCCCAATCCGGAAAGCTCTCTTTGAGCCCCTCGATACTGACTGCGTAGTGGTCACAGCAAATTTCCAGCCCCAAAACATTCGTCTCGGAGCTCTACGGGAGATGTTTCGTATCCCGGGATGCAAAAAGGAGTGCAACACGAGGACTTCCCAAGGGGTCACCCATCGTAGTACTACTCTGGCCCAAGCACGCTTAACTTCGATGTTTTGATGGGATCCGGTGATTTAGTGCTGGCATTATCGTATCCGTTTCGCGAGCTTCGTCCCTCGCCTATGTGCACGTCGCGGTCGGCGCATCAACGTCCGGAGCCTCTTGCCCGTCACGAAACCATCGGCTCTTTCTCGAACGCTCACGAAATCCCTCTTGCAAGCTCTCCCCGAGCCCTAGCCTGACGACTGCGTATCGGTCACGGCAAGCGCGTGCCGAAACCATCGGCACTTTCTAGAACGATCTCGGAATCGCTATTGCGACCCCAATCCGGAAAGCTCTCTCCGAGCCCCTCGATACTGAAAGCGTAGCGGTCACAGCAAATTTCCAGCCCCAAACCAATCGTCTCGGAGCTCTACGGGAGATGTTTCGTATCCCGGGAAGCAAAAAGGAGTGCAACAGGTGGACTTCCCAGGGGGTCACCAATCCTAGTACTACTCTGGCCAAAGCACGCTTAACTTCGGAGTTTTGATGGGATCCGGTGTTTTAGTGCTGGCATTATCGCACCTGTTTCGCTTGCTTCGTCCCTCGCCTATGTGCACGTCGCGGTCGGCGTATCAATGTCCGGAGCCTCTTGCCCGTCATGAAACCGTCGGCGCTTTCTCGAACGTTCTCGAAATCCCTATTGCAAGCTCTCTCCGAGCCCTAGCCCGACGACTGCGTATCGGTCACGGCAAGCGCGTGCCGAAACCATCGGCACTTTCTAGAACGATCTCGGAATCGCTATTGCGACCCCAATCCGGAAAGCTCTCTCCGAGCCCCTCGATACTGACTGCGTAGCGGTCACAGCAAATTTCCAGCCCCAAAACAATCGTCTCGGAGCGCTACGGGAGATGTTTCGTATCCCGGGATGCAAAAATGAGTGCAACACGAGGACTTCCCAGGGGGTCACCCATCGTAGTACTACTCTGGCCCAAGCACGCTTAACTTCGTGTTTTGATGGGATCCGGGGATTTAGTGCTGGCATTATCGCACCCGTTTCGCGAGCTTCGTCCCTCACCTATGTGCACGTCGCGGTCGGCGCATCAACGTCCGGAGCCTCTTGCCCGTCACGAAACCGTCGTCGCTTTCTCGAACGTTCACGAAATCCCTATTGCAAGCTCTCTCCGAGCCCTAGCCCGACGATTGCGTATCTATCATGGCAAGAACGTGCCGAAACCATCGACACTTTCTAGAACGATCTCGGAATCGCTATTGCGACCCCAATCCGGAAAGCTCTCTCCGACCCCCTCGATACTGACTGCGTAGCGGTCACAGCAAATTTCCAGCCCCAAAACAATCATCTCGGAGCTCTATGGGAGATGTTTCGTATCTCAGGATGCAAAAAGGAGTGCAACACGAGAACTTCCCAGGGGGTCACCCATCGTAGTACTACTCTGGCCCAACCACGCTTAACTTCGGTGTTTTTATGGGATCCGGTGATTTAGTGCTGCCATTATCGCACCCGTTTCGCGAGCTTCGTCCCTCGCCTATGTGCACGTCGCGGTCGGCGCATCAACGTCCGGAGCATCTTGCCCATCACGAAACCGTCGTCGCTTTCTCGAACGTTCACGAAATCCCTATTGCAAGCTCTCTCCGAGCCCTAGCCCGACGACTGCGTATCGGTCACGGCAAGCGCGTGCCGAAACCATCGGCGCTTTCTAGAACGATCTCGGAATCGCTATTGCGACCCCAATCCGGAAAGCTCTCTCCGAGCCCCTCGATACTGACTACGTAGCGGTCACAGCAAATTTCCAGCCCCAAAACAATCGTCTCGGAGCTCTACGGGAGATGTTTCGTATCCCGGGATGCAAAAAGGATTGCAACACGAGGACTTCCCAGGGGGTCACCCATCATAGTACTACTCTGGCCCAAGCACGCTTAACTTCGGTGTTTTGATGGGATCCGGTGATTTAGTGCTGGCATTATCGCACCCGTTTCGCGAGTTTCGTCCCTCGCCTATGTGCACGTCGCGGTCGGTGCATCAACGTCCGGAGCCTCTTGCCCGTCACGAAACCGTCGTCGCTTTCTCGAACGTTCACGAAATCCCTATTGCCAGCTCTCTCCGAGCCCTAGCCCGACGACTGCGTATCGGTCACGGCAAGCGCGTGCCGAAACCAACGGCAATTTCTAGAACGATCTCAGAATCGCTATTGCGACCCCAATCCGGAAAGCTCTCTCCGAGCCCCTCGATACTGACTGGGTAGCGGTCACAGCAAATTTCCAGCCCCAAAACAATCGTCTCGGAGCTCTACGGGAGATGTTTCATATCCCGGGATGCAAAAAGGAGTGCAACACGAGGACTTCCCAAGGGGTCACCCATCGTAGTACTACTCTGGCCCAAGCACGCTTAACTTCGATGTTTTGATGGGATCCGGTGATTTAGTGTTGGCATTATCGTATCCGTTTCGCGAGCTTCGTCCCTCGCCTATGTGCACGTCGCGGACGGCGCATCAACGTCCGGAGCCTCTTGACCGTCACGAAACCATCGGCTCTTTCTCGAACGTTCACGAAATCCCTCCTGCAAGCTCTCCCCGAGCCCTAGCCTGACGACTGCGTATCGGTCACGGCAAGCGCGTGCCGAAACCATCGGCACTTTCTAGAACGATCTCGGAATCGCTATTGCGACCCATATCCGGAAAGCTCTCTCCGAGCCCCTCGATACTGACAGCGTAGCGGTCACAGCAAATTTCCAGCCCCAAAACAATCGTCTCGGAGCTCTACGGGAGATGTTTCGTATCCCGGGATGCAAAAAGGAGTGCAACACGAGGACTTCCCAGGGGGTCACCCATCCTAGTACTACTCTGGCCAAAGCACGCTTAACTTCGGAGTTTTGATGGGATCCGGTGTTTTAGTGCTGGCATTATCGCACATGTTTCGCTTGCTTCGTCCCTCGCCTATGTGCACGTCGCGGTCGGCGTATCAATGTCCGGAGCCTCTTGCCCGTCACGAAACCGTCGGCGCTTTCTCGAACGTTCTCGAAATCCCTATTGCAAGCTCTCTCCGAGCCCTAGCCCGACGACTGCGTATCGGTCACGGCAAGCGCGTGCCGAAACCATCGGCACTTTCTAGAACGATCTCGGAATCGCTATTGCGACCCCAATCCGGAAAGCTCTCTCCGAGCCCCTCGATACTGACTGCGTAGCGGTCACAGCAAATTTCCAGCCCCAAAACAATCGTCTCGGAGCGCTACGGGAGATGTTTCGTATCCCGGGATGCAAAAATGAGTGCAACACGAGGACTTCCCAGGGGGTCACCCATCGTAGTACTACTCTGGCCCAAGCACGCTTAACTTCGTGTTTTGATGGGATCCGGGGATTTAGTGCTGGCATTATCGCACCCGTTTCGCGAGCTTCGTCCCTCACCTATGTGCACGTCGCGGTCGGTGCATCAACGTCCGGAGCCTCTTGCCCGTCACGAAACCGTCGTCGCTTTCTCGAACGTTCACGAAATCCCTATTGCAAGCTCTCTCCGAGCCCTAGCCCGACGATTGCGTATCTATCACGGCAAGAACGTGCCGAAACCATCGACACTTTCTAGAACGATCTCGGAATCGCTATTGCGACCCCAATCCGGAAAGCTCTCTCCGACCCCCTCGATACTGACTGCGTAGCGGTCACAGCAAATTTCCAGCCCCAAAACAATCATCTCGGAGCTCTATGGGAGATGTTTCGTATCTCAGGATGCAAAAAGGAGTGCAACACGAGAACTTCCCAGGGGGTCACCCATCGTAGTACTACTCTGGCCCAACCACGCTTAACTTCGGTGTTTTTATGGGATCCGGTGATTTAGTGCTGCCATTATCGCACCCGTTTCGCGAGCTTCGTCCCTCGCCTATGTGCACGTCGCGGTCGGCGCATCAACGTCCGGAGCATCTTGCCCATCACGAAACCGTCGTCGCTTTCTCGAACGTTCACGAAATCCCTATTGCAAGCTCTCTCCGAGCCCTAGCCCGACGATTGCGTATCGATCACGGCAAGCACGTGCCGAAACCATCGGCACTTTCTAGAACGATCTCGGAATCGCTATTGCGACCCCAATCCGGAAAGCTCTCTCCGAGCCCCTCGATACTGACTGCGTAGCGGTCACAGCAAATTTCCAGCACCAAAACAATCGTCTCGGAGCTCTCCGGGAGATGTTTCGTATCCCGGGATGCAAAAAGGAGTGCAACACGAGGACTTTCCAGGGGGTCACCCATCCTAGTACTACTCTGGCCCAAGCACGCTTAACTTCGGTGTTTTGATGGGATCCGGTGATTTAGTGCTGCCATTATCACACCCGTTTCGCGAGCTTCGTCCCTTGCCTATGTGCACGTCGCGGTCGGCGCATCAACGTCCGGAGCCTCTTGCCCGTCACGAAACCGTCGGCGCTTTCTCGAACGTTCACGAAATCCCTATTGCAAGCTCTCTTCGAGCCCTAGCCCGACGACTGCGTATCGGTCACGGCAAGCGCGTGCCGAAACCATCGGGACTTTCTATAACGATCTCGGAATCGCTATTGTGACCCCAATCCGGAAAGCTCTCTCCAAGCCCCTCGATACTGACTGCGTAGCGGTTACAGCAAATTTCCAGCCCCAAAACAATCGTCTCGGAACTCTACGGGAGATGTTTCGTATCCCGGGATGCAAAAAGGAGTGCAACACGAGGACTTCCCAGGGGGTCACCCATCGTAGTACTACTCTGGCCCAAGCACGCTTAACTTCGGTGTTTTGATGGGATCCGGTGATTTAGTGCTGCCATTATCGCACCCGTTTCGCGAGCTTCGTCCCTCGCCTATGTGCACGTCGCGGTCGGCGCATCAACGTCCGGAGCCTTTTGCCCGTCACGAAACCGTCGGCGCTTTCTCGAACGTTCACGAAATCCCTATTGCAAGCTCTCTCCGAGCCCTAGCCCGACGACTGCGTATCGGTCACGGCAAGCGCGTGCCGAAACCATCGGCACTTTCTAGAACGATATCGGAATCGCTATTGCAACCCCTATCCGGAAAGCTCTATCCGAGCCCCTCGATACTGACTGCGTAGCGGTCACAGCAAATTTCCAGCCCCAAAACAATCGTCTCGGAGCTCTACGGGAGATGTTTTGTATCCCGGGATGTAAAAACGAGTGCAACATGAGGACTTCCCAGGGGGTCACCCATCGTAGTACTACTCTGGCCCAAGCACGCTTAACTTCGGTGTTTTGAAGGGATCCGGTGCTTTAGTGCTGGCATTATCGCGCCCGTTTCGCGAGCTTCGTCCCTCGCCTATGTGCACGTCGTGGTCGGCGCATCAACGTCCGGAGCCTTTTGCCCGTCACGAAACCGTCGGCGCTTTCTCGAACGTTCACGAAATCCCTATTGCAAGCTATCTCCGAGCCCTAGCCCGACGACTGCGTATCGGTCACGGCAAGCGCGTGCCGAAACCATCGGCACTTTCTAGAACGATCTCGGAATCGCTATTGCGACCCCAATCCGGAAAGCTCTCTCCGAGCCCCTCGATACTGACTGCGTAGCGGTCACAGCAAATTTCCAGCCCCAAAACAATCGTCTCAGAGCTCTACGGGAGATGTTTCATATCCCGGGATGCAAAAAGGAGTGCAACACGAGGACATCCCAGGGGGTCACCCATCATAGTACTACTCTGGCCCAAGCACGCTTAACATCGGTGTTTTGATGGGATCCGGTGATTTAGTGCTGGCATTATCGCACCCGTTTCGCGAGCTTCATCCCTCGCCTATGTGCACGTCGCGGTCGGCGCATCAACGTCCGGAGCCTCTTGCCCATCACGAAACCGTCGTCGCTTTCTCGAACGTTCACCAAATCCCTATTGCAAGCTCTCTCCGAGCCCTAGCCCGACGACTACGTATCGGTCACGGCAAGCGCGTGCCGAAACCATCGGCACATTCTAGAACAATCTAGGAATCGCTTTTGCGACCCCAATCCGGAAAGCTCTCTTTGAGCCCCTCGATACTGACTGCGTAGCAATCACAGCAAATTTCCAGCCCCAAAACAATCGTCTCGGAGCTCTACGGGAGATGTTTCGTATCCCGGGATTGAAAAAGGAGTGCAACACGAGGACTTCCCAGGGGGTCACCCATCGTAGTACTACTCTGGCCCAAGCACGCTTAACTTCGGTGTTTTGATGGGATCCGGTGATTTAGTGCTGCCATTATCGCACCTGTTTCGCGAGCTTCGTCCCTCGCCTATGTGCACGTCGCGGTCCGCGGTCACGGCAAGCGCGTTCCGAAACCATTAGCACTTTCTAGAACGATCTCGGAATCGCTATTGCGACCCCAATCCGGAAAGCTCTCTCCGAGCCCCTCGATACTGACTGCGTAGCGGTCACAGCAAATTTCCAGCCCCAAAACAATCATCTCGGAGCTCTACGGGTCACCCATCCTAGTACTACTATGGCCAAAGCACGCTTAACTTCGGAGTTTTGATGGGATCCGGTGTTTTTGTGCTGGCATTATCGCACCTGTTTCGCGTGCTTCGTCCCTCGCCTATGTGCACGTCGCGGTCGGCGTATCAATGTCCGGAGCCTCTTGCCCGTCACGAAACCGTCGGCGCTTTCTCGAACGTTCTCGAAATCCCTATTGCAAGCTCTCTCCGAGCCCTAGCCCGACGACTGCGTATCGGTCACGGCAAGCGCGTGCCGAAACCATCGGCACTTTCTAGAACGATCTCGTAATCGCTATTGCGACCCAAATCCGGAAAGCTCTCTCCGAGCCCCTCGATACTGACTGCGTAGCGGTCACAGCAAATTTCCAGCCCCAAAACAATCGTCTCGGAGCTCTACGGTAGATGTTTCGTATCCCGGGATGCAAAAAGGAGTGCAACACGAGGACTTCCCAGGGGTCACCCATCCTAGTGCTACTCTTGCCCAAGCACGCTTAACTTCGGAGTTTTGATGGGATACGGTGATTTAGTGCTAGCATTATCGCACCCGTTTCGCGTGCTTTGTCCCTCGCCGATGTGCACGTCGCGGTCGGCGTATCAATGTCCGGAGCCTCTTGCCCGTCACGAAACCGTCGGTGCTTTCTCGAACGTTCTCGAAATCCCTATTGCAAGCTCTCTCCGAGCCCTAGCCCGACGATTGCGTATCGATCACGGCAAGCGCGTGCCGAAACCATCGGCACTTTCTAGAACGATATCGGAATCGCTATTGCAACCCCTATCCGGAAAGCTCTATCCGAGCCCCTCGATACTGACTGCGTAGCGGTCACAGCAAATTTCCAGCCCCAAAACAATCGTCTCGGAGCTCTACGGGAGATGTTTTGAATCCCGGGATGCAAAAACGAGTGCAACATGAGGACTTCCCAGGGGGTCACCCATCGTAGTACTACTCTGGCCCAAGCACGCTTAACTTCGGTGTTTTGAAGGGATCCGGTGCTTTAGTGCTGGCATTATCGCACCCGTTTCGCGAGCTTCGTCCCTCACCTATGTGCACGTCGTGGTCGGCGCATCAACGTCCGGAGCCTTTTGGCCGTCACGAAACCGTCGGCGCTTTCTCGAACGTTCACGAAATCCCTATTGCAAGCTCTCTCCGAGCCCTAGCCCGACGACTGCGTATCGGTCACGGCAAGCGCGTGCCGAAACCATCGGCACTTTCTAGAACGATCTCGGAATCGCTATTGCGACCCCAATCCGGAAAGCTCTCTCCGAGCCCCTCGATACTGACTGCGTAGCGGTCACAGCAAATTTCCAGCCCCAAAACAATCGTCTCAGAGCTCTACGGGAGATGTTTCATATCCCGGGATGCAAAAAGGAGTGCAACACGAGGACTTCCCAGGGGGTCACCCATCATAGTACTACTCTGGCCCAAGCACGCTTAACTTCGATGTTTTGATGGGATCCGGTGATTTAGTGCTGGCATTATCGCACCCGTTTCGCGAGCTTCATCCCTCGCCTATGTGCACGTCGCGGTCGGCGCATCAACGTCCGGAGCCTCTTGCCCATCACGAAACCGTCGTCGCTTTCTCGAACGTTCACCAAATCCCTATTGCAAGCTCTCTCCGAGCCCTAGCCCGACGACTACGTATCGGTCACGGCAAGCGCGTGCCGAAACCATCGGCACATTCTAGAACAATCTAGGAATCGCTTTTGCGACCCCAATCCGGAAAGCTCTCTTTGAGCCCCTCGATACTGACTGCGTAGCAGTCACAGCAAATTTCCAGCCCCAAAACAATCGTCTCGGAGCTCTACGGGAGATGTTTCGTATCCCGGGATTGAAAAAGGAGTGCAACACGAGGACTTCCCAGGGGGTCACCCATCGTAGTACTACTCTGGCCCAAGCACGCTTAACTTCGGTGTTTTGATGGGATCCGGTGATTTAGTGCTGCCATTATCGCACCTGTTTCGCGAGCTTCGTCCCTCGCCTATGTGCACGTCGCGGTCCGCGGTCACGGCAAGCGCGTTCCGAAACCATTAGCACTTTCTAGAACGATCTCGGAATCGCTATTGCGACCCCAATCCGGAAAGCTCTCTCCGAGCCCCTCGATACTGACTGCGTAGCGGTCACAGCAAATTTCCAGCCCCAAAACAATCATCTCGGAGCTCTACGGGTCACCCATCCTAGTACTACTATGGCCAAAGCACGCTTAACTTCGGAGTTTTGATGGGATCCGGTGTTTTTGTGCTGGCATTATCGCACCTGTTTCGCGTGCTTCGTCCCTCGCCTATGTGCACGTCGCTGTCGGCGTATCAATGTCCGGAGCCTCTTGCCCGTCACGAAACCGTCGGCGCTTACTCGAACGTTCTCGAAATCCCAATTGCAAGCTCTCTCCGAGCCCTAGCCCGACGACTGCGTATCGGTCACGGCAAGCGCGTGCCGAAACCATCGGCACTTTCTAGAACGATCTCGAAATCGCTATTGCGACCCAAATCCGGAAAGCTCTCTCCGAGCCCCTCGATACTGATTGCGTAGCGGTCACAGCAAATTTCCAGCCCCAAAACAATCGTCTCGGAGCGCTACGGGGGATGTTACGTATCCCGGGATGCAAAAAGGAGTGCAACACGAGGACATCCCAGGGGGTCACCCATCGTAGTACTACTCTGGCCCAAGCACACTTAACTTCGGTGTTTTGATGGGATCCGGTGATTTAGTGCTGGCATTATCGCACCCGTTTCGCGTGCTTCGTCCCTCGCCTATGTGCACGTCGCGGTCGGCGTATCAATGTCCGGAGCCTCTTGCCCGTCACGAAACCGTCGGTGCTTTCTCGAACGTTCTCGAAATCCCTATTGCAAGCTCTCTCCGAGCCCTAGCCCGACGATTGCGTATCGGTCACGGCAAGCGCGTGCCGAAACCATCGGCACTTTCTAGAACGATATCGGAATCGCTATTGCAACCCCTATCCGGAAAGCTCTATCCGAGCCCCTCGATACTGACTGCGTAGCGGTCACAGCAAATTTCCAGCCCCAAAACAATCGTCTCGGAGCTCTACGGGAGATGTTTTGTATCCCGGGATGCAAAAACGAGTGCAACATGAGGACTTCCCAGGGGGTCACCCATCGTAGTACTACTCTGGCCCAAGCACGCTTAACTTCGGTGTTTTGAAGGGATCCGGTGCTTTAGTGCTGGCATTATCGCGCCCGTTTCGCGAGCTTCGTCCCTCGCCTATGTGCACGTCGTGGTCGGCGCATCAACGTCCGGAGCCTTTTGCCCGTCACGAAACCGTCGGCGCTTTCTCGAACGTTCACGAAATCCCTATTGCAAGCTCTCTCCGAGCCCTAGCCCGACGACTGCGTATCGGTCACGGCAAGCGCGTGCCGAAACCATCGGCACTTTCTAAAAACGATCTCGGAATCGCTATTGCGACCCCAATCCGGAAAGCTCTCTCCGAGCCCCTCGATACTGACTGCGTAGCGGTCACAGCAAATTTCCAGCCCCAAAACAATCGTCTCAGAGCTCTACGGGAGATGTTTCATATCCCGGGATGCAAAAAGGAGTGCAACACGAGGACTTCCCAGGGGGTCACCCATCATAGTACTACTCTGGACCAAGCACGCTTAACTTCGGTGTTTTGATGGGATCCGGTGATTTAGTGCTGGCATTATCGCACCCGTTTCGCGAGCTTCATCCCTCGCCTATGTGCACGTCGCGGTCGGCGCATCAACGTCCGGAGCCTCTTGCCCATCACGAAACCGTCGTCGCTTTCTCGAACGTTCACCAAATCCCTATTGCAAGCTCTCTCCGAGCCCTAGCCCGACGACTACGTATCGGTCACGGCAAGCGCGTGCCGAAACCATCGGCACATTCTAGAACAATCTAGGAATCGCTTTTGCGACCCCAATCCGGAAAGCTCTCTTTGAGCCCCTCGATACTGACTGCGTAGCAGTCACAGCAAATTTCCAGCCCCAAAACAATCGTCTCGGAGCTCTACGGGAGATGTTTCGTATCCCGGGATTGAAAAAGGAGTGCAACACGAGGACTTCCCAGGGGGTCACCCATCGTAGTACTACTCTGGCCCAAGCACGCTTAACTTCGGTGTTTTGATGGGATCCGGTGATTTAGTGCTGCCATTATCGCACCTGTTTCGCGAGCTTCGTCCCTCGCCTATGTGCACGTCGCGGTCCGCGGTCACGGCAAGCGCGTTCCGAAACCATTAGCACTTTCTAGAACGATCTCGGAATAGCTATTGCGACCCCAATCCGGAAAGCTCTCTCCGAGCCCCTCGATACTGACTGCGTAGCGGTCACAGCAAATTTCCAGCCCCAAAACAATCATCTCGGAGCTCTACGGGTCACCCATCCTAGTACTACTATGGCCAAAGCACGCTTAACTTCGGAGTTTTGATGGTATCCGGTGTTTTTGTGCTGGCATTATCGCACCTGTTTCGCGTGCTTCGTCCCTCGCCTATGTGCACGTCGCTGTCGGCGTATCAATGTCCGGAGCCTCTTGCCCGTCACGAAACCGTCGGCGCTTTCTCGAACGTTCTCGAAATCCCTATTGCAAGCTCTCTCCGAGCCCTAGCCCGACGACTGCGTATCGATCACGGCAAGCGCGTGCCGAAACCATCGGCACTTTCTAGAACGATCTCGAAATCGCTATTGCGACCCCAATCCGGAAATCTCTCTCCGAGCCCCTCGATACTGACTGCGTAGCGGTAACAGCAAATTTCCAGCCCCAAAACAATCGTTTCGGAGCTCTACGGGAGATGTTTCGTATCCCGGGATGCAAAAAGGAGTGCAACACGAGGACTTCCCAGGGGGTCACCCATCGTAGTACTACTCTGGCCCAAGCACGCTTAACTTCGGTGTTTTGATGGGATCCGGAGATTTAGTGCTGGCATTATCGCACCCGTTTCGCGAGCTTCGTCCCTCGCCTATGTGCACGTCGCGGTCAGCGCATCAACGTCCGGAGCCTCTTGCCCGTCACGAAACCGTCGTCGCTTTCTCAAACGTTCACGAAATCCCTGTTGCAAGCTCTCTCCGAGCCCTAGCCCGACGATTGCGTATCGATCACGGCAAGCATGTGCCGAAACCACCGGCACTTTCTAGAACGATCTCGGAATCGCTATTGCGACCCCAATCCGGAAAGCTCTCTCCGAGCCCCTCGATACTGACTGCATAGCGGTCACAGCAAATTTCCAGCCCCAAACAATCGTCTCGGAGCTCTACGGGAGATGTTTCGTATCCCGGGATGCAAAAAGGAGTGCAACACGAGGACTTCCCAGGGGGTCACCCATTCTAGTACTACTCTGGCCCAAGCACGCTTAACTTCAGAGTTTTGATGGGATTCGTTGATTTAGTGCTAGCATTATCGCACCCGTTTCGCGTGCTTCGTCCCTCGCCTATGTGCACGTCGCGGTCGGCGTATCAATGTCCGGAGCCTCTTGCCCGTCACGAAACCGTCAGCGCTTTCTCGAACGTTCACGAAATCCCTATTGCAAGCTCTCTCCGAGCCCTAGCCCGACGACTGCGTATCGGTCACGGCAAGCGCGTGCCGAAACCATCGGCACTTTCTAGAACGATCTCGGAATCGCTATTACGACCCCAATCCGGAAAGCTCTCTCTGAGCCCCTCGATACTGACTGCGTAGCGGTAACAGCAAATTTCCAGCCCCAAAACAATCGTCTCGGAGCTCTACGGGAGATGTTTCGTATCCCGGGATGCAAAAAGGAGTGCAACACGAGGACTTCCCAGGGGGTCACCCATCGTAGTACTACTCTGGCCAAAGCACGCTTAACTTCGGTGTTTTGATGGGATCCGGTGATTTAGTGCTGACATTATCGCACCCGTTTCGCGAGCTTCGTCCCTCGCCTATGTGCACATCGCGGTCGGCGCATCAACGTCCGGAGCCTCTTGCCCGTCACGAAACCGTCGTCGCTTTCTCGAATGTTCACGAAATTCCTGTTGCAAGCTCTCTCCGAGCCCTAGCCCGACGATTGCGTATCGATCACGGCAAGCACGTGCCGAAACCATCGGCACTTTCTAGAACGATCTCGGAATCGCTATTGCGACCCCAATCCGGAAAGCTCTCTCCGAGCCCCTCGATACTGACTGCATAGCGGTCACAGCAAATTTCCAGCCCCAAAACAATCGTCTCGGAGCTCTCCGGGAGATGTTTCGTATCCCGGGATGCAAAAAGGAGTGCAACACGAGGACTTCCCAGTGGGTCACCCATCCTAGTACTACTCTGGCCCAAGCACGCTTAACTTCGGTGTTTTGATAGGATCCGGAGATTTAGTGCTGGCATTATCGCACCCGTTTCGCGTGCTTCGTCCCTCGCCTATGTGCACGTCGCGGTCGTCGTATCAACGTCCGGAGCCTCTTGCCCGTCATGAAACCGTCGGCGCTTTCTCGAACGTTCATAAAATCCCTATTGCAAGCTATCTCCGTGCCCTAGCCCGACGACTGCGTATCGGTCACGGCAAGCGCGTGCCGAAACCATCGGCACTTTCTAGAACGATCTCGGAATCGCTATTGCGACCCCAATCCAGAAAGCTCTCTCCGAGCCCCTCGATACTGACTGCGTAGCGGTGACAGAAAATTTCCAGCCCAAAACAATCGTCTCGGAGCTCTACGGGAGATGTTTCGTATCCCGGGATGCAAAAAGGAGTGCAACACGAGGACTTCCCAGGGGTTCACCCATCGTAGTACTACTCTGGCCCAAGCACGGTTAACTTCGGTGTTTTGATGGGATCCGGTGATTTAGTGCTGCCATTATCGCACCCGTTTCGCGAGCTTCGTCCCTCGCCTATGTGCACGTCGCGGTCAGCGCATCAACGTCCGGAGCCTCTTGCCCATCACGAAACCGTCGTCGCTTTGTCGAACGTTCACGAAATCCCTATTGCAAGCTCTCTCCGAGCCCTAGCCCGACGACTGCGTATCGGTCACGGCAAGCGCGTGCCAAAACCATCGGCACTTTCTAAAACGATCTAGGAATCGCTATTGCGACCCCAATCCGGAAAGCTCTCTTTGAGCCCCATGATACTGACTGTGTAGCAGTCACAGCAAATTTCCAGCCCCAAAACAATCGTCTCGGAGCTCTACGGGAGATGTTTCGTATCTCGGGATGCAAAAAGGAGTGCAACACGAGGACTTCCCAGGGGGTCACCCATCGTAGTACTACTCTGGCCCAAGCACGCATAACTTCGGTGTTTTGATGGGATCCGGTGATTTAGTGCTGCCATTATCGCACCCGTTTCGCGAGCTTCGTCCCTCGCCTATGTGCACGTCGCAGTCCGCGGTCACGGCAAGCGCGTGCCGAAACCATTAGCACTTTCTAGAACGATCTCGGAATCGCTATTGCGACCCCAATCCGGAAAGCTCTCTCCGAGCCCCTCGATATTGACAGTGTAGCGGTCACAGCAAATTTCCAGCCCCAAAACAATCGTCTCGGAGCTCTACGGGAGATGTTTCGTATCCCGGGATGCAAAAAGGAGTGCAACACAAGGACTTCCCAGGGGGTCACCCATCGTAGTACTACTCTGGACCAAGCACGCTTAACTTCGGTGTTTTGATGGGATCTGGTGATTTAGTGCTGGCATTATCGCACCCGTTTCACGTTCTTCGTCCCTCGCCTATGTGCACGTCGCGGTCGGCGCATCAACGTCCGGAGCCTCTTGCCCGTCACGAAACCGTCGGGATACCAAATGTCACGACCCGGGTCTGATGAGCTAACTGGCCAATAACTCCATTTTGGTCCTCAACGGCGGACCAAAATGCTTAAGCGGGAGGTAACGTAATACACTCATCAGGCCCTTATAAGCTAATCACACACATTCCCCACTTCCGATGTGGGACTAATGGGATATTACACTATCCCCAACCCAATTAGCTTGACGTCCTCGTCAAGGCCTGATATATCCCAGATCGAACCCTAGCATAGTGCATGTGAGGTTTAACTCAGTGGTGGCTCCACGCCGTGACGAGTTCTCTGACTCCAACCACGGGTAGCCCTTTCCTACTGCAGCCCTCTCACCCTGCCCTAATGCTAGGTCGGCTCTGATACCAAAAGTCACGACCCGGGTCTGATGAGCTAACTGGCCAATAACTCCATTTTGGTCCTCAACGGCGGACCAAAATGCTTAAGCCGGAGGTAACGTAGTACACTCATCAGGCCCTTATAAGCTAATCACACACATTCCCCACTTCCGATGTGGGACTAATGGGATATTACACTACCACCTCTGTTTTGGTATCAGAGCCGACCTAGCATTAGGGCAGGGTGAGAGGGCTGCAGTAGGAAAGGGCTACCCGTGGATGGAGTCAGAGAACTCGTCACGGCGTGGAGCCACCACTGAGTTAAACCTCACATGCACTATGCTAGGGTTCGATCTGGGATATGTCAGGCCTTGACGAGGACGTCAAGCTAATTGGGTTGGGGATTAGTGTAATATCCCATTAGTCCCACATCGGAAGTGGGGAATGTGTGTGATTAGCTTATAAGGGCCTGATGAGTGTACTACGTTACCTCCGGCTTAAGCATTTTGGTCCGCCGTTGAGGACCAAAATGGAGTTATTGGCCAGTTAGCTCATCAGACCCGGGTCGTGACACTTCCTCTGTCAACGCCCCTCAAAATATTATCCATGATATTAAAATTTTTCATCATCACAAACCAATCCAGGATCCAAACTAACGTTTGAGGACACTGAAAAACATTCTATTCATATTCACATCCATAAAACCTGTGCATTTTAAAATCATATATCACATCACTCGATAATTCACATTTATGGCAACCCAAGCCAACTTGACAAACATGAACAACATTTATAATTCCACAAGCTAAATAAATTATACAATCAGAACTCCAACTATTCACCACAAGATCATATCGTCATAAATTAGACTTAACATTCAGAAATTCCAAATAAGAGAGATCTCCTAACACTTTGACACAGTATATCAATTTCGGTTCATCGACAATATTTCATTACATACAAAACATACTTATACAACAATAGCATAACAACCGACAAGACTTGCCCATCATTCTGAATAGCTATCCACTGCCTCAGCCCAAATCAAACTGTTAGAACCCTTGCAGATTCTAAACTTGGGGTTGATCTCTTTAGGGGATCGGCCTCCTTGGAACTCTATAGGGGTTCCTCCCTCCAAGTTGCTGCTCAAAGGCTGCAGAAAAGATTCATCTATTGCTTATCAAAAGAGAAGGAATACATGGCTATTTATAGGGCTTCTAAACCCTAACTCCTAATAGGACTCCTACTTAAGACTCTTACTTCTAACCAACTCCTAATAGGACTCCTACTCAAGACTCCTATTCCCTTACAACTCCTAATTCTTCTCTAAGAAAAAACCTCCTACATGATTGCCCCTCACAATTAGGACTCTCCTAGCTAGAGTCCTAACAGAATGTCCCTCTCAATTAGGACTCTCCTAGCTAGAGTCCTAACATTTTTACATGAATGTCCCTCTCAATTAGGACTCTCCAAGCTAGAGTCCTAACAGACCCGCCCTCTTCAAATCAGCCTTGTCCTCGAGGCTGATGATTCATGAATTCTGGGAATTTGATCTTCAAGTCGTCATAGTTCTCCCAAGTGGCATCTTCTTTTGGTAGGTTCGCCCACTGTATTAGCACTTCATTAGTGGGTCGTCGTCGTCGAGTCACGATCCGTCGATTAATAATGGCACTTGGCTGGGTCTGGAGTTCTCTTTGGGTAGTCATATTTGGTGGGTGGCTTTGGGCTGTCTCCAAGCACCTGTTTAAAACTTCCGGTTGGCAGTTGGTTTGTGGGTGATATGTCGTACTCCTTTTCAATTTAGTACCCTGCATATAGAATAACTTTGTCCAAAATCTTCTATTGAAGATGCAAGTAGAATTTGTCACAAGCACAATGCGTCCCTTATAGTGTAATTCTTTTGAGTCCCAATTGTAATGAGCCATGGGGCTTGGTGCTTCCTCCAATTTTTTTATAATCTTACTAGTATCTGAATCTTCTTGCCATTCCATCTGAATATCCTCAAGGAAGTCGCTGGTCGGAAGTGAAACGGTCGAAACTTCAACTTGCTCGGGTAGCTGCGAAAGCGCATCTGCAAGAACATTCTCTTTCCCCTTTTTGTAAGTTATTTCAAAATCAAATCCAAGAAGTTTTGTTACCCATTTTTGCTGCTCGGGGGAAGATATCTTCTGTTCCAAGAGATATTTTAGGCTTTTATGGTCGGTCTTGATTTGAAAGTATCGCCTGATCAAGTACAATCTCCACCTCGTTGCTGCGCGCACAATGGCGAGCATCTCCTTATCATATGTTGACATATTTTGATCGGAGGGAGATAATGTCTTGCTAGTGTATGCGAGTGGTCGACCATCTTGCATGAGAATGGCTCCAATTCTGACTCCAGATGTGTCGGCCTCAATAATGAAGGGTCGGTTGAAATCTGGTAGTGTTAGCACCGGCGTCGTCGTCATGGCTGCCTTAAGTTTGTCGAAGGCAGCGGAGGCTCTGTCCAACCATTGGAAGATATTTTTTTCTAGTAAGGAAGTAAGTGGTGCACTGATCTTTCCATAGTTTTTCACGAACTTGCGGTAGTAGCCTGTTAAACCCAGAAAGCCATGTAGCAATTTTATGTTTCTCGAGGTCGGCCAGTTTTGCATTGCTCTAATTTTGAAGGGGTCCACTGCCACACCTTCCTCTGATATGATATGCCCAAGATATTCCACCTTTTGTTGAAGAAAGCAAAAATTTGTGGTTGTTGTGTGTTCAAAAGGTGGTTTTCCGTATGTCTTCTTTGCATGCTCGTATTTGATGATACCCGGATCAAAGGTCCAGCTTTGTAAAGATTTGTGCTCCCTTTCATCTAGCAATTCATCTACTATTGGAATAAAGTATTTGTCCTTGATGATTATGCCATTGAGAGCAAGGTAATCAACACATATTCGCCTTGTTCCGTCATTCTTGCATACAAGTAGCACCGGCGAAGAGTAGAGGTTGGAACTTGGCCGAATAACTCCTGTTTCGAGCATCTCTTTTATAATCCTTTCTATTTCATCCTTCTGGAGATGTGGATACTGATATGGCTGAGTATTTGCTGAAGATTTGCCTGGAAGAATCATTATACAATGATCATGCCGACAGGTAAGAGGTAGGTTGCGCGGTTCGTCAAATATATTTGAAAATTCAGCAAGCAAAGGAAGTAGATTTGGATCTTCAAATTCTGTTAGCTCTCCCTTAGTTTGCTGCTCAAGTTGTACCAAAAAGCCGCTGCATGCTTTATGCAAAACATTCTCCATTTGTTGTGTGCAAATCGTTGTTATGTCGCCCCCACGTTTCCCGTGCAATGTCACCTGTTTCTCCTTACTGTAAAATTTCATAATTAGTTTCATAAAATTCCAGGAAATATCACCTAATGTCGTCAACCATTTAATTCTGAGCATGGCCTCATGATTATTAAGAGGGAGAGGGAAGAAATCTGTAATTATCTCTTGGTCCTGCAGCAATAGTTTCTCCTGTAAGCGCCTATGATCACAATTCAAAATCCGTCCGTCGGTGACCTTAACATCAAACCTGCAGCGATTCTCGATAGGTAATGATATCCGAACAGCAAGCTTACTATTTAGGAAGTTAGTAGTACTGCCCGTGTCGATGAGAACAGTGATTGGTTGTTGTTTGAGAAGGCCTCCAATTTTCATCGTTTGCGGGTTTGAGTAGCTAGCTAGTGTATGTACCGTAACTTCGGTCGGTTGTGGCTCTTCTTCTGCATCTTCTTCTTCATATTCAAAGCTCTCTTTTGGATGTTCAATGACCTCTTCTTCTATCGGTTCAATCATAAGAAGTCCTCCTTTACTGCAGCGATGCTCACGGCTCCACGGCTCGTCACAATGCCAACATAACCCCTTCGCATATCGCTCCCGAAGCTCTTCTCCTGTTAACCTCTTTGGTGCAGGGACTTGGTCGACAGTAGGGGGGGGTGAGGGCTTCAATATTACTGGTTGAGGAGTGACCCTAGTCCTCCGAGCTTCATGGTTCAATTGCTCCTCTTGATGTCGTGCGAAAGAGATGGCTGCCATAAGCGTATACGGTTGTCGCGCTTTAACTTCTCCTCGGATCTCCGGCTTTAAGCCCTCAATGAAGGTCCTCAATAGCTGTTTTTGAGACCAATCATGATTTTGATTAGATAACCTTTCAAACCTGGTTTGGTACTCCTGAATGGTGGAGGTTTGTCGGATCTTTGCTAGTTGTTCGTCAATATTCTCGTAATTGGTTGGTCTGAAGCGAATCAGCAGTTCTTCTTTGAATTGTCGCCATGAAAGGACTCCATAAGTATGTTCAAACCAGTCAAACCATTGAATAGCATCCCCTTCAAGATGTATAGCTGCAATTTTCACCATAGATACATCCGCGGTTTTGTGGTATCGAAAATATCGCTCCGCGTGCGAAATCCAACCAATCGGGTCTCCTTCTTCCCATCTAGGGAAGTCCACTCTCATGCATGGATAGTTGGGGTTGGTCATAGAGTTTCCCCTCTCTTGGAAGTCATATCTTTGGGGTTGGTGTGATTGGGCAAAGCTCTCTCCTTGATGTGATTTCTTCGGGCTTAGTGGTCGGCCCAATCTGAGTTCGGTAAAGAGCATCCGAATCTTATCCTCCATTCGCGCCTCCAAGGCTTCGAATTTAGCATTGATTACCTCCTTAGATGCCATAATATATGCCTCCAAATCTATGATGTTAAGATCTCTCTTTTGTTGTTAGGTTAAAGGCATGTATAGGTTGAGAGAAATGATGGTTAAAAGGGTTGGTGGATTGGTGGATGTAGGCTACGATTTAGGCTTGTTTTGTGGCAGTTTTGGGTGCAGTTTGAGGGTGTGGTTTAGTAGAGTTTTAGGGCTGTGGTTGAAAGTTTTGGATCTGTGGTAGATGGTAGCAAAGGTTTGACAGAAATCTGTGGAAGTTGCAGCAAGTATGTGCTGTCTTGTAAGAGTAGAATTGTCGTCGAAGAAACAACGGTTTCTCGACGTAATTTCCACCAAAAACTTGAGAGAATTGAGGAGGGAATTGATAGCAAAATCACAGTTTATATGACAGCAAGGATATCTAATTTAATCAAGAAAATTTCGGCAGTATAACAGCAAGGAAATTGGTGCAAGTTGTAATTGCAGAATTATCGTCGAAAAATTTCAGCGGGTTACGATGAAAATTTGCAGCAACATAAAATCGTTTTTAGAGATGAATTTCTTAATAGATCAATCTTAGATGGATGCCAAGATGATCTATGAAGTGTATAAGAAATTTCATTCAAAAAAGATTGCAAATAGATGGGTTAAGGCAACGATATGCAGCTGAAATTTTCTGCAGCATAGATTTTCAAGTGCAGCAGATTGGACATAAAAGATCAGTAGTTTATATTGAGAATTTTTCGATGAAACCAAAGGGAAATCTACTGTTAGGAAATGTCAAAGATGTCATAAAAATTTCGTAGAAATTTGGATAGAAAAAGCACAGTAGCAAGATCAAACAGATGGTGCTATGCGGCTTGAATTCTGCAATTCAAGTGCAGCAGATTGGACATAAAAGATCAGTAGTTTATATTGAGAATTTTTTGATGAAACCAAAGGGAAATCCACTGTTAAGAAGTGTCAAAGATGTCATAAAAATTTCATAGAAATTTGGACAGAAAAAACATAGTATCAAGATCAAACAAATAGTGCTATGCGGCTGAAATTTTACGGTGCAGATTTTCAAGTATAGCAGATTAGACGTAAAAGATCAACGGTTTATATTGAGAATTTTTTGACAAAACCAAAGGAAAATCTGCTATTAGGAAGTGTCAAAGCTGTCATAAAAATTTCATAGAGATTTGGATAGAAAAAATATAGTAGCAAGATCAAACAATCTATGCTATGCGATTGGAATTTTGCAATGTATCTTTCGTCGTAGAGATGAAAACTTTGCGACGAAAAGTTTATGCAGCAATTTTGGAACAATTTTTTTTTTTTTGGATTTTCGAATAAGATAACTAAATTGCAGCAGCAGTAAGGTAAGAAACCAGAACCTGTTGCAATTCACGGGGAGATCAAAGGATGATCTGCGGTGGTGGAGATGACGATGGAATTTGGTGACGATCTTTTAAGCAATTGTGGGAATTGCTTTGGGCGGCTGTGGAGGGCTGATGGATGGCTATGGAAGGGCAGCGAGACGCCAAGAACGCTGCTCTGATACCAGGTGTTAGAACCCTTGCAGATTCTAAACTTGGGGTTGATCTCTTTAGGGGATCGGCCTCCTTGGAACTCTATAGGGGTTCCTCCCTCCAAGTTGCTGCTCAAAGGCTGCAGAAAAGATTCATCTATTGCTTATCAAAAGAGAAGGAATACATGGCTATTTATAGGGCTTCTAAACCCTAACTCCTAATAGGACTCCTACTTAAGACTCTTACTTCTAACCAACTCCTAATAGGACTCCTACTCAAGACTCCTATTCCCTTACAACTCCTAATTCTTCTCTAAGAAAAAACCTCCTACATGATTGCCCCTCACAATTAGGACTCTCCTAGCTAGAGTCCTAACAGAATGTCCCTCTCAATTAGGACTCTCCTAGCTAGAGTCCTAACATTTTTACATGAATGTCCCTCTCAATTAGGACTCTCCAAGCTAGAGTCCTAACAGACCCGCCCTCTTCAAATCAGCCTTGTCCTCGAGGCTGATGATTCATGAATTCTGGGAATTTGATCTTCAAGTCGTCATAGTTCTCCCAAGTGGCATCTTCTTTTGGTAGGTTCGCCCACTGTATTAGCACTTCATTAGTGGGTCGTCGTCGTCGAGTCACGATCCGTCGATTAATAATGGCACTTGGCTGGGTCTGGAGTTCTCTTTGGGTAGTCCCACATCGGAAGTGGGGAATGTGTGTGATTAGCTTATAAGGGCCTGATGAGTGTACTACGTTACCTCCGGCTTAAGCATTTTGGTCCGCCGTTGAGGACCAAAATGGAGTTATTGGCCAGTTAGCTCATCAGACCCGGGTCGTGACACTTCCTCTGTCAACGCCCCTCAAAATATTATCCATGATATTAAAATTTTTCATCATCACAAACCAATCCAGGATCCAAACTAACGTTTGAGGACACTGAAAAACATTCTATTCATATTCACATCCATAAAACCTGTGCATTTTAAAATCATATATCACATCACTCGATAATTCACATTTATGGCAACCCAAGCCAACTTGACAAACATGAACAACATTTATAATTCCACAAGCTAAATAAATTATACAATCAGAACTCCAACTATTCACCACAAGATCATATCGTCATAAATTAGACTTAACATTCAGAAATTCCAAATAAGAGAGATCTCCTAACACTTTGACACAGTATATCAATTTCGGTTCATCGACAATATTTCATTACATACAAAACATACTTATACAACAATAGCATAACAACCGACAAGACTTGCCCATCATTCTGAATAGCTATCCACTGCCTCAGCCCAAATCAAACATCTCGAAGAGTGACAAGCTGACCTGAAAGATTTATATAACAACGGAGTGAGCCAAAAACGGCTCAGCAAGTGACAAAGCATATTCAGAACAAAAGGAACGATTTCAAACAAGTAAGGTATCATAATGCAAGGCAGAATACAAGAATTCTCAAGGATACCATCTCAATAGATACCAAATCATACGTATCATGTCATTCAAAACATATTTGATCCATACCGAATGGAACATAAAGTAATTGGGACATATCAATGGCAGATAGGACATTTCAGAACATATCAGTTCATAGCAAATGGAGCACAGAGTAATTGGAGCATATCAGTAACAAAGGAAACATATCGGAGCTTATCAATGGCAGATAGGACATTTTAGAACATATCAGTTCATAGCAAATGGAGCACAGAGTAATTGGAGCATATCAGAAACAAAGGAAACTTATCGGAGCTTATCAATGGCATATAAAATGTTCCAAAACACATCAACGACATATGGAACATTTCGAAGCAAAATCAACAATGAATGAAGCATTTCAGAGCATATCAAACTCATATGTCGTACAGAAGCTCAAACGTCGTCCTTGACGTTGCAATCATATCATACTTATCCAGAGCAGGAACAGAAATAACTCACCAAAACTCTGGATGTCATATCAAACATATAGAGGGTGTAGTGGGATCACAGACAGAATGTGATTCATCCATTTCTGAATGACCACCAGACAGAAGTCTCCCACGTCTGGGAGCTCCATCCACCCACGTCTAGGTGAAGTCAGAGGGGGCCGGCAGAGCATCGCAGGCTCTATGCATAACTCCCTTTACCATTTCTGGCAAAGGTTCACATTATCCCACAACACCAGAATACAAGAGGGCAGATTAAACAATAAGTAGCATAATACGGAAGCACACGCGGAACAACAATACGTACATGTGCCTTTACGAGACAATACGATGCAAGCAACAATCTCTCACAAATGTATTCAGTTTTGGAATGAAATGAAGGCAAGAGTATACAGGGATTCAAAGCATTCATACTGAGCTCAATTCAAAATAGGAAGGTTAGATGAATTCAATATCCAAAGGAATGAAACTGGAATAGGCACATATCGAAAGCAAATGCGGAACAATAGGATATACATGTGCCTATATGAGTCAATACGATCGTCTCGGAGCTCTACGGGAGATGTTTCGTATCCCGGGATGCAAAAAGGAGTGCAACACAAGGACTTCCCAAGGGGTCACCCATCCTAGTACTACTCTGGCCCAAGCACGCTTAACTTCGGAGTTTTGATGGGATCCGGTGATTTAGTGCTGGCATTATCGCACCCGTTTCGCGAGCTTCGTCCCTCGCCTATGTGCACGTCGCGGTCGGCGCATCAACGTCCGGAGCCTCTTGCCCGTCACGAAACCGTCATCGCTTTCTCGAATGTTCACGAAATTCCTGTTGCAAGCTCTCTCCGAGCCCTAGCCCAACGATTGTGTATCGATCACGGCAAGCACGTGCCGAAACCATCGGCACTTTCTAGAACGATCTCGGAATCGCTATTGCGACCCCAATCCGGAAAGCTCTCTCCGAGCCCCTCGATACTGACTGCATAGCGGTCACAGCAAATTTCCAGCCCCAAAACAATCGTCTCGGAGCTCTCCGGGAGATGTTTCGTATCCCGGGATGCAAAAAGTAGTGCAACACGAGGACTTCCAAGGGGGTCACCCATCCTAGTACTACTCTGGCCCAAGCACGCTTAACTTCGGTGTTTTGATGGGATCCGGAGATTTAGTGCTGGCATTATCGCACCCGTTTCGCGTGCTTCGTCCCTCGCCTATGTGCACGTCGCGGTCGTCGTATCAACGTCCGTAGCCTCTTGCCCGTCACGAAACCGTCGGCGCTTTCTCGAACGTTCACAAAATCCCTATTGCAAGCTATCTCCGAGCCCTAGCCCGACGACTGCGTATCGGTCATGGCAAGCGCGTGCCGAAACCATCGGCACTTTCTAGAATGATCTCGGAATCGCTATTGCGACCCCAATCCAGAAAGCTCTCTCCGAGCCCCTCGATACTGACTGCGTAGCGGTCACAGAAAATTTCCTGTCCAAAACAATCGTCTCGGAGCACTACGGGAGATGTTTCGTATCCCGGGATGCAAAAAGGAGTGCAACACGAGGACTTCCCAGGGGTTCACCCATCGTAGTACTACTCTGGCCCAAGCACGCTTAACTTCGGTGTTTTGATGGGATCCGGTGATTTAGTGCTGCCATTATCGCGCCCGTTTCGCGAGCTTCGTCCCTCGCCTATGTGCACGTCGCGGTCGGTGCATCAACGTCCGGAGCCTCTTGCCCATCACGAAACCGTCGTCGCTTTCTCGAACGTTCACGAAATCCCTATTGCAAGCTCTCTCCGAGCCCTAGCCCGACGACTGCGTATCGGTCACGGCAAGCGCGTGCCAAAACCATCGGCACTTTCTAGAACGATCTAGGAATCGCTATTGCGACCCCAATCCGGAAAGCTCTCTTTGAGCCCCATGATACTGACTGCGTAGCAGTCACAGCAAATTTCCAGCCCCAAAACAATCGTCTCGGAGCACTACGGGAGATGTTTCGTATCCCGGGATGCAAAAAGGAGTGCAACACGAGGACTTCCCAGGGGGTCACCCATCGTAGTACTACTCTGGCCCAAGCACGATAACTTCGGTGTTTTGATGGGATCCGGTGATTTAGTGCTGCCATTATCGCACCCGTTTCGCGATCTTCGTCCCTCGCCTATGTGCACGTCGCGGTCCGCGGTCACGGCAAGCGCGTGCCGAAACCATTAGCACTTTCTAGAACGATCTCGGAATCGCTATTGCGACCCCAATCCGGAAAGCTCTCTCCGAGCCCCTCGATACTGACAGCGTAGCGGTCACAGCAAATTTCCATTCCCAAAACAATCGTCTCGGAGCTCTACGGGACATGTTTCGTATCCCGGGATGCAAAAAGGAGTGCAACACAAGGAATTCCCTGGGGGTCACCCATCATAGTACTACTCTGGACCAAGCACGCTTAACTTCGGTGTTTTGATGGGATCTGGTGATTTAGTGCTGGCATTATCGCACCCGTTTCACGTTCTTCGTCCCTCGCCTATGTGCACGTCGCGGTCGGCGCATCAACGTCCGGAGCCTCTTGCCCGTCACGAAACCGTCGGCGCTTTCTCGAACATTCACGAAATCCCTATTGCAACCTCTCTCCGAGCCCTAGCCCGACGACTGCGTATCGATCACGGCAAGCACGTGCCGAAAACATCGGCACTTTCTAGAACGATCTCGGAATCGCTATTGCAACCCCAATCCGGAAAGCTCTCTCCGAGCCCCTCGATACTGACTGCGTAGCGGTCACAGCAAATTTCCAGCCCCAAAACAATCGTCTCGGAGCTCTACGGGAGATGTTTCATATCCCGGGATGCAAAAAGGAGTGCAACACGAGGACTTCCCAAGGGGTCACCCATCCTAGTACTACTCTGGCCCAAGCACGCTTAACTTCGGAGTTTTGATGGGATCCGGTGATTTAGTGCTGGCATTATCGCACCCGTTTCGCGAGCTTCGTCCCTCGCCTATGTGCACGTCGCGGTCGGCGCATCAACGTCCGGAGCCTCTTGCCCATCACGAAACCGTCGTCGCTTTCTCGAACGTTCACGAAATCCCTATTGCAAGCTCTCTCCGAACCCTAGCCCGACGACTGCGTATCGGTCACGGCAAGCGCGTGCCGAAACCATCGGCGCTTTCTAGAACGATCTCGGAATCGCTATTGCGACCCCAATCCGGAAAGCTCTCTTTGAGCCCCACGATACTGACTGCGTAGCAGTCACAGCAAATTTCCAGCCCCAAAACAATCGTCTCGGAGCTCTACGGGAGATGTTTCGTATCCCGGGATGCAAAAAGGAGTGCAACACGAGGACTTCCCAGGGGGTCACCCATCGTAGTACTACTCTGGCCCAAGCAGGCATAACTTCGGTGTTTTGATGGGATCCGGTGATTTAGTGCTGCCATTATCGCACCCGTTTCGCGAGCTTCGTCCCTCGCCTATGTGCACGTCGCGGTCCGCGTTCACGGCAAGCGCGTGCCGAATCCATTAGCACTTTCTAGAACGATCTCGGAATAGCTATTGCGACCCCAATCCGGAAAACTCTCTCCGAGCCCCTCGATACTGACTGCGTAGCGGTCACAGCAAATTTCCAGCCCCAAAACAATCGTCTCGGAGCTCTACGGGTCACCCATCCTAGTATTACTCTGGCCAAAGCACGCTTAACTTCGGAGTTTTGATGGGATCCGGTGTTTTTGTGCTGGCATTGTCGCACCTGTTTCGCGTGCTTCGTCCCTCGCCTATGTGCACGTCGCGGTCGGCGTATCAATGTCCGGAGCCTCTTGCCCGTCTCGAAACCGTCGGCGCTTTCTCGAACGTTCTCGAAATCCCTATTGCAAGCTCTCTCCGAGCCCTAGCCTGACGACTGCGTATCGGTCACGGCAAGCGCGTGCCGAAACCATCGGCAGTTTCTAGAACGATCTCGGAATCGCTATTGCGACCCCAATCCGGAAAGCTCTCTCCGAGCCCCACGATACTGACTGCGTAGCGGTCACAGCAAATTTCCAGCCCCAAAACAATCGTCTCGGAGCGCTACGGCGGATGTTTCGTATCCCGGGATGCAAAAAGGAGTGCAACACGAGGACTTCCCAGGGGGTCACCCATCGTAGTACTACTCCGGCCCAAGCACGCTTAACTTCGGTGTTTTGATGGGATCCGGTGATTTAGTGCTGGCATTATCGCTCCCGTTTCGCGAGCTTCGTCCCTCGCCTATGTGCACGTCGCGGTCGGCGCATCAACGTCCGGAGCCTTTTGCCCATCACGAAACCGTCGTCGCTTTCTCGAACGTTCACGAAATCCCTATTGCAAGCTCTCTCCGAGCCCTAGCCTGACGATTGCGTATCGATCACGGCAAGCACGTGCCGAAACCATCGACACTTTCTAGAACGATCTCGGAATCGCTATTGCGACCCCAATCCGGAAAGCTCTCTCCGAGCCCCTCGATACTGACAGCGTAGCGGTCACAGCAAATTTCCAGCCCCAAAACAATCGTCTCGGAGCTCTACGGGAGATGTTTCGTATCCCTGGATGCAAAAAGGTGTGCAACACGAGGACTTCCCAAGGGGTCACCCATCCTAGTACTACTCTGGCCCAAGCACGCTTAACTTCGGAGTTTTGATGGGATCCGGTGATTTAGTGCTGGCATTATCGCACCCGTTTCGCGAGCTTCGTCCCTCGCCTATGTGCACGTCGCGGTCGGCGCCTCAACGTCCGGAGCCTCTTGCCCATCACGAAACCGTCGTCGCTTTCTCGAACGTTCACGAAATCCCTATTGCAAGCTCTCTCCGAGCCCTAGCCCGACGACTGCGTATCGGTCACGGCAAGCGCGTGCCGAAACCATCGGCACTTTCTAGAACGATCTAGGAATCGCTATTGCGACCCCAATCCGGAAAGCTCTCTTTGAGCCCCACGATACTGACTGCGTAGCAGTCACAGCAAATTTCCAGCCCCAAAACAATCGTCTCGGAGCTATACGGGAGATGTTTCGTATCCCGGGATGCAAAAAGGAGTGCAACACGAGGACTTCCCAGGGGGTCACCCATCGTAGTACTACTCTGGCCCAAGCAGGCATAACTTCGGTGTTTTGATGGGATCCGGTGATTTAGTGCTGCCATTATCGCACCCGTTTCGCGAGCTTCGTCCCTCGCCTATGTGCACGTCGCGGTCCGCGTTCACGGCAAGCGCGTGCCGAAACCATTAGCACTTTCTAGAACGATCTCGGAATAGCTATTGCGACCCCAATCCGGAAAAATCTCTCCGAGCCCCTCGATACTGACTGCGTAGCGGTCACAGCAAATTTCCAGCCCCAAAACAATCGTCTCGGAGCTCTACGGGTCACCCATCCTAGTATTACTCTGGCCAAAGCACGCTTAACTTCGGAGTTTTTATGGGATCCGGTGTTTTTGTGCTGGCATTGTCGCACCTGTTTCGCGTGCTTCGTCCCTCGCCTATGTGCACGTCGCGGTCGGCGCATCCACGTCCGGAGCCTCTTGCCCGTCAAGAAACCGTCGTCGCTTTCTCGAACATTCACGAAATCCCTATTGCAAGCTCTCTCCGAGCCCTAGCCCGACGATTGCGTATCGATCACGGCAAACACGTGCCGAAACCATCGGCACATTCTAGAATGATCTCGGAATCGCTATTGCGACCCCAATCCGGAAAGCTCTCTCCGAGCCCCTCGATACTGACTGCGTAGCGGTCACAGCAAATTTCCAGCCCCAAAACAATCGTCTCGGAGCTCTCCGGGAGATGTTTCGTATCCCGGGATGCAAAAAGGAGTGCAACACGAGGACTTCCCAGGGGGTCACCCATCGTAGTACTACTCTGGCCCAAGCACGCTTAACTTCGGTGTTTTGATGGGATCCGGTGATTTAGTGCTGGCATTATCGCACCCGTTTCGCGAGCTTCGTCCCTCGCCTATGTGCACGTCGCGGTCGGCGCATCAACGTCCGGAGCCTCTTGCCCGTCACGAAACCGTCGTCGCTTTCTCGAACGTTCACGAAATCCCTATTGCAAGCTCTCTCCGAGCCCAAGCCCGACGATTGCGTATCGATCACGGCAAGCACGTGCCGAAACCATCGGCACTTTCTAGAATGATCTCGGAATCGCTATTGCGACCCCAATCCGGAAAGCTCTCTCCGAGCCCCTCGATACTGACTGCGTAGCGGTCACAGCAAATTTCTAGCCCCAAAACAATCGTCTCGGAGCTCTCCGGGAGATGTTTCGTATCCCGGGATGCAAAAAGGAGTGCAACACGAGGACTTCCCAGGGGGTCACCCATCCTAGTACTACTCTGGCCCAAGCACGCTTAACTTCGGTGTTTTGATGGGATCCGGTGATTTAGTGCTGGCATTATCGCACCCGTTTCGCGAGCTTTGTCCCTCGCCTATGTACACGTCGCGGTCGGCGCATCCACGTCCGGAGCCTCTTGCCCGTCAAGAAACCATTGTCGCTTTCTCGAACGTTCACAAAATCCCTATTGCAAGCTCTCTCCGAGCCCTAGCCCGACGATTGCGTATCCATCACGGCAAGCACGTGCCGAAACCATCGGCACATTCTAGAACGATCTCGGAATCGCTATTGCGACCCCAATCCGGAAAGCTCTCTCGGAGCCCCTCGATACTGACTGCGTAGCGGTCACAGCAAATTTCCAGCCCCAAAACAATCGTCTCGGAGCTCTACGGGAGATGTTTCGTATCCCGGGATGCAAAAAGGAGTGCAACACGAGGACTTCCCAGGGGGTCACCCATCCTAGTACTACTCTGGCCCAAGCACGATTAACTTCGGTGTTTTGATGGGATCCGGCGATTTAGTGCTGGAATTTTCGCACCCGTTTCGCGTGCTTCGTCCCTAGCCTATGTGCACGTCGCGGTCGGCGTATCAACGTCCGGAGCCTCTTGCCCGTCACGAAACCGTCGGCGCTTTCTCGAACATTCACGAAATCCCTATTGCAAGCTCTCTCCGAGCCCTAGCCCGACGACTGCGTATCGGTCACGGCAAGCGCGTGCCGAAACCATCGGCACTTTCTAGAACGATCTCGGAATCGCTATTGCGACCCCAATCCGGAAAGCTCTCCGAGCCCCTCGATACTGACTGCGTAGCGGTCACAGCAAATTTCCAGCCCCAAAACAATCGTCTCGGAGCTCTACGGGAGATGTTTCGTATCCCGGGATGCAAAAAGGAGTGCAACACAAGGACTTCCCAGGGGGTCACCCATCCTAGTACTACTCTAGCCCTAGCACGCTTAACTTCGGAGTTTTGATGGGATCCGGTGATTTAGTGCTGCCATTATCGCACCCGTTTCGCGTGCTTCGTCCCTCGCCTATGTGCACGTCGCGGTCGACGTATCAATGTCCGGAGCCTCTTTCCCGTCACGAAACCGTCGGCGCTTTCTCTAACGTTCTCGAAATCCCTATTGCAAGCTCTCTCCGAGCCCTAGCCCAACGACTGCGTATCGGTCACGGCAAGCGCGTGCCGAAACCATCGGCACTTTCTAGAACGATCTCGGAATCGCTATTGCGACCCCAATCCGGAAAGCTCTCCGAGCCCCTCGATACTGACTGCGTAGCGGTCACAGCAAATTTCCAGCCCCAAAACAATCGTCTCGGAGCTCTACGGGAGATGTTTCATATCCCGGGATGCAAAAAGGAGTGCAACACGAGGACATCCCAGGGGGTCACCCATCCTAGTACTACTCTGGCCCAAGCACGCTTAACTTCGGTGTTTTGATGGGATCCGGTGATTTAGTGCTGGCATTATCGCACCCATTTCGCGAGCTTCGTCCCTCGCCAATGTGCACGTCGCGGTCTGCGCATCCACGTCCGGAGCCTCTTGCCCGTCAAGAAACCGTCGTCGCTTTCTCGAACGTTCACGAAATCCCTATTGCAAGCTCTCTCCGAGCCCTAGCCCGACGATTGCGTATCGATCACGGCAAGCACGTGCCGAAACCATCGGCACATTCTAGAACGATCTCGGAATCGCTATTGCGACCCCAATCCGGAAAGCTCTCTCGGAGCCCCTCGATACTGACTGCGTAGCGGTCACAGCAAATTTCCAGCCCCAAAACAATCGTCTCGGAGCTCTACGGGAGATGTTTCGTATCCCGGGATGCAAAAAGGAGTGCAACACGAGGACTTCCCAGGGGGTCACCCATCCTAGTACTACTCTGGCCCAAGCACGCTTAGCTTCGGTGTTTTGATAGGATCCGGTGATTTAGTGCTGGCATTATAGCACCCGTTTCGCGTGCTTCGTCCCTCGCCTATGTGCACGTCGCGGTCGGCGTATCAACGTCCGGAGCCTCTTGCCCGTCACGAAACCGTCGGCGCTTTCTCGAACGTTCACGAAATCCCTATTGCAAGCTCTCTCCGAGCCCTAGCCCGATGACTGCGTATCGTTCACGGCAAGCGCGTGCGGAAACCATCGGCACTTTCTAGAACGATCTCGGAATCGCTATTGCGACCCCAATCCGGAAAGCTCTCCGAGCCCCTCGATACTGACTGCGTAGCGGTCACAGCAAATTTCCAGCCCCAAAACAATCGTCTCGGAGCTCTACGGGAGATGTTTCATATCCCGGGATGCAAAAAGGAGTGCAACACGAGGACTTCACAGGGGGTCACCCATCCTAGTACTACTCTGGCCCAAGCACGCTTAACTTCGGTGTTTTGATGGGATCCGGTGATTTAGTGCTGGCATTATCGCACCCATTTCGCGAGCTTCGTCCCTCGCCTATGTGCACGTCGCGGTCGGCGCATCCACGTCCGGAGCCTCTTGCCCGTCACGAAACCGTCGTCGCTTTCTCGAACGTTCATGAAATCCCTATTGCAAGCTCTGTCCAAGCCCTAGCCCGATGACTGCGTATCGGTCACGGCAAGCGCGTGCCGAAACCATCGGCACTTTCTAGAACGATCTCGGAATCGCTATTGCGACCCCAATCCGGAAAGCTCTCCGAGCCCCTCGATACTGACTGCGTAGCGGTCACAGCAAATTTCCAGCCCCAAAACAATCGTCTCGGAGCTCTACGGGAGATGTTTCGTATCCCGGGATGCAAAAAGGAGTGCAACACGAGGACTTCCCAGGGGGTCACCCATCCTAGTACTACTCTGGCCCAAGCACGATTAACTTCGGTGTTTTGATGGGATCCGGCGATTTAGTGCTGGAATTTTCGCACCCGTTTCGCGTGCTTCGTCCCTAGCCTATGTGCACGTCGCGGTCGGCGTATCAACGTCCGGAGCCTCTTGCCCGTCACGAAACCGTCGGCGCTTTCTCGAACATTCACGAAATCCCTATTGCAAGCTCTCTCCGAGCCCTAGCCCGACGACTGCGTATCGGTCACGGCAAGCGCGTGCCGAAACCATCGGCACTTTCTAGAACGATCTCGGAATCGCTATTGCGACCCCAATCCGGAAAGCTCTCCGAGCCCCTCGATACTGACTGCGTAGCGGTCACAGCAAATTTCCAGCCCCAAAACAATCGTCTCGGAGCTCTACGGGAGATGTTTCGTATCCCGGGATGCAAAAAGGAGTGCAACACAAGGACTTCCCAGGGGGTCACCCATCCTAGTACTACTCTAGCCCTAGCACGCTTAACTTCGGAGTTTTGATGGGATCCGGTGATTTAGTGCTGCCATTATCGCACCCGTTTCGCGTGCTTCGTCCCTCGCCTATGTGCACGTCGCGGTCGACGTATCAATGTCCGGAGCCTCTTGCCCGTCACGAAACCGTCGGCGCTTTCTCTAACGTTCTCGAAATCCCTATTGCAAGCTCTCTCCGAGCCCTAGCCCAACGACTGCGTATCGGTCACGGCAAGCGCGTGCCGAAACCATCGGCACTTTCTAGAACGATCTCGGAATCGCTATTGCGACCCCAATCCGGAAAGCTCTCCGAGCCCCTCGATACTGACTGCGTAGCGGTCACAGCAAATTTCCAGCCCCAAAACAATCGTCTCGGAGCTCTACGGGAGATGTTTCATATCCCGGGATGCAAAAAGGAGTGCAACACGAGGACATCCCAGGGGGTCACCCATCCTAGTACTACTCTGGCCCAAGCACGCTTAACTTCGGTGTTTTGATGGGATCCGGTGATTTAGTGCTGGCATTATCGCACCCATTTCGCGAGCTTCGTCCCTCGCCAATGTGCACGTCGCGGTCTGCGCATCCACGTCCGGAGCCTCTTGCCCGTCAAGAAACCGTCGTCGCTTTCTCGAACGTTCACGAAATCCCTATTGCAAGCTCTCTCCGAGCCCTAGCCCGACGATTGCGTATCGATCACGGCAAGCACGTGCCGAAACCATCGGCACATTCTAGAACGATCTCGGAATCGCTATTGCGACCCCAATCCGGAAAGCTCTCTCGGAGCCCCTCGATACTGACTGCGTAGCGGTCACAGCAAATTTCCAGCCCCAAAACAATCGTCTCGGAGCTCTACGGGAGATGTTTCGTATCCCGGGATGCAAAAAGGAGTGCAACACGAGGACTTCCCAGGGGGTCACCCATCCTAGTACTACTCTGGCCCAAGCACGCTTAGCTTCGGTGTTTTGATAGGATCCGGTGATTTAGTGCTGGCATTATAGCACCCGTTTCGCGTGCTTCGTCCCTCGCCTATGTGCACGTCGCGGTCGGCGTATCAACGTCCGGAGCCTCTTGCCCGTCACGAAACCGTCGGCGCTTTCTCGAACGTTCACGAAATCCCTATTGCAAGCTCTCTCCGAGCCCTAGCCCGATGACTGCGTATCGTTCACGGCAAGCGCGTGCGGAAACCATCGGCACTTTCTAGAACGATCTCGGAATCGCTATTGCGACCCCAATCCGGAAAGCTCTCCGAGCCCCTCGATACTGACTGCGTAGCGGTCACAGCAAATTTCCAGCCCCAAAACAATCGTCTCGGAGCTCTACGGGAGATGTTTCATATCCCGGGATGCAAAAAGGAGTGCAACACGAGGACTTCACAGGGGGTCACCCATCCTAGTACTACTCTGGCCCAAGCACGCTTAACTTCGGTGTTTTGATGGGATCCGGTGATTTAGTGCTGGCATTATCGCACCCATTTCGCGAGCTTCGTCCCTCGCCTATGTGCACGTCGCGGTCGGCGCATCCACGTCCGGAGCCTCTTGCCCGTCACGAAACCGTCGTCGCTTTCTCGAACGTTCATGAAATCCCTATTGCAAGCTCTGTCCAAGCCCTAGCCCGATGACTGCGTATCGGTCACGGCAAGCGCGTGCCGAAACCATCGGCACTTTCTAGAACGATCTCGGAATCGCTATTGCGACCCCAATCCGGAAAGCTCTCCGAGCCCCTCGATACTGACTGCGTAGCGGTCACAGCAAATTTCCAGCCCCAAAACAATCGTCTCGGAGCTCTACGGGAGATGTTTCGTATCCCGGGATGCAAAAAGGAGTGCAACACGAGGACTTCCCAGGGGTTCACCCATCCTAGTACTACTCTGGCCCAAGCACGCTTAACTTCGGTGTTTTGATAGGATCCGGTGATTTAGTGCTGGCATTATCGCACCCGTTTCGCGTGCTTCGTCCCTCGCCTATGTGCACGTCGCGGTCGGCGTATCAACGTCCGGAGCCTCTTGCCCGTCACGAAACCGTCGGCGCTTTCTCGAACGTTCACGAAATCCCTATTGCAAGCTCTCTCCGAGCCCTAGCCCGATGACTGCGTATCGTTCACGGCAAGCGCGTGCGGAAACCATCGGCACTTTCTAGAACGATCTCGGAATCGCTATTGCGACCCCAATCCGGAAAGCTCTCCGAGCACCTCGATACTGACTGCGTAGCGGTCACAGCAAATTTCCAGCCCCAAAACAATCGTCTCGGAGCTCTACGGGAGATGTTTCATATCCCGGGATGCAAAAAGGAGTGCAACACGAGGACTTCCCAGGGGGTCACCCATCCTAGTACTACTCTGGCCCAAGCACTCTTAACTTCTGTGTTTTGATGGGATCCGGTGAGTTAGTGCTGGCATTATCGCACCCGTTTCGCGAGCTTCGTCCCTCGCCTATGTGCACGTCGCGGTCGGCGCATCCACGTCCGGAGCCTCTTGCCCGTCACGAAACCGTCGTCGCTTTCTCGAACGTTCATGAAATCCCTATTGCAAGCTCTGTCCGAGCCCTAGCCCGATGACTGCGTATCGGTCACGGCAAGCGCGTGCCGAAACCATCGGCACTTTCTAGAACGATCTCGGAATCGCTATTGCGACCCCAATCCAGAAAGCTCTCCGAGCCCCTCGATACTGACTGCGTAGCGGTCACAGCAAATTTCCAGCCCCAAAACAATCGTCTCGGAGCTCTACGGGAGATGTTTCGTATCCCGGGATGCAAAAAGGAGTGCAACACGAGGACTTCCCAGGGGGTCACCCATCCTAGTACTACTCTAGCCCTAGCACGCTTAACTTCGGAGTTTTGATGGGATCCGGTGATTTAGTGCTGCCATTATCGCACCCGTTTCGCGTGCTTCGTCCCTCGCCTATGTGCACGTCGCGGTCGGCGTATCAATGTCCGGAGCCTCTTGCCCGTCACGAAACCGTCGGCGCTTTCTCGAACGTTCTCGAAATCCCTATTGCAAGCTCTCTCCGAGCCCTAGCCCGACGACTGGGTATCGGTCACGGCAAGCGCGTGCCGAAACCATCGGCACTTTCTAGAACGATCTCGGAATCGCTATTGCGACCCCAATCCGGAAAGCTCTCCGAGCCCCTTGATACTGACTGCGTAGCGGTCACAGTAAATTTCCAGCCCCAAAACAATCGTCTCGGAGCTCTACGGGAGATGTTTCGTATCCCGGGATGCAAAAAGGAGTGCAACACGAGGACATCCCAGGGGGTCACCCATCCTAGTACTACTCTGGCCCAAGCACGCTTAACTTCGGTGTTTTGATGGGATCCGGTGATTTAGTGCTGGCATTATCGCACCCGTTTCGCGAGCTTCGTCCCTCGCCTATGTGCACGTCGCGGTCGGCGCATCCACGTCCGGAGCCTCTTGCCCGTCAAGAAACCGTCGTCGCTTTCTCGAACGTTCACGAAATCCCTATTGCAAGCTCTCTCCGAGCCCTAGCCCGACGATTGCGTATCGATCACGGCAAGCACGTGCCGAAACCATCGGCACATTCTAGAACGATCTCGGAATCGCTATTGCGACCCAATCCGGAAAGCTCTCTCGGAGCCCCTCGATACTGACTGCGTAGCGGTCACAGCAAATTTCCAGCGCCAAAACAATCGTCTCGGAGCTCTACGGGAGATGTTTCGTATCCCGGGATGCAAAAAGGAGTGCAACACGAGGACTTCCCAGGGGGTCACCCATCCTAGTACTACTCTGTCCCAAGCACGCTTAACTTCGGTGTTTTGATAGGATCCGGTGATTTAGTGCTGCATTATCGCACCCGTTTCGCGTGCTTCGTCCCTCGCCTATGTGCACGTCGCGGTCGGCGTATCAACGTCCGGAGCCTCTTGCCCGTCACGAAACCGTCGGCGCTTTCTCGAACGTTCACGAAATCCCTATTGCAAGCTCTCTCCGAGCCCTAGCCCGATGACTGCGTATCGTTCATGGCAAGCGCGTGCGGAAACCATCGGCACTTTCTAGAACGATATCGGAATCGCTATTGCGACCCCAATCCGGAAAGCTCTCCGAGCCCCTCGATACTGACTGCGTAGCGGTCACAGCAAATTTCCAGCCCCAAAACAATCGTCTCGGAGCTCTACGGGAGATGTTTCGTATCCCGGGATGCAAAAAGGAGTGCAACACGAGGACTTCCCAGGGGGTCACCCATCCTAGTACTACTCTGGCCCAAGCACGCTTAACTTCGGTGTTTTGATAGGATCCGGTGATTTAGTGCTGGCATTATCGCACCCGTTTCGCGTGCTTCGTCCCTCGCCTATGTGCACGTCGCGGTCGGCGTATCAACGTCCGGAGCCTCTTGCCCGTCACGAAACCGTCGGCGCTTTCTCGAACGTTCACGAAATCCCTATTGCAAGCTCTCTCCGAGCCCTAGCCCGATGACTGCGTATCGTTCACGGCAAGCGCGTGCGGAAACCATCGGCACTTTCTAGAACGATCTCGGAATCGCTATTGCGACCCCAATCCGGAAAGCTCTCCGAGCCCCTCGATACTGACTGCGTAGCGGTCACAGCAAATTTCCAGCCCCAAAACAATCGTCTTGGAGCTCTACGGGAGATGTTTCATATCCCGGGATGCAAAAAGGAGTGCAACACGAGGACTTCCCAGGGGGTCACCCATCCTAGTACTACTCTGGCCCAAGCACGCTTAACTTCTGTGTTTTGATGGGATCCGGTGATTTAGTGCTGGCATTATCGCACCCGTTTCGCGAGCTTCGTCCCTCGCTTATGTGCACGTCGCGGTCGGCGCATCCACGTCCGGAGCCTCTTGCCCGTCACGAAACCGTCGTCGCTTTCTCGAACGTTCATGAAATCCCTATTGCAAGCTCTGTCCGAGCCCTAGCCCGATGACTGCGTATCGGTCACGGCAAGCGCGTGCCGAAACCATCGGCACTTTCTAGAACGATCTCGGAATCGCTATTGCGACCCCAATCCGGAAAGCTCTCCGAGCCCCTCGATACTGACTGCGTAGCTGTCACAGCAAATTTCCAGCCCCAAAACAATCGTCTCGGAGCTCTACGGGAGATGTTTCGTATCCCGGGATGCAAAAAGGAGTGCAACACGAGGACTTCCCAGGGGGTCACCCATCCTAGTACTACTCTAGCCCTAGCACGCTTAACTTTGGAGTTTTGATGGGATCTGGTGATTTAGTGCTGCCATTATCGCACCCGTTTCGCGTGCTTCGTCCCTCGCCTATGTGCACGTCGCGGTCGGCGTATCAATGTCCGGAGCCTCTTGCCCGTCACGAAACCGTCGGCGCTTTCTCGAACGTTCTCGAAATCCCTATTGCAAGCTCTCTCCGAGCCCTAGCCCGACGACTGGGTATCGGTCACGGCAAGCGCGTGCCGAAACCATCGGCACTTTCTAGAACGATCTCGGAATCGCTATTGCGACCCCAATCCGGAAAACTCTCCGAGCCCCTTGATACTGACTGCGTAGCGGTCACAGTAAATTTCCAGCCCCAAAACAATCGTCTCGGAGCTCTACGGGAGATGTTTCGTATCCCGGGATGCAAAAAGGAGTGCAACACGAGGACATCCCAGGGGGTCACCCATCCTAGTACTACTCTGGCCCAAGCACGCTTAACTTCGGTGTTTTGATGGGATCCGGTGATTTAGTGCTGGCATTATCGCACCCGTTTCGCGAGCTTCGTCCCTCGCCTATGTGCACGTCGCGGTCGGCGCATCCACGTCCGGAGCCTCTTGCCCGTCAAGAAACCGTCGTCGCTTTCTCGAACGTTCACGAAATCCCTATTGCAAGCTCTCTCCGAGCCCTAGCCCGACGATTGCGTATCGATCACGGCAAGCACGTGCCGAAACCATCGGCACATTCTAGAACGATCTCGGAATCGCTATTGCGACCCAATCCGGAAAGCTCTCTGGGAGCCCCTCGATACTGACTGCATAGCGGTCACAGCAAATTTCCAGCCCCAAAACAATCGTCTCGGAGCTCTACGGGAGATGTTTCGTATCCCGGGATGCAAAAAGGAGTGCAACACGAGGACTTCCCAGGGGGTCACCCATCCTAGTACTACTCTGTCCCAAGCACGCTTAACTTCGGTGTTTTGATAGGATCCGGTGATTTAGTGCTGCATTATCGCACCCGTTTCGCGTGCTTCGTCCCTCGCCTATGTGCACGTCGCGGTCGGCGTATCAACGTCCGGAGCCTCTTGCCCGTCACGAAACCGTCGGCGCTTTCTCGAACGTTCACGAAATCTCTATTGCAAGCTCTCTCCGAGCCCTAGCCCGATGACTGCGTATCGTTCATGGCAAGCGCGTGCGGAAACCATCGGCACTTTCTAGAACGATCTCGGAATCGCTATTGCGACCCCAATCCGGAAAGCTCTCCGAGCCCCTCGATACTGACTGCGTAGCGGTCACAGCAAATTTCCAGCCCCAAAACAATCGTCTCGGAGCTCTACGGGAGATGTTTCGTATCCCGGGATGCAAAAAGGAGTGCAACACGAGGACTTCCCAGGGGGTCACCCATCCTAGTACTACTCTGGCCCAAGCACGCTTAACTTCGGTGTTTTGATGGGATCCGGTGATTTAGTGCTGGCATTATCGCACCCGTTTCGCGAGCTTCGTCCGTCGCCTATGTGCACGTCGCAGTCGGCGCATCCACGTCCGGAGCCTCTTGCCCATCACGAAACCGTCGTCGGTTTCTCGAACGTTCACGAAATCCCTATTGCAAGCTCTCTCCGAGCCCTAGCCCGACGATTGCGTATCGATCACGGCAAGCACGTGCCGAAACCATCGGCACTTTCTAGAACGATCTCGGAATCGCTATTGCGACCCCAATCCGGAAAGCTCTCTCGGAACCCCTCGATACTGACTGCGTAGCGGTCACAGCAAATTTCCAGCCCCAAAACAATCGTCTCGGAGCTCTACGGGAGATGTTTCGTATCCCGGGATGCAAAAAGGAGTGCAACACGAGGACTTCCCAGGGGGTCACCCATCCTAGTACTACTCTGGCCCAAGCACGCTTAACTTCGGTGTTTTGATGGGATCCGGTGATTTAGTGCTGGCATTATCGCACCCGTTTCGCGTGCTTTGTCCCTCGCCTATGTGCACGTCGCGGTCGGCGTATCAACGTCCGGAGCCTCTTGCCCATCACGAAACCGTCGGCGCTTTCTCGAACGTTCACGAAATTACTATTGCAAGCTCTCTCCGAGCCCTAGCCCGACGACTGCGTATCGGTCACGGCAAGCGCGTGCCGAAACCATCGGCACTTTCTAGAACGATCTCGGAATCGCTATTGCGACCCCAATCCGGAAAGCTCTCTCCGAGCCCCTCGATACTGACTGCGTAGCGGTCACAGCAATTTTCCAGCCCCAAAACAATCGTCTCGGAGCTCTACGGGAGATGTTTCGTATCACGGGATGCAAAAAGGAGTGCAACACGAGGACTTCCCAAGGGGTCACCCATCATTGTGTTGAATCTCATATTTTGATAATGAAACTACTTAATATATGTTTATGATTTAATATGCGTTTTGAGTGACGCAGGATGCTTTGATCAGGATGAGACAATTAAAGCAGGAACATCATGTTGTGCCGGAGGAACATGTCAGAAGATTGGACGTCGGGCCGGTGGATCGGTCGACGTATCGACAGAAGGCTTCGGGTCGTGGACTCGGGCATCGGGCCAAGAAGAGCAGGTATTGTGCCAAAGATATCGGAGTTGCGGAGCCAATAGGCCGATTGGACAATAGGCTGCAGGAAAGGACGATGCGCCGAAGAATCGGACGAAGCGTCGAGGGACCAATGACATGCCGGACAACTTGGTTAATTGCTTAGGATTAATTGTCTCGATCGAAGTTTTTGTTTTAAGTGTGCAGCATTAACTACGATGAAAGTTAGACAAGCAGCAGGAGTTGCGCCAGAGTCAAGTTCATGATCACAGTGGGAGTTCGAGAGTTCGACGGAAGTTCGGACGGTCGTCGGAGGTTCTGCGAGAACAGATCCGAGAAGTCCAGAAGCTTGCCAAGCGAAGCTCGTCGGAACTTGCCAAGTGGATCGTCGCAAAGTCCAGGAGTTTACCGGAAGTCCGCAGGAGCATCACCGAGGGTTCATCGGATGATCGACGGAAGTTCGCCGGAAACTCGCCGGAAGAAGCGATTGACGCACCGAAGCAAAGCTGCAGAAATTGTCTTAGATCTAATCGTAGTTAGCACGTTGATTAAGTTGGAAAATGGGAGGTGATCCCATTAACTTAATCTTGGGCCAATTGGAGCCCAACCAGTGATCTGGAATAGTGCCAGGAGGTGCAACCGCCTAGGCCAGGAGGTGGCACCGCCTGGGCTAAGCCTCCCAGCGAGACTGGGCGGTGCAACCTCTCCAGCCGGGAGGTGGCACCGCCTGAGCTCAGTCTTCGAGCAAGACTGGGCGGTGCAACCTCCCTGACAGAGAGGTGGCACCGCCTGAGCTCAGTCTTTGAGCAAGACTAGGCGGTGCAACCTCCCTGGCAGAGAGGTGGCACCGCCTGAGCTCGGTCTTCGAGCTCTGCCAGGCGGTGCAACCTCTCCAGTCAGGAGGTGCAACCGCCTGATCCCGGAATTCCGGGATTTGATCGTTTTGAGCTCCAAATTTGAATTGGGTTGGGGCCTATAAATACCCCACCCATTCAGCACTGAGACAGCAAGAACTCAAGCCGAAATCTTGATCTTTTCAGTGGTTCTTAGAGCTCAAAACTGCTAGTTTTCCTCCTCCTTCTGTTCTTTAAGTTTGAGTTGTAAAGAGAGGAGAGAAAACATTTGTAAGGATTGTCTCCTGAGCCCGTCAAAAGGAGTGAATCTGTAAGAGGGTAGTTGGCCTTCGCCTATTGAAGGAAGGCTCCTAGTTGACGTCGGTGACCTCGCCGGTGGAGGAAGCCAAAAGTGGAGTAGGTCAATACTGACCGAACCACTCTAAATCTCTGGTTTGCGTTTATTTTGAGCACTTTATCATTACTGCAAACCTCCTACATAGCTACTGCTCTCTGCGCTTTTACGAATGAGTTCTGTGCAGTTTACGTTCACATCTTAATTCCATTTACAAACTGCAAACTGCTCTCTGCGCTTTTACGAACGAATTCTGTGCAGTTTACGTTTACGTCTTGATTCCATCTACAAACTGCAAACTATCTCTCTGCGCTTTTACGAATGAGTTCTGTGTAGTTTACGTTTACGTCTTGATTTCACTTACAACTGCAAACTATCTTCTACGCCTTTTTTACGGACAAGGTTCTGTGCAGTTTACGTTAACGTCTTGATTTCATTTACAACTGCAAACTGTCTTCTGCGCTTTTATGAACAAGGTTCTGTGCAGTTTACGTTTACGTCTTGATTTCATTTAGAACTGCAAACTGTCATCTGCGTTTAGACGCAAATTGCGTTTAGACGCAAACTGCGTTTAGACGTAAACTGCGTTTAGACGCAAACTGCGTTTAGACGTAAGCGGCGTTTAGACGTAAACTGCGCTTAGACGCAAACTGTGTTTAGACGCAAACTGCGCTTAGACGCAAACTGCGTTTAGACGTAAATCTGCGTTTAGACATAAATCTACGTTTAGACGTAAATCTGCGTTTTAGACGTAAAACTGCATTTAGACGTAAACTACGTTTAAACGTAAAATTGCGTTTTAGACGTAAACTGAGTTTGGACGTAAATCTGCGTTTAGACGTAAATCTGCATTTAGACGTAAATCTACGTTTAGACGTAAAACTGCGTTTAGACGCAAACTGCATTTAAACGTAAATTGTGTTTAGACGTAAACTACATTTAGACGTAAACTGCACTTAGTCATAAGTTATCTTTGAGTCGGCTTTTGCTTCAAAACTGATTTTTATCGAACGAACGCAGCTTTTGTTTTTAATCGCTAAAAGATATCCGCTGCACTAATTCACCCCCCCCTCTTAGTGCTCTCGATCCTAACACATAGTACTACTCTGGCCCAAGCACGCTTAACTTCGGTGTTTTGATGGGATCCGGTGATTTAGTGCTGGCATTATCGCACCCGTTTCGCGAGCTTCGTCCCTCGCCTATGTGCACGTCACGGTCGGCGCATCAACGTCCGGAGTCTCTTGCCCGTCATCAAACCGTCGGCGCTTTCTCGAACGTTCACGAAATCCATATTGCAAGCTCTCTCCGAGCCCTAGCCCGACGACTGCGTATCGGTCACGGCAAGCGCGTGCCGAAACCATCGGCACTTTCTAAAACGATCTCGGAATCGCTATTGCGACCCCAATCCGGAAAGCTCTCTCCGAGCCCCTCGATACTGACTGCGTAGCGGTCACAGCAAATTTCCAGCCCCAAAACAATCGTCTCGGAGCTCTACGGGAGATGTTTCGAATCCCGGGATGCAAAAAGGAGTGCAACACGAGGACTTCCCAGGGGGTCACCCATCCTAGTACTACTTTGGCCCAAGCATGCTTAAATTCGGAGTTTTGATGGGATTCGGTGATTTAGTGATGGCATTATCGCACCCGTTTCGCGTGCTTCGTCCCTCGCCTATGTGCACGTCGCGGTCGGCGCATCAACGTCCGGAGCCTCTTGCCCGTCACGAAACCGTCGTCGCTTTCTCGAACGTTCACGAAATCCCTATTGCAAGCTCTCTCCGAGCCCTAGCCCGACGACTGCGTATCGGTCACGGCAAGCGCATGCCGAAACCATCGGCACTTTCTAGAACGATTTCGGAATCGCTATTGCGACCGCAATCCGGAAAGCTCTCTCGGAGCTCCTCGATACTGACTGCGTAGCGGTCACAGCAAATTTCCAGCCCCAAAACAATCGTCTTGGAGCTCTACGGGAGATGTTTCGTATCCCGGGATGCAAAAAGGAGTGCAATACGAGGACTTCCCAGGGGGTCACCCATCGTAGTACTACTCTGGCCCAAGCACGCTTAACTTCGGTGTTTTGATGGGATCCGGTGATTTAGTGCTGGCATTATCGCACCCGTTTCGCGAGCTTCGTCCCTCGCCTATGTGCACGTCGCGGTCGGCGCATCAACGTCCGTAGCGTCTTGCCCGTCACGAAACCGTCGTCGCTTTGTCGAACGTTCACGAAATCCCTATTGCAAGCTCTCTCCGAGCCCTAGCCCGACGACTGCGTATCGGCCACGGCAAGCGCGTGCCGAAACCATCGGCACTTTCTTAGAATGATCTCGGAATCGCTATTGCGACCCCAATCCGGAAAGCTCTCTCGGAGCCCCTCGATACTGACAGCGTAGCAGTCACAGCAAATTTCCAGCCCCAAAACAATCGTCTCGGAGCTCTACGGGAGATGTTTCGTATCCCGGGATGCAAAAAGGATTGCAACACGAGGACTTCCCTGGGGGTCACATATCGTAGTACTACTCTGGCCCAAGCACGCTTAACTTCGGTGTTTTGATGGGATCCGGTGATTTAGTGCTGCCATTATCGCACCCGTTTCGCGAGCTTCGTCCCTCGCCTATGTGCACGTCGCGGTCAGCGCATCAACGTCCGGAGCCTCTTGCCCGTTGCGAAACCGTCGTCGCTTTCTCGAACGTTCACGAAATCCCTATTGCAAGCTCTCTCCGAGCCCTAGCCCGACGACTGCGTATCGGTCACGGCAAGCGCGTGCCAAAACCATCGGAACTTTCTAGAACGATCTCGGAATCGCTATTGCGACCCCAATCCGTAAAGCTCTCTCCGAGCCCCTCGATACTGACGGCATAGCGGTCACAGCAAATTTCCAGCCCCAAAACAATCGTCTCGGAGCTCTACGAGAGATGTTTCGTATCCCGGGATGCAAAACGGAGTGCAACACGAGGACTTCCCAGCGGGTCACCCATCCTAGTACTACTCTGGCCCAAGCACGCTTAACTTCGGAGTTTTGATGGGATCCGGTGATTTAGTGCTGGCATTATCGCACCCGTTTCGCGTGCTTCGTCCCTCGCCTATGTGCACATCGCGGTCGGCGCATCAACGTCCGGAGCCTCTTGCCCGTCACGAAATCGTCATCGCTTTCTCGAACATTCACGAAATCCCTATTGCAAGCTCTCTCCGAGCCCTAGCCCGACGACTGCGTATCGGTCACGGCAGGCGCATGCCGAAACCATCGGCACTTTCTAGAACGATTTCGGTATCGCTATTGCGACCGCAATCTGGAAAGCTCTCTCGGAGCTCCTCGATACTGACTGCGTAGCGGTCACAGCAAATTTCCAGCCCCAAAACAATCGTCTCGGAGCTCTACGGGAGATGTTTCGTATCCCGGGATGCAAAAAGGAGTGCAACACGAGGACTTCCCAGGGGGTCACCCATCCTAGTACTACTCTGGCCCAAGCACGCTTAACTTCGGAGTTTTGATGGGATCCGGTGATTTAGTGCTGGCATTATCGCACCCGTTTCGCGTACTTCGTCCCTCGCCTATGTGCACATCGCGGTCAGCGAATCAACGTCCGGAGCCTCTTGCCCGTCACGAAATCGTCATCGCTTTCTCGAACATTCACGAAATCCCTATTGCAAGCTCTCTCCGAGCCCTAGCCCGACGACTGCATATCGGTCACGGCAAGCGCATGCCGAAACCATCGGCACTTTCTAGAACGATTTCGGAATCGCTATTGCGACCGCAATCCGGAAAGCTCTCTCGGAGCTCCTCGATACTGACTGCGTAGCGGTCACAGCAAATTTCCAGCCCCAAAACAATCGTCTCGGAGCTCTACGGGAGATGTTTCGTATCCTGGTGTGCAAAAAGGAGTGCAACACGAGGACTTCCCAGGGGGTCACCCATCCTAGTACTACTCTGGCCAAAGCACGCTTAACTTCGGTGTTTTGATGGGATCCGGTGATTTAGTGCTGGCATTATCGCACCCGTTTCGCGAGCTTCGTCCCTCGCCTATGTGCACGTCGCGGTCAGCGCATCAACGTCCGGAGCCTCTTGCCCGTCGCGAAACCGTCGTCGCTTTCTCGAACGTTCACGAAATCCCTATTGCAAGCTCTCTCCGAGCCCTAGCCCGACGACTGCGTATCGTTCACGGCAAGCGCGTGCCGAAACCATCGGCACTTTCTAAAACGATCTCGGAATCACTATTGCGACCCCAATCCGGAAAGCTCTATCCGAGCCCCTCGATACTGACTGCATAGCGGTCACAGCAAATTTCCAGCCCCAAAACAATCGTCTCGGAGCTCTACGGGAGATGTTTCGTATCCCGGGATGCAAAACGGAGTGCAACACGAGGACTTCCCAGGGGTCACCCATCGTAGTACTACTCTGGCCCAAGCACGCTTAACTTCGGAATTTTGATGGGATCCGGTGAATTAGTGCTGGTATTATCGCACCCGTTTCGCGTGCTTTATCCCTCGCCTATGTGCACGTCGCTGTCGGCGCATCAACGTCCGGAGCCTCTTGCCCGTCACGAAACCGTCGTCGCTTTCTCGAACATTCACGAAATCCATATTGCAAGCTCTCTCCGAGCCCTAGCCCAACGACTGCGTATCGGTCACGGCAAGCGCGTGCCGAAACCATCGGCACTTTCTAAAACGATCTCGGAATCGCTATTGCGACCCCAATCCGGAAAGCTCTCTCCGAGCCCCTCGATACTGACTGCGTAGCGGTCACAGCAAATTTCCAGCCCCAAAACAATCGTCTCGGAGCTCTACGGGAGATGTTTCGAATCCCGGGATGCAAAAAGGAGTGCAACACGAGGACTTCCCAGGGGGTCACCCATCCTAGTACTACTTTGGCCCAAGCACGCTTAAATTCGGAGTTTTGATGGGATTCGGTGATTTAGTGATGGCATTATCGCACCCGTTTCGCGAGCTTCGTCCCTCGCGTATGTGCACGTCGCGGTCGGCGTATCAACGTCCGGAGCCTCTTGCCCATCACGAAACTGTCGGCGCTTTCTCGAACGTTCACGAAATCCCTATTGCAAGCTCTCTCCGAGCCCTAGCCCGACGACTGCGTATCGGTCATGGCAAGCGCGTGCCGAAACCATCGGCACTTTATAGAACGATCTCGGAATCGCTATTGCGACCCCAGTCCGGAAAGCTCTCTCCGAGCCCCTCGATACTGACTGCGTAGCGGTCACAGCAAATTTCTAGCCCCAAAACAATCGTCTTGGAGCTCTACGGGAGATGTTTCGTATCCCGGGATGCAAAAAGGAGTGCAACACGAGGACTTCCCAGGGGGTAACCCATCGTAGTACTACTCTGGCCCAAGCACGCTTAACTTCGGAGTTTTGATGGGATCCGGTGATTTAGTGCTGGTATTATCGCACCCGTTTCGCGTGCTTCGTCCCTCGCCTATGTGCACGTCGCGGTCGGCGTATCAACGTCCGGAGCCTCTTGCCCGTCACGAAACCGTCGGCGCTTTCTCGAACGTTCACGAAATCCCTATTGCAAGCTCTCTACGAGCCCTAGCCCGACGACTGCATATCGGTCACGACAAGCGCGTGCCGAAACCATCGGCACTTTCTAGAACGATCTCGGAATCGCTATTGCGACCCCAATCCGAAAAGCTCTCTCCGAGCCCCTCGATACTTACTGCGTAGCGGTCACAGCAAATTTCCAGCCCCAAAACAATCGTCTCGGAGCTCTACGGGAGATGTTTCGTATCCCGGGATGCAAAAAGGGGTGCAACACGAGGACTTCCCAGGGGGTCACCCATCCTAGTACTACTCTGGCCCAAGCACGCTTAACTTCGGAGTTTTGATGGGATCCGGTGATTTAGTGCTGGTATTATCGCACTCGTTTCGCGTGCTTCGTCCCTCGCCTATGTGCACGTCGCGGTCGGCGTATCAACGTCCGGAGCCTCTTGCCCGTCACGAAACCGTCGGCGCTTTCTCGAACGTTCACGAAATCCCTATTGCAAGCTCTCTCCGAGCCCTAGCCCGACGATTGCGTATCGGTCACGGCAAGCGCGTGCCGAAACCATCGGCACATTCTAGAACTATCTCGGAATCGCTATTGCGACCCCAATCCGGAAAGCTCTCTCCAAGCCCCTCGATACTGACTGCGTAGCGGTCACAGCAAATTTCCAGCCGCAAAACAATCGTCTCGGAGCTCTACGGGAGATGTTTCGAATCCCGTGATGCAAAAAGGAGTGCAACACGAGGACTTCCAAGGGGGTCACCCATCGTAGTACTACTTTGGCCCAAGCACGCTTAACTTCGGAGTTTTGATGGGATCCGGTGATTTAGTGATGGCATTATCGCACCCGTTTCCCGAGCTTCATCCCTCGCGTATGTGCACGTCGCGGTCGGCGTATCAACGTCCGGAGCCTCTTGCCCGTCACGAAACTGTCGGCGCTTTCTCGAACGTTCACGAAATCCCTATTGCAAGCTCTCTCCGAGCCCTAGCCCGATGACTGCGTATCGGTCACGGCAAGCGCGTGCCGAAACCATCGGCACTTTATAGAACGATCTCGGAATCGCTATTGCGACCCCAGTCCGGAAAGCTCTCTCCGAGCCCCTCGATACTGACTGCGTAGCGGTCACAGCAAATTTCCAGCCCCAAAACAATCGTCTCGGAGCTCTACGGGAGATGTTTCGTATCCCGGGATGCAAAAAGGAGTGCAACACGAGGACTACCAAGGGGGTCACCCATCGTAGTACTACTTTGGCCCAAGCACGCTTAACTTCGGAGTTTTGATGGGATCCGGTGATTTAGTGATGGCATTATCGCACCCGTTTCGCGAGCTTCGTCCCTCGCGTATGTGCACGTCGCGGTCGGCGTATCAACGTCCGGAGCCTCTTGCCCGTCACGAAACTGTCGGCGCTTTCTCGAACGTTCACGAAATCCCTATTGCAAGCTCTCTCCGAGCCCTAGCCCGACGACTGCGTCTCGGTCACGGCAAGCGCGTGCCGAAACCATCGGCACTTTATAGAACGATCTCGGAATCGCTATTGAGACCCCAGTCCGGAAAGCTCTCTCCGAGCCCCTCGATACTGACTGCGTAGCGGTCACAGCAAATTTCCAGCCCCAAAACAATCGTCTCGGAGCTCTACGGGAGATGTTTCGTATCCCGGGATGCAAAAAGGAGTGCAACACGAGGACTTCCAAGGGGGTCACCCATCGTAGTACTACTTTGGCCCAAGCACGCTTAACTTCGGAGTTTTGATGGGATCCGGTGATTTAGTGATGGCATTATCGCACCCGTTTCGCGAGCTTCGTCCCACGCGTATGTGCACGTCGCGGTCGGCGTATTAACGTCCGGAGCCTCTTGCCCGTCACGAAACTATCGACGCTTTCTCGAACGTTCACGAAATCCCTATTGCAAGCTCTCTCCGAGCCCTAGACCGACGACTGCGTATCGGTCACGGCAAGCGCGTGCCGAAACCATCGGCACTTTATAGAACGATCTCGGAATCGCTATTGCGACCCCAGTCCGGAAAGCTCTCTCCGAGCCCCTCGATACTGACTGCGTAGCGGTCACAGCAAATTTTCAGCCCCAAAACAATTGTCTCGGAGCTCTACGGGAGATGTTTCGTATCCCGGGATGCAAAAAGGAGTGCAACACGAGGACTTCCCAGGGGGTCACCCATCGTAGTACTACTCTGGCCCAAGCACGCTTAACTTCGGAGTTTTGATGGGATCCGGTGATTTAGTGATGGCATTATCGCACCCGTTTCGCGTGCTTCGTACCTCGCCTATGTGCACGTCGCGGTCGGCGTATCAACGTCCGGAGCCTCTTGCCCGTCACGAAACCATCGGCGCCTTCTCGAACGTTCACGAAATCCCTATTGCAACCTCTCTCCGAGCCCTAGCCCGACGACTGCGTATCGGTCACGGCAAGCGCGCGCCGAAACCATCGGCACTTTCTAGAACGATCTCGGAATCGCTATTCCGACCCCAATCCGGAAAGCTCTCTCTGAGCCCCTCGATACGGACTGCGTAGCGGTCACAGCAAATTTCCAGCCCCAAAACAATCGTCTCGGAGCTCTACGGGAGATGTTTCGTATCCCGGGATGCAAAAAGGAGTGCAACACGAGGACTTCCCAGGGGGTCACCCATCCTAGTACTACTCTGGCCCAAGCACGCTTAACTTCGGAGTTTTGATGGGATCCGGTGATTTAGTGCTGGCATTATCGCACCCGTTTAGCGTGCTTCGTCCCTCGCCTATGTGCACGTCGCGGTCGGCGTATCAACGTCCGGAGCCTCTTGCCCGTCACGAAACCGTCGGCGCTTTCTCGAACGTTCACGAAATCCCTATTGCAAGCTCTCTCCGAGCCCTAGCCCGACGACTGCGTATCGGTCACGGTAAGCGCGTGCCGAAACCATCGGCACATTCTAGAACGATCTCGGAATCGCTATTGCGACCCCAATCTGGAAAGCACTCTCCGAGCCCCTCGATACTGACTGCGTAGCGGTCACAACAAATTTCCAGCCGCAAAACAATCGTCTCGGAGCTCTACGGGAGATGTTTCGAATCCCGGGATGCAAAAAGTAGTGCAACACGAGGACTTCCAAGGGGGTCACCCATTGTAGTACTACTTTGGCCCAAGCACGCTTAACTTCGGAGTTTTGATGGGATCCGGTGATTTAGTGATGGCATTATCGCACCCGTTTCGCGAGCTTCGTCCCTCGCGTATGTGCACGTCGCGGTCGGCGTATCAACGTCCGGAGCCTCTTGCCCGTCACGAAACTGTCGGCGCTTTCTCGAACGTTCACGAAATCCTTATTGCAAGCTCTCTCCGAGCCCTAGCCCGACGACTGCGTATCGGTCACGGCAAGCGCGTGCCGAAACCATCGGCACTTTATAGAACGATCTCGGAATCGCTATTGCGACCCCAGTCCGGAAAGCTCTCTCCGAGCCCCTCGATACTGACTGCGTAGCGGTCACAGCAAATTTTCAGCCCCAAAACAATCGTCTCGGAGCTCTACGGGAGATGTTTCGTATCCCGGGATGCAAAAAGGAGTGCAACACGAGGACTTCCCAGGGGGTCACCCATCGTAGTACTACTCTGGCCCAAGCACGCTTAACTTCGGAGTTTTGATGGGAACCGGTGATTTAGTGATGGCATTATCGCACCCGTTTCGCGTGCTTCGTACCTCGCCTATGTGCACATCGCGGTCGGCGTATCAACGTCCGGAGCCTCTTGCCCGTCACGAAACCATCGGCGCCTTCTCGAACGTTCACGAAATCCCTATTGCAAGCTCTCTCCGAGCCCTAGCCCGACGACTGCGTATCGGTCACGGCAAGCGCGCGCCGAAACCATCGTCACTTTCTAGAACGATCTCGGAATCGCTATTGCGACCCCAATCCGGAAAGCTCTCTCCGAGCCCCTCGATACGGACTGCATAGCGGTCACAGCAAATTTCCAGCCCCAAAACAATCGTCTCGGAGCTCTACCAGATGTTTCGTATCCCGGGATGCAAAAAGGAGTGCAACACGAGGACTTCCCAAGGGGTCACCCATCCTAGTACTACTCTGGCCCAAGCACGCTTAACTTCGGAGTTTTGATGGGATCCGGTGATTTAGTGCTGGCATTATCGCACCCGTTTCGCGTGCTTCGTCCCTCGCCTATGTGCACGTCGCGGTCGGCGTATCAACGTCCGGAGCCTCTTGCCCGTCACGAAACCGTCGGCGCTTTCTCGAACGTTCACGAAATCCCTATTGCAAGCTCTCTCCGAGCCCTAGCCCGACGACTGCGTATCGGTCACGGCAAGCGCGTGCCGAAACCATCGGCACTTTCTAGAACGATTTCGGAATCGCTATTGCGACCGCAATCCGGAAAGCTCTCTCGGAGCTCCTCGATACTGACTGCGTAGCGGTCACAGCAAATTTCCAGCCCCAAAACAATCGTCTCGGAGCTCTACGGGAGATGTTTCGTATCCTGGTGTGCAAAAAGGAGTGCAACACGAGGACTTCCCAGGGGGTCACCCATCCTAGTACTACTCTGGCCAAAGCACGCTTAACTTCGGTGTTTTGATGGGATCCGGTGATTTAGTGCTGGCATTATCGCACCCGTTTCGCGAGCTTCGTCCCTCGCCTATGTGCACGTCGCGGTCAGCGCATCAACGTCCGGAGCCTCTTGCCCGTCGCGAAACCGTCGTCGCTTTCTCGAACGTTCACGAAATCCCTATTGCAAGCTCTCTCCGAGCCCTAGCCCGACGACTGCGTATCGTTCACGGCAAGCGCGTGCCGAAACCATCGGCACTTTCTAAAACGATCTCGGAATCACTATTGCGACCCCAATCCGGAAAGCTCTATCCGAGCCCCTCGATACTGACTGCATAGCGGTCACAGCAAATTTCCAGCCCCAAAACAATCGTCTCGGAGCTCTACGGGAGATGTTTCGTATCCCGGGATGCAAAACGGAGTGCAACACGAGGACTTCCCAGGGGTCACCCATCGTAGTACTACTCTGGCCCAAGCACGCTTAACTTCGGAATTTTGATGGGATCCGGTGAATTAGTGCTGGTATTATCGCACCCGTTTCGCGTGCTTTATCCCTCGCCTATGTGCACGTCGCTGTCGGCGCATCAACGTCCGGAGCCTCTTGCCCGTCACGAAACCGTCGTCGCTTTCTCGAACATTCACGAAATCCATATTGCAAGCTCTCTCCGAGCCCTAGCCCAACGACTGCGTATCGGTCACGGCAAGCGCGTGCCGAAACCATCGGCACTTTCTAAAACGATCTCGGAATCGCTATTGCGACCCCAATCCGGAAAGCTCTCTCCGAGCCCCTCGATACTGACTGCGTAGCGGTCACAGCAAATTTCCAGCCCCAAAACAATCGTCTCGGAGCTCTACGGGAGATGTTTCGAATCCCGGGATGCAAAAAGGAGTGCAACACGAGGACTTCCCAGGGGGTCACCCATCCTAGTACTACTTTGGCCCAAGCACGCTTAAATTCGGAGTTTTGATGGGATTCGGTGATTTAGTGATGGCATTATCGCACCCGTTTCGCGAGCTTCGTCCCTCGCGTATGTGCACGTCGCGGTCGGCGTATCAACGTCCGGAGCCTCTTGCCCATCACGAAACTGTCGGCGCTTTCTCGAACGTTCACGAAATCCCTATTGCAAGCTCTCTCCGAGCCCTAGCCCGACGACTGCGTATCGGTCATGGCAAGCGCGTGCCGAAACCATCGGCACTTTATAGAACGATCTCGGAATCGCTATTGCGACCCCAGTCCGGAAAGCTCTCTCCGAGCCCCTCGATACTGACTGCGTAGCGGTCACAGCAAATTTCTAGCCCCAAAACAATCGTCTTGGAGCTCTACGGGAGATGTTTCGTATCCCGGGATGCAAAAAGGAGTGCAACACGAGGACTTCCCAGGGGGTAACCCATCGTAGTACTACTCTGGCCCAAGCACGCTTAACTTCGGAGTTTTGATGGGATCCGGTGATTTAGTGCTGGTATTATCGCACCCGTTTCGCGTGCTTCGTCCCTCGCCTATGTGCACGTCGCGGTCGGCGTATCAACGTCCGGAGCCTCTTGCCCGTCACGAAACCGTCGGCGCTTTCTCGAACGTTCACGAAATCCCTATTGCAAGCTCTCTACGAGCCCTAGCCCGACGACTGCATATCGGTCACGACAAGCGCGTGCCGAAACCATCGGCACTTTCTAGAACGATCTCGGAATCGCTATTGCGACCCCAATCCGAAAAGCTCTCTCCGAGCCCCTCGATACTTACTGCGTAGCGGTCACAGCAAATTTCCAGCCCCAAAACAATCGTCTCGGAGCTCTACGGGAGATGTTTCGTATCCCGGGATGCAAAAAGGGGTGCAACACGAGGACTTCCCAGGGGGTCACCCATCCTAGTACTACTCTGGCCCAAGCACGCTTAACTTCGGAGTTTTGATGGGATCCGGTGATTTAGTGCTGGTATTATCGCACTCGTTTCGCGTGCTTCGTCCCTCGCCTATGTGCACGTCGCGGTCGGCGTATCAACGTCCGGAGCCTCTTGCCCGTCACGAAACCGTCGGCGCTTTCTCGAACGTTCACGAAATCCCTATTGCAAGCTCTCTCCGAGCCCTAGCCCGACGATTGCGTATCGGTCACGGCAAGCGCGTGCCGAAACCATCGGCACATTCTAGAACTATCTCGGAATCGCTATTGCGACCCCAATCCGGAAAGCTCTCTCCAAGCCCCTCGATACTGACTGCGTAGCGGTCACAGCAAATTTCCAGCCGCAAAACAATCGTCTCGGAGCTCTACGGGAGATGTTTCGAATCCCGTGATGCAAAAAGGAGTGCAACACGAGGACTTCCAAGGGGGTCACCCATCGTAGTACTACTTTGGCCCAAGCACGCTTAACTTCGGAGTTTTGATGGGATCCGGTGATTTAGTGATGGCATTATCGCACCCGTTTCCCGAGCTTCATCCCTCGCGTATGTGCACGTCGCGGTCGGCGTATCAACGTCCGGAGCCTCTTGCCCGTCACGAAACTGTCGGCGCTTTCTCGAACGTTCACGAAATCCCTATTGCAAGCTCTCTCCGAGCCCTAGCCCGATGACTGCGTATCGGTCACGGCAAGCGCGTGCCGAAACCATCGGCACTTTATAGAACGATCTCGGAATCGCTATTGCGACCCCAGTCCGGAAAGCTCTCTCCGAGCCCCTCGATACTGACTGCGTAGCGGTCACAGCAAATTTCCAGCCCCAAAACAATCGTCTCGGAGCTCTACGGGAGATGTTTCGTATCCCGGGATGCAAAAAGGAGTGCAACACGAGGACTACCAAGGGGGTCACCCATCGTAGTACTACTTTGGCCCAAGCACGCTTAACTTCGGAGTTTTGATGGGATCCGGTGATTTAGTGATGGCATTATCGCACCCGTTTCGCGAGCTTCGTCCCTCGCGTATGTGCACGTCGCGGTCGGCGTATCAACGTCCGGAGCCTCTTGCCCGTCACGAAACTGTCGGCGCTTTCTCGAACGTTCACGAAATCCCTATTGCAAGCTCTCTCCGAGCCCTAGCCCGACGACTGCGTCTCGGTCACGGCAAGCGCGTGCCGAAACCATCGGCACTTTATAGAACGATCTCGGAATCGCTATTGAGACCCCAGTCCGGAAAGCTCTCTCCGAGCCCCTCGATACTGACTGCGTAGCGGTCACAGCAAATTTCCAGCCCCAAAACAATCGTCTCGGAGCTCTACGGGAGATGTTTCGTATCCCGGGATGCAAAAAGGAGTGCAACACGAGGACTTCCAAGGGGGTCACCCATCGTAGTACTACTTTGGCCCAAGCACGCTTAACTTCGGAGTTTTGATGGGATCCGGTGATTTAGTGATGGCATTATCGCACCCGTTTCGCGAGCTTCGTCCCACGCGTATGTGCACGTCGCGGTCGGCGTATTAACGTCCGGAGCCTCTTGCCCGTCACGAAACTATCGACGCTTTCTCGAACGTTCACGAAATCCCTATTGCAAGCTCTCTCCGAGCCCTAGACCGACGACTGCGTATCGGTCACGGCAAGCGCGTGCCGAAACCATCGGCACTTTATAGAACGATCTCGGAATCGCTATTGCGACCCCAGTCCGGAAAGCTCTCTCCGAGCCCCTCGATACTGACTGCGTAGCGGTCACAGCAAATTTTCAGCCCCAAAACAATTGTCTCGGAGCTCTACGGGAGATGTTTCGTATCCCGGGATGCAAAAAGGAGTGCAACACGAGGACTTCCCAGGGGGTCACCCATCGTAGTACTACTCTGGCCCAAGCACGCTTAACTTCGGAGTTTTGATGGGATCCGGTGATTTAGTGATGGCATTATCGCACCCGTTTCGCGTGCTTCGTACCTCGCCTATGTGCACGTCGCGGTCGGCGTATCAACGTCCGGAGCCTCTTGCCCGTCACGAAACCATCGGCGCCTTCTCGAACGTTCACGAAATCCCTATTGCAACCTCTCTCCGAGCCCTAGCCCGACGACTGCGTATCGGTCACGGCAAGCGCACGCCGAAACCATCGGCACTTTCTAGAACGATCTCGGAATCGCGATTCCGACCCCAATCCGGAAAGCTCTCTCTGAGCCCCTCGATACGGACTGCGTAGCGGTCACAGCAAATTTCCAGCCCCAAAACAATCGTCTCGGAGCTCTACGGGAGATGTTTCGTATCCCGGGATGCAAAAAGGAGTGCAACACGAGGACTTCCCAGGGGGTCACCCATCCTAGTACTACTCTGGCCCAAGCACGCTTAACTTCGGAGTTTTGATGGGATCCGGTGATTTAGTGCTGGCATTATCGCACCCGTTTAGCGTGCTTCGTCCCTCGCCTATGTGCACGTCGCGGTCGGCGTATCAACGTCCGGAGCCTCTTGCCCGTCACGAAACCGTCGGCGCTTTCTCGAACGTTCACGAAATCCCTATTGCAAGCTCTCTCCGAGCCCTAGCCCGACGACTGCGTATCGGTCACGGTAAGCGCGTGCCGAAACCATCGGCACATTCTAGAACGATCTCGGAATCGCTATTGCGACCCCAATCTGGAAAGCACTCTCCGAGCCCCTCGATACTGACTGCGTAGCGGTCACAACAAATTTCCAGCCGCAAAACAATCGTCTCGGAGCTCTACGGGAGATGTTTCGAATCCCGGGATGCAAAAAGTAGTGCAACACGAGGACTTCCAAGGGGGTCACCCATTGTAGTACTACTTTGGCCCAAGCACGCTTAACTTCGGAGTTTTGATGGGATCCGGTGATTTAGTGATGGCATTATCGCACCCGTTTCGCGAGCTTCGTCCCTCGCGTATGTGCACGTCGCGGTCGGCGTATCAACGTCCGGAGCCTCTTGCCCGTCACGAAACTGTCGGCGCTTTCTCGAACGTTCACGAAATCCTTATTGCAAGCTCTCTCCGAGCCCTAGCCCGACGACTGCGTATCGGTCACGGCAAGCGCGTGCCGAAACCATCGGCACTTTATAGAACGATCTCGGAATCGCTATTGCGACCCCAGTCCGGAAAGCTCTCTCCGAGCCCCTCGATACTGACTGCGTAGCGGTCACAGCAAATTTTCAGCCCCAAAACAATCGTCTCGGAGCTCTACGGGAGATGTTTCGTATCCCGGGATGCAAAAAGGAGTGCAACACGAGGACTTCCCAGGGGGTCACCCATCGTAGTACTACTCTGGCCCAAGCACGCTTAACTTCGGAGTTTTGATGGGAACCGGTGATTTAGTGATGGCATTATCGCACCCGTTTCGCGTGCTTCGTACCTCGCCTATGTGCACATCGCGGTCGGCGTATCAACGTCCGGAGCCTCTTGCCCGTCACGAAACCATCGGCGCCTTCTCGAACGTTCACGAAATCCCTATTGCAAGCTCTCTCCGAGCCCTAGCCCGACGACTGCGTATCGGTCACGGCAAGCGCGCGCCGAAACCATCGTCACTTTCTAGAACGATCTCGGAATCGCTATTGCGACCCCAATCCGGAAAGCTCTCTCCGAGCCCCTCGATACGGACTGCATAGCGGTCACAGCAAATTTCCAGCCCCAAAACAATCGTCTCGGAGCTCTACCAGATGTTTCGTATCCCGGGATGCAAAAAGGAGTGCAACACGAGGACTTCCCAAGGGGTCACCCATCCTAGTACTACTCTGGCCCAAGCACGCTTAACTTCGGAGTTTTGATGGGATCCGGTGATTTAGTGCTGGCATTATCGCACCCGTTTCGCGTGCTTCGTCCCTCGCCTATGTGCACGTCGCGGTCGGCGTATCAACGTCCGGAGCCTCTTGCCCGTCACGAAACCGTCGGCGCTTTCTCGAACGTTCACGAAATCCCTATTGCAAGCTCTCTCCGAGCCCTAGCCCGACGACTGCGTATCGGTCACGGCAAGCGCGTGCCGAAACCATCGGCACTTTCTAGAACGATCTCGGAATCGCTATTGCGACCCCAATCCGGAAAGCTCTCTCCGAGCCCCACGATACTTACTGCGTAGCGGTCATAGCAAATTTCCAACCCCAAAACAATCGTCTCGGAGCTCTACGGGAGACGTTTCGTATCCCGGGATGCAAAAAGGAGTGAAACACGAGGACTTCCCAGGGGGTCACCCATCCTAGTACTACTCTGGCCCAAGCACGCTTAACTTCGGAGTTTTGATGGGATCCGGTGATTTAGTGCTGGCATTATCGCACCCGTTTAGCGTGCTTCGTCCCTCGCCTATGTGCACGTCGCGGTCGGCGTATCAACGTCCGGAGCCTCTTGCCCGTCACAAAACCGTCGGTGCTTTCTCGAACGTTCACGAAATCACTATTGCAAGCTCTGTCCGAGCCCTAGCCCGACGACAGCGTATCGGTCACGGCAAGCGCGTGCCGAAACCATCGGCACTGTCTAGAACGATCTCGGAATCGCTATTGCGACCCCAATCCGGAAAGCTCTCTCCGAGCCCCTCGATACTGACAGCGTAGCGGTCACAGCAAATTTTCAGCCCCAAAACAATCGTCTCGGAGCTTTACGGGAGATGTTTCGAATCCCGGGATGCAAAAAGGAGTGCAACACGAGGACTTCCCAGGGGGTCACCCATCCTAGTACTACTCTGGCCCAAGCACGCTTAACTTCGGAGTTTTGATGGGATCCGGTGATTTAGTGCTGGCATTATCGCACTCGTTTCGCGTGCTTCGTCCCTCGCCTATGTGCACGTCGCGGTTGGCGTATCAACGTCCGAAGCCTCTTGCCCGTCACGAAACCGACGGCGCTTTCTCGAACGTTCACGAAATCCCTATTGTAAGCTCTCTCGGAGCCCTAGCCCGACGACTGCGTATCAGTCACGGCAAGCGCGTGCCGAAACCATCGGCACTCTCTAGAACGATCTCCGAATCGCTATTGCGACCCCAATCCGGAAAGCTCTCTCCGAGCCCCTCGATACTGACTGCGTAGCGGTCATAGCAAATTTCCAGCCCCAAAATAATCGTCTCGGAGCTCTACGGGAGATATTTCGTATCCCGGGATGAAAAAAGGAGTGCAACACGAGGACTTCCCAGGGGGTCATCCATCGTAGTACTACTCTGGCCCAAGCACGCTAAACTTCGGTGTTTTGATGGGATCCGGTGATTTACTGCTGCCATTATCGCACCCGTTTCGCGAGCTTCGTCCCTCGCCTATATGCACGTCGCGGTCGGCGCATCAACGTCCGGAGCCTCTTGCCCTTCACGAAACCGTCGTCGCTTTCTCGAACGTTCACGAAATCCCTATTGCAACCTCTCTCCAAGCCCTAGCCCGACGACTGCGTATCGGTCACGGCAAGCGCGTGCCGAAACCATCGGCACTTTATAGAACGATCTCGGAATCGCTATTGCGACCCCAATCCGGAAAGCTCTCTTTGAGCCCCTCGATACTGACTGCGTAGCGGTCAAAGCAAATTTCCAGCCCCAAAACAAACGTCTCGGAGCTCTACGGGAGATGTTTCGTATCGCGGGATGCAAAAAGGAGTGCAACACGAGGACTTCCCAAGGGGTCACCCAACGTAGTACTGCTTTGGCCCAAGCACGCTTAACTTCGGTGTTTTGATGGGATCCGGTGATTTAGTGCTGCCATTATCGCACCCGTTTCGCGAACTTCGTCCCTCGCCTATGTGCACGTCGCGGTCAGCGCATCAACGTCCGGAGCCTCTTGCTCGTCACGAAATCGTCGGCGCTTTCTCGAACGTTCACGAAATCCCTATTGCAAGCTCTCTCCGAGCCCTAGCCCGACGACTAAGTATCGGTCACGGCAAGCGCGTGCCGAAACCATCGGCACTTTATAGAACGATCTCGGAATCGCTATTGCGACCCCAGTCCGGAAAGCTCTCTCCGAGCCCCTCGATACTGACTGCGTATCGGTCACAGCAAATTTCCAGCCCCAAAACAATCGTCTCGGAGCTCTACGGGAGATGTTTCGAATCCCGGGATGCAAAAAGGAGTGCAACACGAGGACTTCCCAGGGGGTCACCCATCGTAGTACTACTCTGGCCCAAGCACGCTTAACTTCGGAGTTTTGATGGGATCCGGTGATTTAGTGCTGCCATTATCGCACCCGTTTCGCGAGCTTCGTCCCTCGCATATGTGCACGTCGCGGTCGGCGCATCAACGTCCGAAGCCTCTTGCCCGTCACGAAACCGTCGTCGCTTTCTCGAACGTTCACGAAATCCCTATTGCAAGCTCTCTCCGAGCCCTAGCCCGACGACTGCGTATCGGTCACGGCAAGCGCGTGCGGAAACCATCGGCACTTTCTAGAACGATCTAGGAATCGCTAGCGCGAACCCAATCCGGAAAGCTCTCTTTGAGCCCCTCGATACTAACTGCGTAGCGGTCACAGCAAATTTCCAGCCCCAAAACAAACGTCTCGGAGCTCTACGGGAGATGTTTCGTATCCCGGGATGCAAAAAGGAGTGCATCACGAGGACTTCCCAGGGGGTCACCCATCGTAGTACTACTCTGGCCCAAGCACGCTTAACTTCGGAGTTTTGATGGGATCCGGTGATTTAGTGCTGCCATTATCGCACCCGTTTCGCTTGCTTCGTCCCTCGCCTATGTGCACGTCGCAGTCGGCGTATCAACGTCCGGAGCCTCTTGCCCGTCACAAAACCGTCGGCGCTTTCTCGAACGTTCACGAAATCCCTATTGCAAGCTCTCTCCGAGCCCTAGCCCGACGACTCCGTATCGGTCACGGCAAGCGCGTGCCGAAACCATCGGCACTTTCTAGAACGATCTCGGAATCGCTATTGCGACCCCAATCCGGAAAGCTCTCTTCGAGCCCCTCGATACTGACAGCGTAGCGGTCACAGCAAATTTCCAGCCCCAAAACAATCGTCTCGGAGCTCTACGGGAGATGTTTCGAATCCCGGGATGCAAAAAGGAGTGCAACACGACGACTTCCCAGGGGGTCACCCATCCTAGTACTACTCTGGCCCAAGCACGCTTAACTTCGGAGTTTTGATGGGATCCGGTGATTTAGTGCTGGCATTATCGCACCCGTTTCGCGTGCTTCGTCCCTCGCCTATGTGCACGTCGCGTTCGGCGTATCAACGTCCGGAGCCTCTTGCCCGTCACGAAACTGACGGCGCTTTCTCGAACATTCACAAAATCCCTATTGCAAGCTCTCTCCGAGCCCTAGCCCGACGACTGCGTATCAGTCACGGCAAGCGCGTGCCGAAACCATCGGCACTCTCTAGAACGATCTCGGAATCGCTATTGCGACCCCAATCCGGAAAGCTCTCTCCGAGCCCCTCGATACTGACTGCGTAGCGGTCATAGCAAATTTCCAGCCCCAAAACAATCATCTCGGAGCTCTACGGGAGATGTTTCGTATCCCGGGATGAAAAAAGGAGTGCAACACGAGGACTTCCCAGGGGGTCACCCATCGTAGTACTACTCTGGCCCAAGCACGCTAAACTTCGGTGTTTTGATGGGATCTGGTGATTTAGTGCTGCCATTATCGCACCCGTTTCGCGAGCTTCGTCCCTCGCCTATATGCACGTCGCGGTCGGCGCATCAATGTCCGGAGCCTCTTGCCCTTCACGAAACCGTCGTCGCTTTCTCGAACGTTCACGAAATCCCTATTACAAGCTCTCTCCAAGCCCTAGCCCGACGACTGCGTATCGGTCACGGCAAGCGCGTGCCGAAACCATCGGCACTTTATAGAACGATCTCGGAATCGCTATTGCGACCCTAATCCGGAAAGCTCTCTTTGAGCCCCTCGATACTGACTGCGTAGCGGTCAAAGCAAATTTCCAGCCCCAAAACAAACGTCTCGGAGCTCTACGGGAGATGTTTCGTATCCCGGGATGCAAAAAGGAGTGCAACACGAGGACTTCCCAAGGGGTCACTGTTAGGACTCTAGCTTGGAGAGTCCTAATTGAGAGAGACATTCATGTAAAAATGTTAGGACTCTAGCTATGAGAGTCCTAATTGAGAGGGACATTCATGTATAAATGTTAGGACTCTAGCTAGGAGAGTCCTAATTGAGAGGGACATTCTGTTAGGACTCTAGCTAGGAGAGTCCTAATTGTGAGGGGCATTCATGTAGGAGGTTTTTTCTTAGAGAAGAATTAGGAGTTGTAAGGGAATAGGAGTCTTGAGTAGGAGTCCTATTAGGAGTTGGTTAGAAGTAAAAGTCTTAAGTAGGAGTCCTATTAGGAGTTAGGGTTTAGAAGCCCTATAAATAGCCATGTATTCCTTCTCTTTTGATAAGCAATAGATGAATCTGTTCTGCAGCCTTTGAGCAGCAACTTGGAGGGAGGAACCCCTATAGAGTTCCAAGGAGGCCGATCCCCTAAAGAGATCAACCCCAAGTTTAGAATCTGCAAGGGTTCTAACACCTGGTATCAGAGCAGCATTCTTGGCGTCTCGCTGCCCTTCCACAGCCATCCATCAACCCTCTACAACCATCCAAAGCAATTCCCACAATTGCTTAAAAGATCGTCACCGAATTCCGTCATCATCTCCACCACCACGGATCATCCTTTGATCTCCCCGTGAATTGCAACAGGTTCTGGTTTCCTACCTTACTGCTGCTGCAATTTAGTTATCCTTATTCAAAAATCCAAAAAAAAAAAAAAAATCGTTCCTATATTGCTGCATAAACTTTTCGTCACAAAGTTTTCATCTCTACGACGAAAGATACATTGCAGAATTCCAGCCGCATAGCACCATCTGTTTGATCTTGCTACTGTGCTTTTTCTATCCAAATTTCTACGAAATTTTTATCACATCTTTGACACTTCTTAACAGTGGATTTCCCTTTGGTTTCATCAAAAAATTCTCAATATAAACTACTGATCTTTTATGTCCAATCTGCTGCACTTGAATTGCAGAATTCAAGCCGCATAGCACCATCTGTTTGATCTTGCTACTGTGCTTTTTCTATCCAAATTTCTACGAAATTTTTATGACATCTTTGACATTTCCTAACAGTAGATTTCCCTTTGGTTTCATCGAAAAATTCTCAATATAAACTACTGATCTTTTATGTCCAATCTGCTGCACTTGAAAATCTATGCTGCAGAAAATTTCAGCTGCATATCGTTGCCTTAACCCATCTATTTGCAATCTTTTTTGAATGAAATTTCTTATACACTTCATAGATCATCTTGGCATCCATCTAAGATTGATCTATTAAGAAATTCATCTCTAAAAACGATTTTATGTTGCTGCAAATTTTCATCGTAACCCGCTGAAATTTTTCGACGATAATTCTGCAATTGCAACTTGCACCAATTTCCTTGCTGTTATACTGCCGAAATTTTCTTGATTAAATTAGATATCCTTGCTGTCATATAAACTGTAATTTTGCTATCAATTCTCTCCTCAATTCTCTCAAGTTTTTGGTGGAAATTACGTCGAGAAACCGTTGTTTCTTCGACGATAATTCTACTCTTACAAGACAGCACATACTTGCTGCAACTTCCACAGATTTCTGTCAAACCTTTGCTACCATCTACCACAGATCCAAAACTTTCAACCACAGCCCTAAAACTCTACTAAACTATACCCTCAAACTGCACCCAAAACTGCCACAAAACAAGCCTAAATCGTAGCCTACATCCACCAATCCACCAACCCTTTTAACCATCACTTCTCTCAACCTATACATGCCTTTAACCTAACAACAAAAGAGAGATCTTAACATCATAGATTTGGAGGCATATATTATGGCATCTAAGGAGGTAATCAATGCTAAATTCGAAGCCTTGGAGGCGCGAATGGAGGATAAGATTCGGATGCTCTTTACCGAACTCAGATTGGGCCGACCACTAAGCCCGAAGAAATCACATCAAGGAGAGAGCTTTGCCCAATCACACCAACCCCAAAGATATGACTTCCAAGAGAGGGGAAGCTCTATGACCAACCCCAACTATCAATGCATGAGAGTGGACTTCCCTAGATGGGAAGAAGGAGACCCGATTGGTTGGATTTCGCACGCGGAGCGATATTTTCGGTACCACAAAACCGCGGATGTATCTATGGTGAAAATTGCAGCTATACATCTTGAAGGGGATGCTATTCAATGGTTTGACTGGTTTGAACATACTTATGGAGTCCTTTCATGGCGACAATTCAAAGAAGAACTGCTGATTCGCTTCAGACCAACCAATTACGAGAATATTGACGAACAACTAGCAAAGATCCGACAAATCTCCACCATTCAGGAGTACCAAACCAGGTTTGAAAGGTTATCTAATCAAAATCATGATTGGTCTCAAAAACAGCTATTGAGGGCTTGAAGCCGGAGATCCGAGGAGAAGTTAAAGCGCGACAACCGTATACGCTTATGGCAGCCATCTCTTTCGCACGACATCAAGAGGAGCAATTGAACCATGAAGCTCGGAGGACTAGGGTCACTCCTCAACCAGTAATATTGAAGCCCTCACCCCCCCCTACTGTTGACCAAGTCCCTGCACCAAAGAGGTTAACAGGAGAAGAGCTTCGGGAGCGATATGCGAAGGGGTTATGTTGGCATTGTGACGAGCCGTGGAGCCGTGAGCATCGCTGCAGTAAAGGAGGACTTCTTATGATTGAACCGATAGAAGAAGAGGTCATTGAACATCCAAAAGAGAGCTTTGAATATGAAGAAGAAGATGCAGAAGAAGAGCCACAACCGACCGAAGTTACGGTACATACACTAGCTAGCTACTCAAACCCGCAAACGATGAAAATTGGAGGCCTTCTCAAACAACAACCAATCACTGTTCTCATCAACACGGGCAGTACTACTAACTTCCTAAATAGTAAGCTTGCTGTTCGGATATCATTACCTATCGAGAATCGCTGCAGGTTTGATGTTAAGGTCACCGACGGACGGATTTTGAATTGTGATCATAGGCGCTTACAGGAGAAACTATTGCTGCAGGACCAAGAGATAATTACAGATTTCTTCCCTCTCCCTCTTAACAATCATGAGGCCATGCTCAGAATTAAATGGTTGACGACATTAGGTGATATTTCCTGGAATTTTATGAAACTAATTATGAAATTTTACAGTAAGGAGAAACAGGTGACATTGCACGGGAAACGTGGGGGCGACATAACAACGATTTGCACACAACAAATGGAGAATGTTTTGCATAAAGCATGCAGCGGCTTTTTGGTACAACTTGAGCAGCAAACTAAGGGAGAGCTAACAGAATTTGAAGATCCAAATCTACTTCCTTTGCTTGCTGAATTTTTAAATATATTTGACGAACCGCGCAACCTACCTCTTACCTGTCGGCATGATCATTGTATAATGATTCTTCCAGGCAAATCTTCAGCAAATGCTCAGCCATATCAGTATCCACATCTCCAGAAGGATGAAATAGAAAGGATTATAAAAGAGATGCTCGAAACAGGAGTTATTCGGCCAAGTTCCAACCTCTACTCTTCGCCGGTGCTACTTGTATGCAAGAAGGACGGAACAAGGCGAATATGTGTTGATTACCGAGCTCTCAATGGCATAATCATCAAGGACAAATACTTTATTCCAATAGTAGATGAATTGCTAGATGAAAGGGAGCACAAATCTTTACAAAGCTGGACCTTTGATCCGGGTATCATCAAATACGAGCATGCAAAGAAGACATACGGAAAACCACCTTTTGAACACACAACAACCACAAATTTTTGCTTTCTTCAACAAAAGGTGGAATATCTTGGGCATATCATATCAGAGGAAGGTGTGGCAGTGGACCCCTTCAAAATTGGAGCAATACAAAACTGGCCGACCTCGAGAAACATAAAATTGCTACATGGCTTTCTGGGTTTAACAGGCTACTACCGCAAGTTCGTGAAAAACTATGGAAAGATCAGTGCACCACTTACTTCCTTACTAGAAAAAAATGTCTTCCAATGGTTGGACAGAGCCTCCGCTGCCTTCGACAAACTTAAGGCAGCCATGACGACGACGCCGGTGCTAACACTACCAGATTTCAACCGACCCTTCATTATTGAGGCCGACACATCTGGAGTCAGAATTGGAGCCATTCTCATGCAAGATGGTCGACCACTCGCATACACTAGCAAGACATTATCTCCCTCCGATCAAAATATGTCAACATATGATAAGGAGATGCTCGCCATTGTGCGCGCAGCAACGAGGTGGAGATTGTACTTGATCAGGCGATACTTTCAAATCAAGACCGACCATAAAAGCCTAAAATATCTCTTGGAACAGAAGATATCTTCCCCCGAGCAGCAAAAATGGGTAACAAAACTTCTTGGATTTGATTTTGAAATAACTTACAAAAAGGGGAAAGAGAATGTTCTTGCAGATGCGCTTTCGCAGCTACCCGAGCAAGTTGAAGTTTCGACCGTTTCACTTCCGACCAGCGACTTCCTTGAGGATATTAAGATGGAATGGCAAGAAGATTCAGATACTAGTAAGATTATAAAAAAATTGGAGGAAGCACCAAGCCCCATGGCTCATTACAATTGGGACTCAAAAGAATTACACTATAAGGGACGCATTGTGCTTGTGACAAATTCTACTTGCATCTTCAATAGAAGATTTTGGACAAAGTTATTCTATATGCAGGGTACTAAATTGAAAAGGAGTATGACATATCACCCACAAACCAACAGCCAACCGGAAGTTTTAAACAGGTGCTTGGAGACAGCCCAAAGCCACCCACCAAATATGACTACCCAAAGAGAACTCCAGACCCAGCCAAGTGCCATTATTAATCGACGGATCGTGACTCGACGACGATGACCCACTAATGAAGTGCTAATACAGTGGGCGAACCTACCAAAAGAAGATGCCACTTGGGAGAACTATGACGACTTGAAGATCAAATTCCTAGAATTCATGAATCATCAGCCTCGAGGACAAGGCTGATTTGAAGAGGGCGGGTCTGTTAGGACTCTAGCTTGGAGAGTCCTAATTGAGAGAGACATTCATGTAAAAATGTTAGGACTCTAGCTATGAGAGTCCTAATTGAGAGGGACATTCATGTATAAATGTTAGGACTCTAGCTAGGAGAGTCCTAATTGAGAGGGACATTCTGTTAGGACTCTAGCTAGGAGAGTCCTAATTGTGAGGGGCATTCATGTAGGAGGTTTTTTCTTAGAGAAGAATTAGGAGTTGTAAGGGAATAGGAGTCTTGAGTAGGAGTCCTATTAGGAGTTGGTTAGAAGTAAAAGTCTTAAGTAGGAGTCCTATTAGGAGTTAGGGTTTAGAAGCCCTATAAATAGCCATGTATTCCTTCTCTTTTGATAAGCAATAGATGAATCTGTTCTGCAGCCTTTGAGCAGCAACTTGGAGGGAGGAACCCCTATAGAGTTCCAAGGAGGCCGATCCCCTAAAGAGATCAACCCCAAGTTTAGAATCTGCAAGAGTTCTAACAGTCACCCATCGTAGTACTACTCTGGCCCAAGCACGCTTAACTTCGGTGTTTTGATGGGATCCGGTGATTTAGTGCTGCCATTATCGCACCCGTTTCGCGAACTTCGTCCCTCGCCTATGTGCACGTCGCGGTCAGCGCATCAACGTCCGGAGCCTCTTGCCCGTCACGAAATCGTCGGCGCTTTCTCGAACGTTCACGAAATCCCTATTGCAAGCTCTCTCCGAGCCCTAGCCCGACGACTGCGTATCGGTCACGGCAAGCGCGTGCCGAAACCATCGGCACTTTATAGAACGATCTCGGAATCGCTATTGCGACCCCAGTCCGGAAAGCTCTCTCCGAGCCCCTCGATACTGACTGCGTAGCGGTCACAGCAAATTTCCAGCCCCAAAACAATCGTCTCGGAGCTCTACGGGAGATGTTTCGAATCCCGGGATGCAAAAAGGAGTGCAACACGAGGACTTCCCAGGGGGTCACCCATCGTAGTACTACTCTGGCCCAAGCACGCTTAACTTCGGAGTTTTGATGGGATCCGGTGATTTAGTGCTGCCATTATCGCACCCGTTTCGCGAGCTTCGTCCCTCGCATATGTGCACGTCGCGGTCGGCGCATCAACGTCCGAAGCCTCTTGCCCGTCACGAAACCGTCGTCGCTTTCTCGAACGTTCACGAAATCCCTATTGCAAGCTCTCTCCGAGCCCTAGCCCGACGACTGCGTATCGGTCACGGCAAGCGCGTGCCGAAACCATCGGCACTTTCTAGAACGATCTAGGAATCGCTATTGCGAACCCAATCCGGAAAGCTCTCTTTGAGCCCCTCGATACTAACTGCGTAGCGGTCACAACAAATTTCCAGCCCCAAAACAAACGTCTCGGAGCTCTACGGGAGATGTTTCGTATCCCCGGATGCAAAAAGGAGTGCAACACGAGGACTTCCCAGGGGGTCACCCATCGTAGTACTACTCTGGCCCAAGCATGCTTAACTTCGAAGTTTTGATGGGATCCGGTGATTTAGTGCTGCCATTATCACACCCGTTTCGCGTGCTTCGTCCCTCGCCTATGTGCACGTCGCGGTCGGCGTATCAACGTCCGGAGCCTCTTGCCCGTCACAAAACCGTCGGCGCTTTCTCGAACGTTCACGAAATCCCTATTGCAAGCTCTCTCCGAGCCCTAGCCCGACGACTCCGTATCGGTCACGGCAAGCGCGTGCCGAAATCATCGGCACTTTCTAGAACGATCTCGGAATCGCTATTGCGACCCCAATCCGGAAAGCTCTCTTCGAGCCCCTCGATACTGACAGCGTAGCGGTCACAGCAAATTTCCAGCCCCAAAACAATCGTCTCGGAGCTCTACGGGAGATGTTTCGAATCCCGGGATGTAAAAAGGAGTGCAACACGAGGACTTCCCAGGGGGTCAACCATCCTTGTACTACTCTGGCCCAAGCACGCTTAACTTCGGAGTTTTGATGGGATCCGGTGATTTAGTGCTGGCATTATCGCACCCGTTTCGCGTGCTTCGTCCCTCGCCTATGTGCACGTCGCGGTCGGCGTATCAACGTTCGGAGCCTCTTGCCCGTCACGAAACCGTCGTCGCTTTCTCGAACGTTCACGAAATCCCTATTGCAAGCTCTCTCCGAGCCCTAGCCCGACGACTGCGTATCGGTCACGGCAAGCGCGTGCTGAAACCATCGGCACTTTCTAGACCGATCTCGGAATCGCTATTGCGACCCCAATCCGGAAAGCTCTCTCCGAGCCCCTCGATACTGACTGCGTAGCGGTCATAGCAAATTTCCAGCCCCAAAACAATCATCTCGGAGCTCTACGGGAGATGTTTCGAATCTCGGGATTAAAAAAGGAGTGCAACACGAGGACTTCCTAGGGGGTCACCCATCCTAGTACTACTCTGGCCCAAGCACGCTTAACTTCGGTGTTTTGATGGGATCCGGTGATTTAGTGCTGGCATTATCGCACCCGTTTCGCGTGCTTCGTCCTAGCCCGACGACTGCATATCGGTCACGGCAAGCGAGTGCCGACACCATCGGCACTTTCTAGAACGATCTCGGAATCGCTATTGCGACCCCAATCCGTAAAGCTCTCTCCGAGCCCCTCGATACTGACAGCGTAGCGGTCACGGCAATTTTCGAGCCCCAAAACAATCATCTCAGAGCTCTACGGGAGATGTTTCGTATCCGGGGATGCAAAAAGGAGTGCAACACGAGGACTTCCCAGGGGGTCACCCATCGTAGTACTACTCTGGCCCAAGCACGCTTAACTTCGGAGTTTTGATGGGATCCGGTGATTTAGTGCTGGCATTATCGCACCCGTTTCGCGTGCTTCGTCCCTCGCCTATGTGCACGTCGCGGTCGGCGTATCAACGTCCGGAGCCTCTTGCCCGTCACGAAACCGTCGGCGCTTTCTCGAACATTCACGAAATCCCTATTGCAAGCTCTCTCCGAGCCCTAGCCCGACGACTGCGTATCGGTCACGGCAAGCACGTGCCGAAACCATCGGCACTTTATAGAACGATCTCGGAATCGCTATTGCAACCCCAGTCCGGAAAGCTCTCTCCGAGCCCCTCGATACTGACTGCGTAGCGATCACAGCAAATTTCCAGCCCCAAAACAATCGTCTCGGAGCTCTACGGGAGATGTTTTGTATCCCGGGATGCAAAAAGGAGTGCAATACGAGGGCTTCCTGTTAGGACTCTAGCTTGGAGAGTCCTAATTGAGAGGGACATTCATGTAAAAATGTTAGGACTCTAGCTAGGAGAGTCCTAATTGTGAGGGGCATTCATGTAGGAGGTTTTTTCTTAGAGAAGAATTAGGAGTTGTAAAGGAATAGGAGTCTTGAGTAGGAGTCCTATTAGGAGTTGGTTAGAAGTAAGAGTCTTAAGTAGGAGTCCTATTAGGAGTTAGGGTTTAGAAGCCCTATAAATAGCCATGTATTCCTTCTCTTTTCATAAGCAATAGATGAATCTTTTCTGCAGCCTTTGAGTAGCAACTTGGAGGGAGGAACCCCTATAGAGTTCCAAGGAGGCCGATCCCCTAAAGAGATCAACCCCAAGTTTAGAATCTGCAAGGGTTCTATCACCTGGTATCAGAGCAGCGTTCTTGGCGTCTCGCTGCCCTTTCACAGCCATCCATCAACCCTCCACAACCATCCAAAGCAATTCCCACAATTGCTTAAAAGATCGTCACCGAATTCCGCCATCATCTCCACCACCACGGATCATCCTTTGATCTCCCCGTGAATTGCAACAGGTTCTGGTTTCCTACCTTACTGCTACTGCAATTTAGTTATCCTTATTCAAAAATCCAAAAAAAAAAAAAAAAAATCGTTCCTATATTGCTGAATAAACTTTTCGTCACAAAGTTTTCATCTCTACGACGAAAGATACATTGCAGAATTCCAGCCGCATAGCACCATCTGTTTGATCTTGCTACTGTGCTTTTTCTTTCCAAATTTCTACGAAATTTTTATGACATCTTTGACACTTCTTAACAGTGGATTTCCCTTTGGTTTCATCAAAAAATTCTCAATATAAACTACTAATCTTTTATGTCCAATCTGCTGCACTTGAATTGCAGAATTCAAGCCGCATAGCACCATCTGTTTGATCTTGCTACTGTGCTTTTTCTATCCAAATTTCTACGAAATTTTTATGACATCTTTGACATTTCCTAACAGTAGATTTCCCTTTGGTTTCATCGAAAAATTCTCAATATAAACTACTGATCTTTTATGTCCAATCTGCTGCACTTGAAAATCTATGCTGCAGAAAATTCCAGCTGCATATCGTTGCCTTAACCCATCTATTTGCAATCTTTTTTGAATGAAATTTCTTATACACTTCATAGATCATCTTGGCATCCATCTAAGATTGATCTATTAAGAAATTCATCTCTAAAAACGATTTTATGTTGCTGCAAATTTTCATCGTAACCCGCTGAAATTTTTCGACGATAATTCTGCAATTGCAACTTGCACCAATTTCCTTGCCGTTATACTGCCGAAATTTTCTTCATTAAATTAGATATCCTTGCTGTCATATAAACTGTGATTTTGCTATCAATTCCCTCCTCAATTCTCTCAAGTTTTTGGTGGAAATTACGTCGAGAAACCGTTGTTTCTTCGACGATAATTCTACTCTTACAAGACAGCACATACTTGCTGCAACTTCCACAGATTTCTGTCAAACCTTTGCTACCATCTACCACAGATCCAAAACTTTCAACCACAGCCCTAAAACTCTACTAAACCACACCCTCAAACTGCACCCAAAACTGCCACAAAACAAGCCTAAATCGTAGCCTACATCCACCAATCCACCAACCCTTTTGACCATCACTTCTCTCAACCTATACATGCCTTTAACCTAACAACAAAAGAGAGATCTTAACATCATAGATTTGGAGGCATATATTATGGCATCTAAGGAGGTAATCAATGCTAAATTCGAAGCCTTGGAGGCGCGAATGGAGGATAAGATTCGGATGCTCTTTACCGAACTCAGATTGGGCCGACCACTAAGCCCGAAGAAATCACATCAAGGAGAGAGCTTTGCCCAATCACACCAACCCCAAAGATATGACTTCCAAGAGAGGGGAAGCTCTATGACCAACCCCAACTATCCATGCATGAGAGTGGACTTCCCTAGATGGGAAGAAGGAGACCCGATTGGTTGGATTTCGCACGCGGAGCGATATTTTCGGTACCACAAAACCGCGGATGTATCTATGGTGAAAATTGCAGCTATACATCTTGAAGGGGATGCTATTCAATGGTTTGACTGGTTTGAACATACTTATGGAGTCCTTTCATGGCGACAATTCAAAGAAGAACTGCTGATTCGCTTCAGACCAACCAATTACGAGAATATTGACGAACAACTAGCAAAGATCCGACAAACCTCCACCATTCAGGAGTACCAAACCAGGTTTGAAAGGTTATCTAATCAAAATCATGATTGGTCTCAAAAACAGCTATTGAGGACCTTCATTGAGGGCTTGAAGCCGGAGATCCGAGGAGAAGTTAAAGCGCGACAACCGTATACGCTTATGGCAGCCATCTCTTTCGCACGACATCAAGAGGAGCAATTGAACCATGAAGCTCGGAGGACTAGGGTCACTCCTCAACCAGTAATATTGAAGCCCTCACCCCCCCCTACTGTTGACCAAGTCCCTGCACCAAAGAGGTTAACAGGAGAAGAGCTTCGGGAGCGATATGCGAAGGGGTTATGTTGGCATTGTGACGAGCCGTGGAGCCGTGAGCATCGCTGCAGTAAAGGAGGACTTCTTATGATTGAACCGATAGAAGAAGAGGTCATTGAACATCCAAAAGAGAGCTTTGAATATGAAGAAGAAGATGCAGAAGAAGAGCCACAACCGACCAAAGTTACGGTACATACACTAGCTAGCTACTCAAACCCGCAAACGATGAAAATTGGAGGCCTTCTCAAACAACAACCAATCACTGTTCTCATCGACACGGGCAGTACTACTAACTTCCTAAATAGTAAGCTTGCTGTTCGGATATCATTACCTATCGAGAATCGCTGCAGGTTTGATGTTAAGGTCACCGACGGACGGATTTTGAATTGTGATCATAGGCGCTTACAGGAGAAACTATTGCTGCAGGACCAAGAGATAATTACAGATTTCTTCCCTCTCCCTCTTAACAATCATGAGGCCATGCTCAGAATTAAATGGTTGACGACGTTAGGTGATATTTCCTGGAATTTTATGAAACTAATTATGAAATTTTACAGTAAGGAGAAACAGGTGACATTGCACGGGAAACGTGGGGGCGACATAACAACGATTTGCACACAACAAATGGAGAATGTTTTGCATAAAGCATGCAGCGGCTTTTTGGTACAACTTGAGCAGCAAACTAAGGGAGAGCTAACAGAATTTGAAGATCCAAATCTACTTCCTTTGCTTGCTGAATTTTCAAATATATTTGACGAACCGCGCAACCTACCTCTTACCTGTCGGCATGATCATTGTATAATGATTCTTCCAGGCAAATCTTCAGCAAATGCTCAGCCATATCAGTATCCACATCTCCAGAAGGATGAAATAGAAAGGATTATAAAAGAGATGCTCGAAACAGGAGTTATTCGGCCAAGTTCCAACCTCTACTCTTCGCCGGTGCTACTTGTATGCAAGAAGGACGGAACAAGGCGAATATGTGTTGATTACCGAGCTCTCAATGGCATAATCATCAAGGACAAATACTTTATTCCAATAGTAGATGAATTGCTAGATGAAAGGGAGCACAAATCTTTACAAAGCTGGACCTTTGATCCGGGTATCATCAAATACGAGCATGCAAAGAAGACATACGGAAAACCACCTTTTGAACACACAACAACCACAAATTTTTGCTTTCTTCAACAAAAGGTGGAATATCTTGGGCATATCATATCAGAGGAAGGTGTGGCAGTGGACCCCTTCAAAATTGGAGCAATGCAAAACTGGCCGACCTCGAGAAACATAAAATTGCTACATGGCTTTCTGGGTTTAACAGGCTACTACCGCAAGTTCATGAAAAACTATGGAAAGATCAGTGCACCACTTACTTCCTTACTAGAAAAAAATGTCTTCCAATGGTTGGACAGAGCCTCCGCTGCCTTCGACAAACTTAAGGCAGCCATGACGACGACGCCGGTGCTAACACTACCATATTTCAACCGACCCTTCATTATTGAGGCCGACACATCTGGAGTCAGAATTGGAGCCATTCTCATGCAAGATGGTCGACCACTCGCATACACGAGCAAGACATTATCTCCCTCCGATCAAAATATGTCAACATATGATAAGGAGATGCTCGCCATTGTGCGCGCAGCAACGAGGTGGAGATTGTACTTGATCAGGCGATACTTTCAAATCAAGACCGACCATAAAAGCCTAAAATATCTCTTGGAACAGAAGATATCTTCCCCCGAGCAGCAAAAATGGGTAACAAAACTTCTTGGATTTGATTTTGAAATAACTTACAAAAAGGGGAAAGAGAATGTTCTTGCAGATGCGCTTTCGCAGCTACCCGAGCAAGTTGAAGTTTCGACCGTTTCACTTCCGACCAGCGACTTCCTTGAGGATATTAAGATGGAATGGCAAGAAGATTCAGATACTAGTAAGATTATAAAAAAATTGGAGGAAGCACCAAGCCCCATGGCTCATTACAATTGGGACTCAAAAGAATTACAATATAAGGGACGCATTGTGCTTGTGACAAATTCTACTTGCATCTTCAATAGAAGATTTTGGACAAAGTTATTCTATATGCAGGGTACTAAATTGAAAAGGAGTACGACATATCACCCACAAACCAACAGCCAACCGGAAGTTTTAAACAGGTGCTTGGAGACAGCCCCAAGCCACCCACCAAATATGACTACCCAAAGAGAACTCCAGACCCAGCCAAGTGCCATTATTAATCGACGGATCGTGACTCGACGACGACGACCCACTAATGAAGTGCTAATACAGTGGGCGAACCTACCAAAAGAAGATGCCACTTGGGAGAACTATGACGACTTGAAGATCAAATTCCCAGAATTCATGAATCATCAGCCTCGAGGACAAGGCTGATTTGAAGAGGGCGGGTCTGTTAGGACTCTAGCTTGGAGAGTCCTAATTGAGAGGGACATTCATGTAAAAATGTTAGGACTCTAGCTAGGAGAGTCCTAATTGTGAGGGGCATTCATGTAGGAGGTTTTTTCTTAGAGAAGAATTAGGAGTTGTAAAGGAATAGGAGTCTTGAGTAGGAGTCCTATTAGGAGTTGGTTAGAAGTAAGAGTCTTAAGTAGGAGTCCTATTAGGAGTTAGGGTTTAGAAGCCCTATAAATAGCCATGTATTCCTTCTCTTTTCATAAGCAATAGATGAATCTTTTCTGCAGCCTTTGAGTAGCAACTTGGAGGGAGGAACCCCTATAGAGTTCCAAGGAGGCCGATCCCCTAAAGAGATCAACCCCAAGTTTAGAATCTGCAAGGGTTCTAACACTTCCCAAGGGGTAACCCATCGTAGTACTGCTCTGGCCCAAGCACACTTAACTTCGGTGTTTTGATGGGATCCGGTGATTTAGTGCTGGCATTATCGCACCCGTTTCGCGTGCTTCATCCCTCGCCTATGTGCACGTCGCGGTCGGCGTATCAACGTCCGGAGCCTCTTGCCCGTCACAAAACCGTCGGCGCTTTCTCGAACGTTCACGAAATCCCTATTGCAAGCTCTCTCCGAGCCCTAGCCCGACGACTGCGTATCGGTCACGGCAAGCGCGTGTCGAAACCATCGGCACTTTAAAGAACGATCTCGGAATCGCTATTGCGACCCCAGTCAGGAAAGCTCTCTCCGAGCCCCTCGATACTGACTGCGTAGCGATCACATCAAATTTCCAGCCCCAAAACAATCGTCTCGGAGCTCTACGGGAGATGTTTCGTATCCCGGGATTTAAAAAGAAGTGCAAAACGAGGACTTCCCAAGGGGTCACCCATCGTAGTACTACTCTGGCCCAAGCACACTTAACTTCGGTGTTTTGATGGAATACGGTGATTTAGTGCTGGCATTATCGCACCCGTTTCGCGTGCTTCGTCCCTCGCCTATGTGCACGTCGCGGTCGGCGTATCAACGTTCGGAGCCTCTTCCCCATCACGAAACCGTCGGCGCTTTCTCGAACGTTCACGAAATCCCTATTGCAAGCTCTCTCCAAGCCCTAGCCCGACGACTGCGTATCGGTCACGGCAAGCGAGTGCCGACACCATCGGCACTTTCTAGAACGATCTCGGAATCGCTATTGCGACCCCAATCTGTAAAGCTCTCTCCGAGCCACTCGATACTGACAGCGTAGCGGTCACGGCAATTTTCGAGCCCCAAAACAATCATCTCAGAGCTCTACGGGAGATGTTTCGTATCCGGGGATGCAAAAAGGAGAGCAACACGAGGACTTCCCAGGGGGTCACCCATCGTAGTACTACTCTGGCCCAAGCACGCTTAACTTTGGAGTTTTGATGGGATCCGGTGATTTAGTGCTGGCATTATCGCACCCGTTTCGCGTGCTTCGTCCCTCGCCTATGTGCACGTCGCGGTCGGCGTATCAACGTCCGGAGCCTCTTGCCCGTCACGAAACCGTCGTCGCTTTCTCGAACGTTCACGAAATCCCTATTGCAAGCTCTCTCCGAGCCCTAGCCCGACGACTGCGTATCGGTCACGGCAAGCACGTGCCGAAACCATCGGCACTTTATAGAACGATCTCGGAATCGCTATTGCGACCCCAGTCCGGAAAGCTCTCTCCGAGCCCCTCGATACTGACTGCGTAGCGGTCACAGCAAATTTCCAGCCCCAAAACAATCGTCTCGGAGCTCTACTGGAGATGTTTCGAATACCGGGATGCAAAAAGAAGTGCAACAGGAGGACTTCCCACGGGGTCACCCATCCTAGTACTACTCTGGCCCAAGCACGCTTAACTTCGGAGTTTTGATGGGATCCGGTGATTTAGTGCTGGCATTATCGCACCCGTTTCGCGTGCTTCGTCCCTCACCTATGTGCACGTCGCGGTCGGCGTATCAACGTCCGGAGCCTCTTGCCTGTCACGAAACCGTCGGCGCTTTCTCGAACGTTCACGAAATCCCTATTGCAAACTCTCTCCGAGCCCTAGCCCGACGACTGCGTATCGGTCACGGCAAGCACGTGCCGAAACCATCGGCACTTTATAGAACGATCTCGGAATCGCTATTGCGACCCCAGTTCGGAAAGCTCTTTCCGAGCCCCTCGATACTGACTGCGTAGCGATCACAGCAAATTTCCAGCCCCAAAACAATCATCTCGGAACTCTACGGGAGATGTTTCGTATCCCGGGATGCAAAAAGGAGTGCAACACGAGGGCTTCCCAAGGGGTAACCCATCGTAGTATTACTCTGGCCCAAGCACACTTAACTTCGGTGTTTTGATGGGATCCGGTGATTTAGTGCTGGCATTATCGCACCCGTTTCGCGTGCTTCGTCCCTCGCCTATGTGCACGTCGCGGTCGGTGTATCAACGTCCGGAGCCTCTTGCCCGCCACGAAACCGTCGGCGCTTTCTCGAACGTTCACGAAATCCCTATTGCAAGCTCTCTCCGAGCCCTAGCCCGACGACTGCGTATCGGTCACGGCAAGCGCATGTCGAAACCATCGACACTTTAAAGAACGATCTCGGAATCGCTATTGCGACCCCAGTCAGGAAACTCTCTCCGAGCCCCTCGATACTGACTGCGTAGCGATCACAGCAAATTTCCAGCCCCAAAACAATCGTCTCGGAGCTCTACGGGAGATGTTTCGTATCCCGGGATTTAAAAAGGAGTGCAAAACGAGGACTTGCCAAGGGGTCACCCATCGTAGTACTACTCTGGCCCAAGCACACTTAACATCGGTGTTTTGATGGAATCCGATGATTTAGTGCTGGCATTATCGCACCCGTTTCGCGTGCTTCGTCCCTCGCCTATGTGCACGTCGCGGTCGGCGTATCAACGTCCGGAGCCTCTTCCCCGTCACGAAACCGTCGGCGCTTTCTCGAACGTTCACGAAATCCCTATTGCAAGCTCTCTCCGAGCCCTAGCCCGACGACTGCGTATCGGTCACGGCAAGCGCGAGCCGAAACCATCGGCACTTTCTAAAACGATCTCGGAATCGCTATTGCGACCCCAATCCGTAAAGCTCTCTCCGAGCCCCTCGATACTGACAGCGTAGCGGTCACGGCAATTTTCGAGCCCCAAAACAATCATCTCGGAGCTCTACGGGAGATGTTTCGTTTCCCGGGATGCAAAAAGGAATGCAAAACGAGGACTTCCCAAGCGGTCACCCATTGTAGTACTACTCTGGCCCAAGCATGCTTAACTTCGGAGTTTTAATGGGATCCGGTGATTTAGTGCTGGCATTATCGCACCCGTTTCGCGTGCTTCGTCCCTCGCCTATGTGCACGTCGCGGTCGGCGTATCAACGTCCGGAGCCTCTTGCCCGTCATGAAACCGTCGGCGCTTTCTCGAACGTTCACGAAATCCCTATTGCAAGCTCTCTCCGAGCCCTAGCCCGACGACTGTGTATCGGTCACGGCAAGCGCGTGCCGAAACCATCGGCACTTTATAGAACGATCTCGGAATCGCTATTGCGACCCCAGTCCGGAAAGCTCTCTCCGAGCCCCTCGATACTGACAGCGTAGCGGTCACAGCAAATTTCCAGCCCCAAAACAATCGTCTCGGAGCTCTACGGGAGATGTTTCGTATCCCGGGATGCAAAAAGGAGTGCAACACGAGGACTTCCCAAGGGGTCACCTATCGTAGTACTACTCTGGCCCAAGCACGCGTAACTTCGGTGTTTTGATGGGATCCGGTGATTTAGTGCTGGCATTATTGCACCCGTTTCGCGTGCTTCGTCCCTCGCCTATGTGCAAGTCGCGGTCGGCGTATCAACGTCCGGAGCCTCTTGCCCGCCACGAAACCGTCGGCGCTTTTTCGAACGTTCACGAAATCCCTATTGCAAGCTCTCTCCGAGCCCTAGCCCGACGACTGCGTATCGGTCACGGCAATTACGTGCCGAAACCATCGGCACTTTATAGAACGATCTCGGAATCGCTATTGCGACCCCAGTCCGGAAAGCTCTCTCCGAGCCCCTCGATACTGACTGCGTAGCGGTCACAGCAAATTTCGAGCCCCAAAACTATCGTCTCGGAGCTCTACGGGAGATGTTTCGTATCCCGGGATGCAAAAAGTAGTGCAACACGTGGACTTCCCAAGGGGTCACCCATCGTAGTACTACTCTGGCCCAAGCATGCTTATCTTCGGTGTTTTGATGGGATTCGGTGATTTAGTGCTGGCATTATCGCACCCGTTTCGCGTGCTTCGTCCCTCGCCTATGTCCACGTCGCGGTCGGCATATCAACGTCCGGAGCCTCTTGCCCGTCACGAAACCGTTGGCGCTTTCTCGAACGTTCACGAAATCCCTATTGCAAGCTCTCTCCGAGCCCTAGCCCGACGACTGCGTATCGGTCATGACAAGCGCGTGCCGAAACCATCAGCACTTTCTAGAACGATCTTGGAATCGCTATTGCGACCCCAATCCGAAAGCTCTCTCCGAGCCCCTCGATACTGACAGCGTAGTGGTCACGGCAAATTTCGAGCCCCAAAACAATCATCTCGGAGCTCTACGGGAGATGTTTCGTATCCCGGGATGCAAAAAGGAGTGCAAGACGAGGACTTCCCAAGGGGTCACCCATCGTAGTACTACTCTGGCCCAAGCACGTTTAACTTCGGTGTTTTGATGGGATCCAGTGATTTAGTGCTGGCATTATCGCACCCGTTTCGCATGCTTCGTCCTTCGCCTATGTGCACGTCGCGGTCGGCGTATCAACGTCCGGAGCCTCTTGCCCGTCATGAAACCGTCGGCGCTTTCTCGAACGTTCACGAAATCCCTATTGCAAGCTCTCACCGAGCCCTAGCCTGACGACTGCGTATCGGTCACGGCAAGGGCGTGACGAAACCATCGGCACTTTCTAGAACGATCTCGGAATCGCTATTGCGACCCCAATCCGGAAAGCTCTCTCCGAGCCCCTCGATACTGACAGCGTAGCGGTCACGGCAAATTTCGAGCCGCAAAACAATCATCTCGGAGCTCTACGGGAGATGTTTCGTATCCCGGGATGCAAAAAGGAGTGCAACACGAGGACTTCCCAGGGGGTCGCCCATCCTAGTACTACTCTGTCCTAAGCACGCTTAACTTCGGAGTTTTGATGGGATCCGATGATTTAGTGCTGGCATTATCGCACCCGTTTCGCGTGCTTCGTCCCTCGCCTATGTGTACGTCGCGGTCGGCGTATCAACGTCCGGAGCCTCTTGCCCGTCACGAAACCGTCGGTGCTTTCTCGAACGTTCACGAAATCCCTATTGCAAGCTCTCTCCGAGCCCTAGCCCGACGACTGCGTATCGGTCACGGCAAGCGCGTGCCGAAACTATCGGCACTTTCTAGAACGATCTCGGAATCGCTATTGCGACCCCAATCCGGAAAGCTCTCTCCGAGCCCCTCGATACTGACTGCGTAGCGGGCAAAGCAAATTTCCTGCCCCAAAACAAACGTCTCGGAGCTCTACGGGAGATGTTTCGTATCCCGGGATGCTAAAAGGAGTGCAACACGAGGACTTCCCAAGGGGTCACCAATCGTAGTAATACTCTGGCCCAAGCAAGCTTAACTTCGGTGTTTTCATGGGATCCGATGATTTAGTGCTGCCATTATCGCACCTGTTTCGCGAGCTTCGTCCCTCGCCTATGTGCACGTCGCGGTCGGCGCATCAACGTCCGGAGCCTCTTGCCCGTCACGAAACCGTCGACGCTTTCTCGAACGTTCACGAAATCCCTTTTGCAAGCTCTCTCCGAGCCCTAACCCGACGACTGCGTATCGGTCACGGCAAGCGCGTGCCGAAACCATTGGCACTTTCTAGAACGATCTCGGAATCGCTATTGCGACCCCAATCCGTAAAGCTCTCTCCGAGCCCCTCGATACTAACTGCGTAGCAGTCACAGCAAATTTCCAGCCCCAAACCAATCGTCTCGGAGCTCTACGGGAGATGTTTCGTATCCCGAGATGCAAAAAGGAGTGCAACACGAGGACTTCCCAGGGGGTCACCCATCCTAGTACTACTCTGGCCCAAGCACACTTAACTTCGGTGTTTTGATGGGATCCGGTGATTTAGTGCTGCCATTATCGCACCCGTTTCGCGAGCTTCGTCCCTCGCCTATGTGCACGTCGCGGTTGGCGCATCAACGTCCGGAGCCTCTTGTGTTAGAACCCTTGCAGATTCTAAACTTGGGGTTGATCTCTTTAGGGGATCGGCCTCCTTGGAACTCTATAGGGGTTCCTCCCTCCAAGTTGCTGCTCAAAGGCTGCAGAAAAGATTCATCTATTGCTTGAGAAAAGAGGAGGAATACATGGCTATTTATAGGGCTTCTAAACCCTAACTCCTAATAGGACTCCTACTTAAGACTCTTACTTCTAACCAACTCCTAATAGGACTCCTACTCAAGACTCCTATTCCCTTACAACTCCTAATTCTTCTATAAGAAAAAACCTCCTACATGAATGCCCCTCTCAATTAGGACTCTCCTAGCTAGAGTCCTAACAGAATGTCCCTCTCAATTAGGACTCTCCTAGCTAGAGTCCTAATAGTTTTACATGAATGTCCCTCTCAATTAGGACTCTCCAAGCTAGAGTCCTAACAGACCCGCCCTCTTCAAATCAGCCTTGTCCTCGAGGCTGATGATTCGTGAATTCTGGGAATTTGATCTTCAAGTCATCATAGTTCTCCCAAGTGGCATCTTCTATTGGTAGGTTCGCCCACTGTATTAGCACTTCATTAGTGGGTCGTCGTCGTCGAGTCATGATCCGTCGATCAACAATGGCACTTGGCAGGGTCTGGAGTTCTCTTTCGGTAGTCATATTTGGTGGGTAGCTTTGGGCTGTCTTCAAGCACCTATTTAAAACTTCCGTCTGGCCATCGGTTTTTGGGTGATATGCCATACTCCTTTTCAATTTAGTACCCTGCATATGGAATAACTTTGTCCAAAATCTGCTCGTGAAGATGCAAGTAGAATTTATCGTAAGCACAATACGTCCCTTATAGTGTAATTCTTTTGAGTCCCAATTGTAATGAGCCATGGGGCTTGGTGCTTCCTCCAATTTTTTTATAATTTTACTAGTCTCTGAATCTTCCTGCCATTCCATCTTAATATCCTTAAGAAAGTCGCTGGTTGGAAGTAAAACGATCGAAAATTCAGCTTGCTCAGGTAGTTGCGAAAGCGCATCAGCAACAACATTCTCTTTCCACATTTTGTAAGTTATTTCATAATCAAATCCAAGAAGTTTTGTTACCCATTTTTGCTGCTTGGGGGAAGATATCTTCTGCTCCAAGAGATATTTTAGGCTTTTATGGTCGGTCTTGATTTGAAAGTATCGCCTGATCAAGTACAATCTCCACCTCGTTGCTGCGCGCACAATGGCGAGCATCTCCTTATCATATGTTGACTTATTTTGATAGGAGGGAGATAATGCCTTGCTAGTGTATGCGAGTGGTCGACCATCTTGCATGAGAATGACTCCAATTCTGACTCCAGATGTGTCGGCCTCAATAATGAAGGGTCGGTTGAAATCTGGTAGTGTTAGCACCGGCGTCATCGTCATGGCTGCCTTAAGTTTGTCAAAGAGAGCGGAGGCTCTGTCCAACCATTGGAAGACATCTTTTTCTAGTAAGGAAGTAAGTGGTGTACTGATCTTTCCATAGTTTTTCACGAACTTGCGGTAGTAGCCTATTAAACCCAGAAAGCCATGTAGCAATTTTATGTTTCTCGAGGTCGGCCAGTTTTGCATTGCTCCAATTTTGAAGGGGTCCACTGCCACACCTTCCTCTGATATGATATGCCCAAGATATTCCACCTTTTGTTGCAGAAAGAAAAAATTCGTGGTTGTTGTGTGTTCAAAAGGTGGTTTTTCGTATGTCTTCTTCGCATGCTCGTATTTGATGATACCCGGATCAAAGGTCCAGCTTTATAAAGATTTGTGCTCCCTTTCATCTAGCAATTCATCTACTATTGGAATAAAGTATTTGTCCTTGATGATTATGCCATTGAGAGCTCGGTAATCAACACATATTCGCCTTGTTCCGTCCTTCTTGCGTACAAGTAGCACCGGCGAAGAGTAGAGGTTGCAACTTGGCCGAATAACTCCTGTTTCGAGCATCTCTTTTATAATCCTTTCTATTTCATCCTTCTGGAGATGTGGATACTGATATGGCTGAGCATTTGCTGAAGATTTGCCTGGAAGAATCATTATACAATGATCATGCCGACAGGTAAGAGGTAGGTTGCGCGGTTCGTCAAATATATTTGAAAATTCAGCAAGCAAAGGAAGTAGATTTGGATCTTCAAATTCTGTTGGCTCTCCCTTAGTTTGCTGCTCAAGTTGTACCAAAAAGCCGCTGCATGCTTTATGCAAAACATTCTCCATTTGTTGTGTGCAAATCGTTGTTTTGTCGCCCCCACGTTTCCCGTGCAATGTCACCTGTTTCTCCTTACTGTAAAATTTCATAATTAGTTTCATAAAATTCCAGGAAATATCACATAATGTCGTCAACCATTTAATTCTGAGCATGGCCTCATGATTGTTAAGAGGGAGAAGGAAGAAATCTGCAATTATCTCTTGGTCCTGCAGCAATAGTTTCTCCTGCAAGCGCCTATGATCACAATTCAAAATCCGTCCGTCGGTGACCTTAACATCAAACCTGCAGCGATTCTCGATAGGTAATGATATCCGAACAGCAAGCTTACTATTTAGGAAGTTAGTAGTACTGCCCGTGTCGATGAGAACAGTGATTGGTTGTTGTTTGAGAAGGCCTCCAGTTTTCATCGTTTGTGGGTTTGAGTAGCTAGCTAGTGTATGTACCGTAACTTCGGTCGGTTTTGGCTCTTCTTCTGAATCTTCTTCTTCATATTCAAAGCTCTCTTTTGGATGTTCAATGACCTCTTCTTCTATCGGTTCAATCATAAGAAGTCCTCCTTTACTACAGCGATGCTCACGGCTCCACGGCTCGTCACAATGCCAACATAACCCCTTCGCATATCGCTCCCGAAGCTCTTCTCCTGTTAACCTCTTTGGTGCAGGGACTTGGTCGACAGTAGGGGGGGCTGAGGGCTTCAATATTACTGGTTGAGGAGTGACCCTAGTCCTCCGAGCTTCATGGTTCAATTGCTCCTCTTGATGTCGTGCGAAAGAGATGGCTGCCATAAGCGTGTACGGTTGTCGCGCTTTAACTTCTCCTCGGATCTCCGGCTTCAAGCCCTCAATGAAGGTCCTCAATAGCTGTTTTTGAGACCAATCATGATTTTGATTAGATAACCTTTCAAACCTGGTTTGGTACTCCTGAATGGTGGAGGTTTGTCGGATCTTTGCTAGTTGTTCGTCAATATTCTCGTAATCGGTTGGTCTGAAGCGAATCAGCAGTTCTTCTTTGAATTGTCGCCATGAAAGGACTCCATAAGTATGTTCAAACCAGTCAAACCACTGAATAGCATCCCCTTCAAGATGTATAGCTGCAATTTTCACCATAGATACATCCGCGGTTTTGTGGTACCGAAAATATCGCTCCGCGTGCGAAATCCAACCAATCGGGTCTCCTTCTTCCCATCTAGGGAAGTCCACTCTCATGCATGGATAGTTGGGGTTGGTCATAGAGCTTCCCCTCTCTTGGAAGTCATATCTTTGGGGTTGGTGTGATTGGGCAAAGCTCTCTCGTTGATGTGATTTCTTCGGGCTTAGTGGTCGGCCCAATCTGAGTTCGGTAAAGAGCATCCGAATCTTATCCTCCATTCGCGCCTCCAAGGCTTCGAATTTAGCATCGATTGCCTCCTTAGATGCCATAGTATATGCCTCCAAATCTATGATGTTAAGATCTCTCTTTTGTTGTCAGGTTAAAGGCATGTATAGGTTGAGAGAAGTGATGGTCGAAAAGGTTGGTGGATCGGTGGATGTAGGCTACGATTTAGGCTTGTTTTGTGGCTGTTTTGGGTGCAGTTTGAGGGTGTGGTTTGGTGGAGTTTTAGGGCTGTGGATGAAAGTTTTGGATCTGTGGTAGATGGCAGCAAAGGTTTGAGAGAAATCAGTGGAAGTTGCAGCAAGTATGTGCTGTCTTGTAAGAGCAGAATTGTCGTCGAAGAAACAGCGGTTTCTCGACATAATTTCCACCAAAAACTTGAGAGAATTGAAGAGGGAATTGATAGCAAAATCACAGTTTATATGACAGCAAGGATGACTAATTTAATCAAGAAAATTTCAGCAGTATAACAGCAAGGAAATTGGTGCAAGTTGTGATAGCAGAATTCTCGTCGAAAAATTTCAGCAGTTTACGATGAAAATTTATAGCAACACAAAAATCAGTTTTAGAGATGAATTTCTTAATAGATCAATCTTAGATGGAAGCCAAGATGATCTATGAAGTGTATAAGAAATTTCATTCAAAAAAGATTGCAAATAGATGGATTAAGGCAATGATATGCAGTTGAAATTTTCTGCAACATAGATTTTCAAGTGCAGCAGATTAGACATAAAAGATCAGTAGTTTATATTGAGAATTTTTCGATGAAACCAAAGGGAAATCTACTGTTAGGAAGTGTCAAAGATGTCATAAAAATTTCGTAGAAAATTGGATAGAAAAAGCACAGTAGCAAGATCAAACAGATGGTGCTATGCGGCTTGAATTCTGCAATTCAAGTGCAGCAGATTGGACATAAAAGATCAGTAGTTTATATTGAGAATTTTTTGATGAAACCAAAGGGAAATCCACTGTTAAGAAGTGTCAAAGATGTCATAAAAATTTCGTAGAAATTTGGATAGAAAAAGCACAGTAGCAAGATCAAACAGATGGTGCTATGCGGTTGGAATTCTGCAATGTATCTTTCGTCGTAGAGATGAAAAATTTGTGACGAAAAGTTTATGCAGCAATATAGGAACGATTTTTTTTTTTTTTTTTTTGGATTTTCGAATAAGGATAACTAAATTGCAGCAGCAGTAAGGTAGGAAACCAGAACCTGTTGCAATTCACGGGGAGATCAAAGGATGATCCGTGGTGGTGGAGATGATGACGGAATTCGGTGACGATCTTTTAAGCAATTGTGGGAATTGCTTTGGATGGTTGTAGAGGGTTGATGGATGGCTGTGGAAGGGCAGCGAGACGCCAAGAACGCTGCTCTGATACCAGGTGTTAGAACCCTTGCAGATTCTAAACTTGGGGTTGATCTCTTTAGGGGATCGGCCTCCTTGGAACTCTATAGGGGTTCCTCCCTCCAAGTTGCTGCTCAAAGGCTGCAGAAAAGATTCATCTATTTCTTGAGAAAAGAGGAGGAATACATGGCTATTTATAGGGCTTCTAAACCCTAACTCCTAATAGGACTCCTACTTAAGACTCTTACTTCTAACCAACTCCTAATAGGACTCCTACTCAAGACTCCTATTCCCTTACAACTCCTAATTCTTCTATAAGAAAAAACCTCCTACATGAATGCCCCTCTCAATTAGGACTCTCCTAGCTAGAGTCCTAACAGAATGTCCCTCTCAATTAGGACTCTCCTAGCTAGAGTCCTAACAGTTTTACATGAATGTCCCTCTCAATTAGGACTCTCCAAGCTAGAGTCCTAACATCTTGCCCGTCACGAAACAATCGTCGCTTTCTCGAACGTTCACGAAATCCGTATTGCAAGCTCTCTCCGAGCCCTAGCCTGACGACTGCGTATCGGTCACGGCAAGCGCGTGCCGAAACTATCGGCACTTTCTAGAACGATCTAGGAATCGCTATTGCGACCCCAATCCAAAAAGCTCTCTCCGAGCCCCTCGATACTGACTGCGTAGCGGTCACAGAAAATTTCCAGCCCCAAAACAATCGTCTCGGAGCTCTACGGGAGATGTTTCGTATCCCGGGATGCAAAAAGGAGTGCAACACGAGGACTTCCCAGGGGGTCAACCATCGTAGTACTACTCTGGCCCAAGCACGCTTAACTTCGGAGTTTTGATGGGATCCGGTGATTTAGTGCTGGCATTATCGCACCCGTTTCGCGTGCTTCGTCCCTCGGCTCTGTGCACGTCGCGGTCGGCGTATCAACGTCCGGAGCCTCTTGCCCGTCATGAAACCGTCGGCGCTTTCTCGAACGTTCACGAAATCCCTATTGCAAGCTCTCTCCGAGCCCTAGCCCGACGACTGCGTATCGGTCACGGCAAGCGCGTGCCGAAACCATCGGCACTTTATAGAACGATCTCGGAATCGCTATTGCGACCCCAATCCGTAAAGCTCTCTCCGAGCCCCTCGATACTGATTGCGTAGCGGTCACAGCAAATTTCCAGCCCCAAAACAATCGTCTCGGAGCTCTACGGGAGATGTTTCGAATCCCGGGATGCAAAAAGGAGTGCAACACGAGGACTTCCCAGGGGGTCACCCATCCTAGTACTACTCTGGCCCAAGCAGGCTTAACTTCGGAGTTTTGATGGGATCCGATGATTTAGTGCTGCCATTATCGCACTCGTTTCGCGTGCTTCGTCCCTCGCCTATGTGCACGTCGCGGTCGGCGTATCAACGTCCGGAGCCTCTTGCCCGTCACGAAACCGTCGGCGCTTTCTCGAACGTTCACGAAATCCCTATTGCAAGCTCTCTCCGAGCCCTAGCCCGACGACTGTGTATCGGTCACGGCAAGCGCGTGCCGAAACCATTGGCACTTTATAGAACGATCTCGGAATCGCTATTGCGACCCTAGTCCGGAAAGCTCTCTCCGAGCCCCTCGATACTGACTGCGTAGCGATCACAGCAAATTTCCAGCCCCAAAACAATCGTCTCGGAGCTCTACGGGAGATGTTTCGTATCCCGGGATGCAAAAAGGAGTGCAACACGAGGACTTCCCAAGGGGTCACCCATCGTAGTACTACTTTGGCCCAAGCACACTTAACTTCGGTATTTTGATGGGATCCGGTGATTTAGTGCTGTCATTATTGCACCTGTTTCGCGTGCTTCGTCCCTCGCCTATGTGCACGTCGCGGTCGGCGTGTCAATGTCCGGAGCCTCTTGCCCGTCACGAAGCCGTCGGCACTTTATCGAACGTTCACGAAATCCCTATTGCAAGCTCTCTCCGTGCCCTAGCCCGACGATTGCGTATCGGTCACGGCAAGCGCGTGCCGAAACCATCGGCACTTTCTAGAACGATCTCGGAATCGCTATTGCGACCCCAATCCGTAAAGCTCTCTCCGAGCCCCTCGATACTGACAGCGTAGCGGTCACGGCAATTTTCGAGCCCCAAAACAATCATCTCGGAGCTCTACGGGAGATGTTTCGTATCCCGGGATGCAAAAAGGAGTGCAACACGAGGACTTCCCAGGGGGTCACCCATCGTAGTACTACTCTGGCCCAAGCACGCTTAACTTCGATGTTTTGATGGGATCCGGTGATTTAGTGCTAGCATTATCGCACCCGTTTCGCGAGCTTCGTCCCTCGCCTATGTGCACGTCGCGGTCGGCGCATCAACGTCCGGAGCCTCTTGCCCGTCACGAAACCGTCGTCGCTTTCTCGAACGTTCACGAAATCCCTATTGCAAGCTCTCTCCGAGCCCTAGCCCGACGACTGCGTATTGGTCACGGCAAGCACGTGCCGAAACCATCGGCACTTTCTAGAACGATCTCGGAATCGCTATTGCGACCCCAATCCGGAAAGCTCTCTCCGAGCCCCTCGATACTGACTGCGTAGCGGTCAAAGCAAATTTCCAGCCCCAAACAATCATCTCGAAGCTCTACGGGAGATGTTTCGTATCCCGGGATGCAAAAAGGAGTGCAACACGAGGACTTCCCAGGGGGTCACCCATCCTAGTACTACTCTGGCCCAAGCACGCTTAACTTCGGTGTTTTGATGGGATCCGGTGATTTAGTGCTGCCATTATCGCACCCGTTTCGTGAGCTTCGTCCCTCGCCTATGTGCACGTCGCGGTCGGCGCATCAACGTCCGGAGCCTCTTGCCCGTCACGAAACCGTCGGCGCTTTCTCGAACGTTCACGAATTCCCTATTGCAAGCTCTCTCCGAGCCCTAGCCTGACGACTGCGTATCGATCACGGCAAGCGCGTGCCGAAACCATCGACACTTTCTAGAACGATCTCGGAATCGCTATTGCGACACCAATCCAGAAAGCTCTCTTTGAGCCCCTCGATACTGACTGCGTAGCGGTCAAAGCAAATTTTCAGCCCCAAAACAAACGTCTCAGAGCTCTACGGGAGATGTTTCGTATCCCGGGATGGAAAAAGGAGTACAACACGAGGACTTCCGAAGGGGTCACCAATCGTAGTACTACTCTGGCCCAAGCACGCTTAACTTCGGTGTTTTGATGGGATCCGGTGATTTAGTGCTGCCATTATTGTTGAATCTCGTATTTTGATGATGAAACTACTTAATATATGTTTATGATTTAATATGCGTTTTGAGTGACGCAGGGTGCTTCGATCAGGATGAGACAATTAAAGCAGGAACATCATGTTGTGCCGGAAGAACATGTCAGAAGATTGGACGTCGGGCCGGTGGATCGGTCGACGTATCGACAGAAGGCTTCGGGCTGTGGACTCGGGCATCGGGCCAAGAAGAGTGGGTATTGTGCCAAGGATATCGGAGTTGCGGAGTCAACTGGCCGATTGGGCAATAGGCTGCTGGAAAGGACGATGCGCCGAAGAATCGGACGAAGCGTCGAGGGACCAATGACATGCCGGACAACTTGATTGATTGCTTAGGATTAATTGTCTCGATCGAAGTTTTTGTTTTTGTGTGTGCAGGATTAACTACGATGAAAGAAAGACAAGCAGCAGGAGTTGCGCTGGAGTCAAGTTCATGATCACATTGGGAGTTCGAGAGTTCGACGGAAGTTCGGACGGTCGTCGGAGGTTCTGCGAGAACAGATCCGAGAAGTCCAGAAGCTTGCCAAGCGAAGCTCGTCGGAACTTGCCAAATGGATCGTCGCAAAGTCCAGGAGTTTGCCGGAAGTCCGCAGGAGCATCACCGAGGGTTCATCGGATGATCGACGGAAGTTCGCCGGAAACTCACCGGAAGGAGCGATTGACGCACCGAAGCAAAGCTGCAGAAGTTGTCTTAGATTTAATCGTAGTTAGCACATTGATTAAGTTGGAAAATGGGAGGTGATCCCATTGGCTTAATCTTGGGGCAATTGGGCCCCTGAAAGATTGAAATTGGGCCGAATGGAATGAACCATTCGGACCCTGATTGCACCAGGAGGTGCAACCGCCCAGGCCAGGAGGTGGCACCGCCTGGGCTAGGCTTCCCAGCGAGACTGGGCGGTGCAACCTCTCCAGCCGGGAGGTGGTACCGCCTGAGCTCAGTCTTCGAGCAAGACTGGGCGGTGCAACCTCCCTGGCAGAGAGGTGGCACCGCCTGAGCTCAGTCTTCGAGCAAGACTGGGCGGTGCAACCTCCCTGGCAGAGAGGTGGCACCTCCTGAGCTCAGTCTTCGAGCAAGACTGGGCGGTGCAACCTCCCTGGCAGAGAGGTGGCACCGCCTGAGCTCGGTCTTCGAGCTCTGCCAGGCGGTGCAACCTCTCCAGTCAAGAGGTGCAACCGCCTGATCCTAGAATTCCGGGATTTGATTGTTTTGAGCTCCAAATTTGAATTGGGTTGGGGCCTATAAATTCCCAACCCATTCAGCACTGAAAATATATAGACCTAAGCCGAAATCTTGATCTTTTCAGTGGTTCTTAGAGCTCAAAACTGCTAGTTTTCCTCCTCCTTCTGTTCTTCAAGTTTGTGTTGTAAAGTGAGGAGAGAAAACATCTGTAAGGGTTGTCTCCTGAGCCCGTCAAAAGGAGTGAATCTGTAAGAGGGTAGTTGGCCTTCGCCTATTGAAGGAAGGCTCCTAGTTGACGTCGGCGACCTCATCGGTGGAGGAAGCCAAAAGTGGAGTAGGTCAAGGCTGACCGAACCACTCTAAATCTCTGGTTTGCGTTTATTTTTTAGCACTTTATCATTACTGCAAACCTCCTTCATTACTACTGCTCTCTGCGCTTTCACGAACAAGTTCTAAGTGTTGTTCTTCCGAATCTGCATTCAGACGTAAATTCGTATTTTCGTACATTACAGTTTACGTTTACGTTTGATTCTGCAGAACTGTCTTCCGTGCTTTTACGAACGAGTTTCTTTGCAGTTTACACTTACATTTTGATCCTAGTGATAACTGCAAACTGTCCTCTGCAATTTTACGAACGAGTTTCAACATTTAGACGTAAAACTGCATTTAGACGTAAATCGGCTTTCCTCGCACAATCATCAGATCTCAGTTCACGTTTATGTCTTGATTTCAACTGCATACTGCCTTCTGCGAGTATACAAACGAGTTTCAAAGTTCAGACGCAAATATGCGTTTAAGACGTAAATCTGCGTTTAGACGTAAATCTGCGTCTAGACGTAAATCTGCGTTTAGACGTAAATCTATTTTTTGCAGATTACTTTTTGAGCTGTACAACAGCAGCACATTGTCTTTATACTTCTGCTTAAACTGCTTCTAGATGCAAACTGTGTTTAGACGCAATCTGCGGTTAGACGCAATCTGCGTTTAGACGCAATCTGCGCTTAGACGCAATCTGCGCTAAGACGCAAACTGCGCTAAGACGCAAACTGTGCTTAGACGCAATCTGAGTTTAGACGCAATCTGCATTTAGACGCAAACTGCGTTTAGACGCTAACTGTGTTTAAACGTAAACTGCACTTAATCATAAGTAATCTTAGAATCGGCTTTTGCATCAAAATAGTCTTTATCGAACGAACGCAGCTTTTGGTTTTAATCGCTGAAAAATATCCGCTGCACTAATTCACCCCCCCCCGTCTTAGTGCTCTCGATCATAACAATTGGTATTAGAGCGGGGTATTTCTCATTTCGGATTTACACCCGAGAGAAATGGCTCTTCAAGAGGGCTTTTCAGTCTTTCGTCCACCATTCTTTAACGGATTGGACTACACTTATTGGAAAACTCGAATGAGAGTTTTCTTGATTTCTCTAAATCTGGATTTATGGAATATTGTTGAAAACGGTTTTCAACTTCCCTCTAAACCGATGAACGAATGGTCGGATTTAGAGAAGAAGTATTTTTCTTTAAACGCAAAGGCTATGAATGCCTTATTTTGCGCTTTGGACAAAAATGAGTTCAATCGGGTTTCTTTGTGCGAAACGGCTTTCGATATTTGGCGTGCTCTTGAAATCACGCACGAGGGAACTAGTAGAGTCAAAGACTCGAAAGTTAATATTTTACTGCATGATTTCGAGCTTTTTCATATGAAACCAAGCGAAACCGTTGTTGACATGTACACCCGTTTTACGGATGTCGTCAATGGTTGAAAATCACTTGGTAAAAGCTTTTCGGATTTTGAACTCGTTAACAAAGTTTTGCGCTCACTTTCTAAAACTTGGGATTCAAAAGTAACTGCTATTCAAGAATCGAAAAACTTGAACCAATTTCCACTTGAAGAACTAATTGGTTCATTGATCACATATGAAATGACGTGCAATGCACGTGAAGAACTTGAGAACCACCTTCCAAAGAACAGGAAGGATTTGGGACATAGAACATTTGAAGACCACTCGAGCATAAGCTCAAGTGATGGTGAACTTAAACTACAAATGAAACAAAAATTAAAAAATAAAAAAAACGGAACTACTTGCTTTGAACGCAAGAAGAAGAATAAAAATTGGGATGAATCGAGCTCCTCCGAAGACGAGGAGAAAATCAACAAAGGCGAGGTGGCAAACTACGCCTTTACGCCTTTCGACGCTGAGGTAATCAAAATGCCTTTAATTTACTTCGAAATTACATGATGCTTTTCATGATGCAATTTTCTTTTTCTTTAAATTTTCTTGAAAATTATATTTTTAATAATTTAATAATGAAAATGCAAAAATATGATCATGCTTGTAATTTTGAAAATGATAATGAAAACTGCATGTCTTATGTTAATGCAAGATAGAAATCTAATGATTGTACACCTTGTGAGATTAATCTTATTTATGTGCTTGAAAAGCAAGAATGTATATTTTGATGATTTTCATATTGCTTTTCAATGACGATACATGGCTTTTGATATTTTTCTTTGTCTTTCATTGTTAGAGATGATGTATGGTTTTGACATAAGAATAAAGATTTGAGCATGTTATTATAAAGTCAATCATATAAATTAAAGCTAAAGAAGTTTTAGGCATTTATAAGAATCATTCAAAATTAAGTTCAATGAAACCTTGCTTAATGTTGCAATGAAAATATTAAAGTTTTGATACTATGATTTGATGATTTTATGCATGAGATTTTAAAGTTATACATGATGATTTTTGTGATTGATGGTTTTATGATGAAATTCATTTTATGATCCTAAACGTTGATGCATGTCTTTATTTGACATAAATGAAAAGGCATGCTAACATGAAATCAATCACTTAAGATGAAACGCTTAAAAAAGGGGAGAAATATATGAATTGATATGATTGCCATATTTATATGAATTGATGCTATGATTGCCAAATTTGCATTATGCCATGTTTGCATCATGCGTTAAGATATCAAGAACTTGTATCGTAATTTTACGCATTGATATCTTACCATGTGATGAAATGCTACAATTGATAAACACTTGAAATATAATCCTCTATCTTATTGATTTTTCAATAAATCTATGCTTGTCATATATGAATTTATTGAATGTAATTTTGAGGATGATTTCAGATTTTACAAATGCTTGATTCGTATTTACGACATAAGATACACTTTAAATATGAATCATGCTTCAATCATGTTAAATGCTTCAATCATTTTCTATCTCTAGAGTTCTCTATTTTGATGAAATACAAGTGATAAATTCATTTATAATATCTTGTAAATCACTTGAATTATGGATGAGTTTTTTATGATCACTTAAAAAGAAAATGCTTTTCCCATCTTATCGAGATTAATGATTTCATGATATTGTGTGAATCTCGAATTTGATTTTGATAAAATAGTAATAACGTTATTCATGTTACGAATCTCAAAAATGATAATATGCTTCATGTGATAATATGAATACATGAAACACTTATTATATGATTTTTATACAATTCCGTGTATTCATAAAATATTTATCTCATCATCCAATAATTCTTCTTGATATTCCTCATGAGATGAAATGAAATAATGCATGAAATACAAATGAGGAGTTAATGATCATGCATAATAAGGATGTAATGAATTCTGACATTTAGATACCATCGTTTGAATATCTATGATCATGTTGCCAAAATGATATATCATGAATACTTGAATATCATGTTTGATATGCTCATGATGATGATTGATTTTTCGGTATCAAAAAAATGAAATGTAATGTTAATGAATTTGTGCATTGAAACTATAATGATGCACAAATAAGAATGATTACTTACCTTTGTCATGATTTAGAAATTGATGTAAAGGGTTTTTCCCTTCTTTTTGACAATGACAAAGGGGGAGATAGATTGCTAGCACAATTCAAGAAAAAGGCAAAAATTATAAAGGAGAAGAAATTGCTATCTTGAACATCACCGATAATTGCTAGCTTGAAATGTCAAGAAAATGCAAAAACTTGTTTATTTTCTTGCACATCTAAAGAGAAGATGCAAATGTAACACTTGCCAAATTGTTTGCTTGCCTCATGTAAAACATCATCTCTTGCTAGTTTGGCATTTTGCTAGCTTGCACTTTGCAAAGAAAGCAAAAATGACACTTCTCAAAAGAGAAGAAAGAGCTTGTTATCTTGAACATCACAAGCTTGCCAAACAAAAAAATTGCAAAAGTGCTATCTTGCCTATCTCAAGAGGCAAAAATGCTAACTTGCACATCTAGCAAAACTTGACAAATTTGCATATCTCAAGAAGCAAGATTTGCTTTCTTGAACATCTCTAAATTGCTAGCTTGCATGTTCTAAAAGTGCTATCTTGTATGCTGTAAAACTTGCATATCTAAAACTTGATAGCCTGAATATTCTAAGCATGATGTAACATTTGCTAAATTTTCTGGCTTCAAAACTGCATGATGATAAAACTTGATAATATGTTTTTCATGCAATGAGTTGAACCAATATCACAAACACTTGATTGTGATACTTCTCCTTTTTGTTGATGACAAAGGGGGAGAAGTATGTTGATAAAAGTATGTTGATGACATGACATGTGATGCATAAGTTTATGCATATGTTCATGATAACGTGTTGCAAGTATTCATGATGAATATTGCAATGACTTGAATTCGGTTTGAATTCAAGGTTCTATCAATATGGCATATTGATAGGGGGAGTTTGTTTAAACTCTGGGAGTTAAGGTTAACTCCGTTTATGATGACATGTTGCTTAGATTTTTGAATCTAAGAGTTTCTATCAATATGGCATATTGATAGAGGGAGTTTGTTTAAACTCCGGGAGTTAAGGTTAACTCCGTCATCAAGTAGTTGTCATCATCAAAAAGGGGGAGATTGTTGAATCTCGTATTTTGATGATGAAACTACTTAATATATGTTTATGATTTAATATGCGTTTTGAGTGACGCAGGGTGCTTCGATCAGGATGAGACAATTAAAGCAGGAACATCATGTTGTGCCGGAAGAACATGTCAGAAGATTGGACGTCGGGCCGGTGGATCGGTCGACGTATCGACAGAAGGCTTCGGGCTGTGGACTCGGGCATCGGGCCAAGAAGAGTGGGTATTGTGCCAAGGATATCGGAGTTGCGGAGTCAACTGGCCGATTGGGCAATAGGCTGCTGGAAAGGACGATGCGCCGAAGAATCGGACGAAGCGTCGAGGGACCAATGACATGCCGGACAACTTGATTAATTGCTTAGGATTAATTGTCTCGATCGAAGTTTTTGTTTTTGTGTGTGCAGGATTAACTACGATAAAAGAAAGACAAGCAGCAGGAGTTGCGCTGGAGTCAAGTTCATGATCACATTGGGAGTTCGAGAGTTCGACGGAAGTTCGGATGGTCGTCGGAGGTTCTGCGAGAACAGATCCGAGAAGTCCAGAAGCTTGCCAAGCGAAGCTCATCGGAACTTGCCAAATGGATCGTCGCAAAGTCCAGGAGTTTGCCGGAAGTCCGCAGGAGCATCACCGAGGGTTCATCGGATGATCGACGGAAGTTCGCCGGAAACTCGCCGGAAGGAGCGATTGACGCACCGAAGCAAAGCTGCAGAAGTTGTCTTAGATTTAATCGTAGTTAGCACATTGATTAAGTTGGAAAATGGGAGGTGATCCCATTGGCTTAATCTTGGGGCAATTGGGCCCCTGAAAGATTGAAATTAGGCCGAATGGAATGAACCATTCGGACCCTGATTGCACCAGGAGGTGCAACCGCCCAGGCCAGGAGGTGGCACCGCCTGGGCTAGGCTTCCCAGCGAGACTGGGCGGTGCAACCTCTCCAGCCGGGAGGTGGTACCGCCTGAGCTCAGTCTTCGAGCAAGACTGGGCGGTGCAACCTCCCTGGCAGAGAGGTGGCACCGCCTGAGCTCAGTCTTCGAGCAAGACTGGGCGGTGCAACCTCCCTGGCAGAGAGGTGGCACCGCCTGAGCTCAGTCTTCGAGCAAGACTGGGCGGTGCAACCTCCCTGGCAGAGAGGTGGCACCGCCTGAGCTCGGTCTTCGAGCTCTGCCAGGCGGTGCAACCTCTCCAGTCAAGAGGTGCAACCGCCTGATCCCAGAATTCCGGGATTTGATTGTTTTGAGCTCCAAATTTGAATTGGGTTGGGGCCTATAAATTCCCAACCCATTCAGCACTGAAAATATATAGACCTAAGCCGAAATCTTGATCTTTTCAATGGTTCTTAGAGCTCAAAACTGCTAGTTTTCCTCCTCCTTCTGTTCTTCAAGTTTGTGTTGTAAAGTGAGGAGAGAAAACATCTGTAAGGGTTGTCTCCTGAGCCCGTTAAAAGGAGTGAATCTGTAAGAGGGTAGTTGGCCTTCGCCTATTGAAGGAAGGCTCCTAGTTGACGTCGGCGACCTCGTCGGTGGAGGAAGCCAAAAGTGGAGTAGGTCAAGGCTGACCGAACCACTCTAAATCTCTGGTTTGCATTTATTTTTGAGCACTTTATCATTACTGCAAACCTCCTTCATTACTACTGCTCTCTGCGCTTTCACGAACAAGTTCTAAGTGCTTTTCTTCCGAATCTGCATTCAGACGTAAATTCGTATTTTCGTACATTACAGTTTACGTTTACGTTTGATTCTGTAGAACTGTCTTCCGTGCTTTTACGAACGAGTTTCTTTGCAGTTTACACTTACATTTTGATCCTAGTGATAACTGCAAACTATCCTCTGCAATTTTACGAACGAGTTTCAACATTTAGACGTAAAACTGCATTTAGACGTAAATTGGCTTTCCTCGCACAATCATCAGATCTCAGTTCACGTTTATGTCTTGATTTCAACTGCATACTACCTTCTGCGAGTATACAAATGAGTTTCAAAGTTCAGACGCAAATCTGCGTTTAAGACGTAAATCTGCGTTTAGACGTAAATCTGCGTCTAGACGTAAATCTGCGTTTAGACGTAAATATGTTTTTTGCAGATTACTTTTTGAGCTGTACAACAGCAGCACATTGTCTTTATACTTCTGCTTAAACTGCTCCTAGATGCAAATTGTGTTTAGACGCAATCTGCGGTTAGACGCAATCTGCGTTTAGACGCAATCTGCGCTTAGACGCAATCTGCGCTAAGACGCAAACTGCGCTAAGACGCAAACTGTGCTTAGACGCAATCTGAGTTTAGACGCAATCTGCATTTAGACGCAAACTGCGTTTAGACGCTAACTGTGTTTAAACGTAAACTGCACTTAATCATAAGTAATCTTAGAATCGGCTTTTGCATCAAAATAGTCTTTATCGAACGAACGCAGCTTTTGGTTTTAATCGCTGAAAAATATCCGCTGCACTAATTCACCCCCCCCCTCTTAGTGCTCTCGATCCTAACAATTATCGCACCCGTTTCGCGAGCTTCGTCCCTCGCCTATGTGCACGTCGCGGTTGGCACATCAACGTCCGGAGCCTCTTGCCCGTAACGAAACCATCGGCGCTTTCTCGAACGTTCACGAAATCCCTATTGCAAGCTCTCTCCGAGCCCTAGCCCGACGACTGCGTATCGGTCACGGCAAGCGCGTGCCGAAACCATCGGCACTTTCTAGAACGATCTCGGAATCGCTATTGCGACCCTAATCCAGAAAGCTCTCTCCGAGCCCCTTGATACTGACTGCGTAGCGGTCACAGCAAATTTCCAGCCCCAAAACAATCATCTCGGAGCTCTACGGGAGATGTTTCGTATCCCGGGATGCAAAAAGGAGTGCAACACGAGGACTTCCCAGGGGGTCACCCATCGTAGTACTACTCTGGCCCAAGCACGCTTAACTTCGGAGTTTTGATGGGATCCGGTGATTTAGTGCTGCCATTATCGCACCCGTTTCGCGTGCTTCGTCCCTCGCCTATGTGCACGTCGCGGTCGGCATATCAACGTCCGGAGCCTCTTGCCCGTCACGAAACCGTTGGTGCTTTCTCGAACGTTCACGAAATCCCTATTGCAAGCTCTCTCCGAGCCCTAGCCCGACGACTGCGTATCGGTCACGGCAAGCGCTTGCCGAAACCATCGGCACTTTCTAGAACGATCTCGGAATCGCTATTGCGACCCCAATCCGAAAAGCTCTCTCCGAGCCCCTGGATACTGACTGCGTAGCGGTCACAGCAAATTTCCAGCCCTAAAACAATCGTCTCGGAGGTCTACGGGAGATGTTTCGAATCCCGGGATGCAAAAAGGAGTGCAACATGAGGACTTCCCAGGGGGTCACCCATCCTAGTACTACTCTGGCCCAAGCACGCTTAACTTCAGAGTTTTGATGGGTTCCGGTGATTTAGTGCTGGCATTATCGCACCCGTTTCGCGTGTTAGGATCGAGAGCACTAAGAGCGGGGGGGTGAATTAGTGCAGCGGATATTTTTCAGCGATTAAAAAGCGAAGGCTACGTTCGTTCGACAAAGACTATTTTGATGCAAAAACCGATTCTATGATTACTTATGATTAAGTGCAGTCTACGTTTAAGCGTAGTTAGCGTCTAAACGCAGTTAGCGTCTAAATGCAGATTACGTCTAAACTCAGATTGCGTCTAAGCGCAGTTTGCGTCTTAGCGCAGATTGCGTCTAAGTGCAGATTGCGTCTAAGCGCGGATTGAGCAGAAGTATAAAGACAATGTGCTGCTGTTGTACAGCTCAAAAGGTAATCTGCAAAAAAACAGATTTACGTCTAAACGCAGATTTGCGTCTAAACGCAGATTTACGTCTAAACGCAGATTTACGTCTTAAACGCAGATTAGACGCAGATTTACGTCTGAACTTTGAAACTCGTTTGTATATTCGCAGAGGGCAATATGCAGTTGAAATCAAGACGTAAACGTAAACTGAAATCTGACGATTGTGCGAGGAAAGCCGATTTACGTCTAAATGCAGTTTTACGTCTAAATATTGAAACTCGTTCGTAAAATTGCAGAAGACAGTTTGCAGTTATAAATAGAATCAAACTGTAAGTGTAAACTGCAAAGAAACTCGTTCACAAAAGCACAGAGAACAGTTCTGCAGAATCAAAACGTAAACGTAAACTTTAATGTACTAAAACACGACTTTACGTCTGAATGCAGATTCGGAAGAACAGCACTTAGAACTTGTTCGTGAAAGCGCAGAGAGCAGTAGTAGTGGAGGAGGTTTGCAGTAAAGATAAAGTGCTCAAAAATAAACGCAAACCAGAGATTTAGAGTGGTTCGGTCAGTCCTGACCTACTCCACTTTTGGCTTCCTCCACCGACGAGGTTGCCGACGTCAACTAGGAGCCTTCCTTCAATAGGCGAAGGCCAACTACCCTCTTACAGATTCACTCCTTTTGACGGGCTCAGGAGACAACCCTTACAAATGTTTTCTCTCCTCTCTTTACAACTCAAACTTGAAGAATAGAAGGAGGAGGAAAACTAGCAGTTTTGAGCTCTAAGAACCACTGAAAAGATCAAGATTTCGGCTTGAGTTCTTACTCTCTCAGTGCTGAATGGGTGGGGTATTTATAGGCCCCAACCCAATTCAAATTTGGAGCTCAAAACGATCAAATCCCGGAATTCCGGGATCAGGCGGTTGCACCTCCTGACTGGAGAGGTTGCACCGCCTGGCAGAGCTCGAAGACCGAGCTCAGGCGGTGCCACCTCTCTGCCAGCGAGGTTGCACCGCCTAGTCTTGCTCGAAGACTGAGCTCAGGCGGTGCCACCTCTCTGTCAGGGAGGTTGCACCGCCCAGTCTAGCTCGAAGACTGAGCTCAGGCGGTGCCACCTCCCGGCTGGAGAGGTTGCACCGCCCAGTCTCGCTGGGAGGCTTAGCCCAGGCGGTGCCACCTCCTGGCCTAGGCGGTTGCACCTCCTGGCACTATTCCAGATCACTGGTTGGGCTCCAAACTTGGCCCAAACCAGTCCGAATTCGGGCCCAATTGGCCCAAGATTAAGCCAATGGGATCACCTCCCATTTTCCAACTTAATCAACGTGCTAACTATGATAAAATCTAAGACAATTTCTGCAGCTTTGCTTCGGTGCGTCAATCGCTCCTTCCGGCGAGTTTCCAGCGAACTTCCGTCGATCATCCGATGAACCCTCGGTGATGCTCCTGCGGACTTCCGGCAAACTCCTGGACTTTGCGACGATCCACTTGGCAAGTTCCGACGAGCTCCTTTGGCAAGCTTCTGGACTTCTCGGATTTGTTCCCGCAGAACCTCCGACGACTGTCCGAACTTCCGTCGAGCTCTCGAACTCCCAACGTGATCATTGTCATGACTCCGGCGCAACTCCTACTGCTTGTCTATCTTTCATCGTAGTTAATCCTGCACACTTAAAACAAAAACTTCGATCGAGACAATTAATCCTAAGCAATTAATCAAGTTGTCCGGCATGTCATTGGTCCCTCGACGCTTCGTCCGATTCTTCGGCGCATCGTCCTTTCCTGCAGCCTATTGCCCAATCGGCCAGTTGACTCCGCAACTCCGATATCCTTGGCACAATACCCGCTCTTCTTGGCCCGATGCTCGAGTCCACGGCCCGAAGCCTTCTGTCGATACGTCGACCGATCCACCGGCCCGACGTCCAATCTTCTGACATGTTCCTCCGGTACAACATGATGTTCCTGCTTTAATTGTCTCATCCTGATCAAAGCATCCTGCGTCACTCAAAACGCATATTAAATCATAAACATATATCAAGTAGTTTCATCATCAAAATACGAGATTCAACATCGCGTGCTTCGTCCCTCGCCTATGTGCACGTCGCGGTCGGCGTATCAACGTCCGGAGCCTCTTGCCCGTCACGAAACCGTCGGCGCTTTCTTGAACGTTCACGAAATCCCTATTGCAAGCTCTCTCCGAGCCCTAGCCCGACGACTGCGTATCGGTCATGGCAAGCGCGTGATGAAACCATCGGCACTTTCTCGAACGATCTAGGAATCGCTATTGCGACCCCAATCCGGAAAGCTCTCTCCAAGCCCCTCGATACTGACTGCGTAGCGGTCACAGCAAATTCCCAGCCCCAAAACAATCGTCTCGGAGCTCTACGGGAGATGTTTCGTATCCCGGGATGCAAAAAGGAGTGCAACACGAGGACTTCCCAAGGGGTCACCCATCGTAGTACTACTCTGGCCCAAGCACGCTTAACTTCGGTGTTTTGATGGGATCCGGTGATTTAGTGCAGCCATTATCGCACCCGTTTCGCGAGCTTCGTCCCTCGCCTATGTGCACGTCGCGGTCGGCGCATCAACGTCTGGAGCCTCTTGCCCGTCACGAAACCGTCGGCGCTTTCTCGAACGTTCACGAAATCCCTATAGCAAGCTCTCTCCGAGCCCTAGCCCGACGACTGCGTATCGGACACGGCAAGGGCGTGCCGAAACCATCGGCACTTTCTAGAACGATCTCGGAATCGCTATTGCGACCCTAATCCGGAAAGCTCTCTCCGAGCCCCTCGATACTGACTGCGTAGCGGTCACAGCAAATTTCCAGCCCTAAAACAATCGTCTCGGAGCTCTACGGGAGATGTTTCGTAACCCGGGATGCAAAAAGTAGTGCAACACGAGGACTTCCCAGGGGGTCACCCATCGTAGTACTACTCTGGCCCAAGCACGCTTAACTTCGGAGTTTTGATGGGATCCGGTGATTTAGTGCTGGCATTATCGCACCCGTTTCGCGTGCTTCGTCCCTCGCCTATGTGCACGTCGCGGGCGGCGTATCAACGTCCGGAGCCTCTTGCCCGTCACGAAACCGTCGGTGCTTTCTCGAACGTTCACGAAATCCCTATTGCAAGCTCTCTCCGAGCCCTAGCCCGACGACTGCGTATCGGTCACGGCAAGCATGTGCCGAAACCATCGGCACTTTCTAGAACGATCTCGGAATCGCTATTGCGACCCCAATCCGGAAAGCTCTCTCCGAGCCCCTCGATACTGACAGCGTAGCGGTCACAGCAAATTTCTAGCCCCAAAACAATCGTCTCGGAGCTCTACGGGAGATGTTTCGAATCGCGGGATGCAAAAAGGAGTGCAACACGATGACTTCCCAAGGGGTCACCCATCCTAGTACTACTCTGGCCCAAGCACGCTTAACTTCGGAGTTTTGATGGGATCCGGTGATTTAGTGCTGCCATTATCGCACCCGTTTCGCGTGCTTCGTCCCTCGCCTATGTGCACGTCGCGGTCGGCGTATCAACGTCTGGAGCCTCTTGCCCGTCACGAAACCGTCGTCGCTTTCTCGAACGTTCACGAAATCCCTATTGCAAGCTCTCTCCGAGCCCTAGCCCGACGACTGCGTATCGGTCACGGCAAGCACGTACCGAAACCATCAGCACTTTCTAGAATGATCTCGGAATCGCTATTGCGACCCCAATCCAGAAAGCTCTCTCCGAGCACCTTGATACTGATTGCGTAGCGGTCACAGCAAATTTCCAGCCCCAAAACAATCGTCTCGGAGCTCTACGGGAGATGTTTCGTATCCCGGGAAGCAAAAAGGAGTGCAACACGAGGACTTCCCAGGGGGTCACCCATCGTAGTACTACTCCGGCCCAAGCACGCTAAACTTCGGTGTTTTGATGGGATCCGGTGATTTAGTGCTGCCATTATCGCACCCGTTTCGCGAGCTTCGTCCCTCGCCTATGTGCACGTCGCGGTCGGCGCATCAACGTCCGGAGCCTCTTGCCCGTCACGAAACCGTCGTCGCTTTCTCGAACGTTCACGAAATCCCTATTGCAAGCTCTCTCTGAGCCCTAGCCCGACGACTGCGTATCGGTCACGGCAAGTGCGTGCCGAAACCATCGGCACTTTCTAGAACGATCTCGGAATCGCTATTGCGACCCCAATCCGGAAAGCTCTCTCCGAGCCCCTCGATATTGACTGCGTAGCGTTCAAAGCAAATTTCCAGCCCCAAAACAATCGTCTCGGAGCTCTACGGGAGATGTTTCGTATCCCGGGATGCAAAAAGGAGTGCAACACGAGGACTTCCCAGGGGGTCACCCATCGTAGTACTACTCTGGCCCAAGCACGCTAAACTTCGGTGTTTTGATGGGATCCGGTGATTTAGTGCTGCCATTATCGCGCCCGTTTCGTGAGCTTCGTCCCTCGCCTATGTGCACGTCGCGGTCGGCGCATCAACGTCCGGAGCCTCTTGCCCGTCACGAAACCGTCGGCGCTTTCTCGAACGTTCACGAAATCCCTATTGCAAGCTCTCTTCGAGCCCTAGCCCGACGTCGGCGTATCGATCACGGCAAGCGCGTGCCGAAACCATCGGCACTTTCTAGAACGATCTAGGAATCGCTATTCCGACCCCAATCCAGAAAGCTCTCTTTGAGCCCTTCGATACTGACTGCGTAGCGGTCAAAGCAAATTTCCAGCCCCAAAACAAACGTCTCAGAACTCTACGGGAGATGTTTCGTATCCCAGGATATAAAAAGGAGTACAACACGAGGACTTCCCAAGGGATCACCCATCGTAGTACTACTCTGGCCCAAGCACGCTTAACTTCGGTGTTTTGATGGGATCCGGTGATTTAGTGCTGCCATTATCGCACCCGTTTCGCGAGCTTCGTCCCTCGCCTTTGTGCACGTCGCGGTCGGCGCATCATCGTCCGGAGCCTCTTGCCCGTCACGAAACCGTCAGCGCTTTCTCGAACGTTCACGAAATCCCTATTGCAAGCTCTCTCCGAGCCCTAGCCCGACGACTGCGTATCGGTCACGGCAAGTGCGTGCCGAAACCATCGGCACTTTCTAGAACGATCTCGGAATCGCTATTGCGACCCTAATCCGGAAAGCTCTCTCCGAGCCCCTCGATACTGACAGCGTAGCGGTCACAGCAAATTTCCAGCCCCAAAACTATCGTCTCGGAGCTCTACGGGAGATGTTTCGTATCCCGGGATGCAAAAAGGAGTGCAACACGAGGACTTCCCAGGGGGTCACCCATCGTAGTACTACTCTGGCCCAAGCACGCTTAACTTCGGAGTTTTGATGGGATCCGGTGATTTAGTGCTGGCATTATCGCACCCATTTCGCGTGCTTCGTCCCTCGCCTATGTGCACGTCGCGGTCGGCGTATCAACGTCCGGAGCCTCTTGCCCGTCACGAAACCGTTGGTGCTTTCTCGAACGTTCACGAAATCCCTATTTCAAGCTCTCTCCGAGCCCTAGCCCGACGACTGCATATCGGTCACGGCAAGCTCGTGCCGAACCATCGGCACTTTCTAGAACGATCTCGGAATCGCTATTGCGACCCCAATCCGGAAAGCTCTCTCCGAGCCCCTCGATACTGACAGCGTAGCGGTCACAGCAAATTTCCAGCCCCAAAACAATCGTCTCGGAGCTCTACGGGAGATGTTTCGTATCCCGTGATGAAAAAAGGAGTGCAAAACGAGGACTTCCCAGGGGGTCACCCATCGTAGTACTACTCTGGCCCAAGCTCGCTTAACTTCGGAGTTTTGATGGGATCCGGTGATTTAGTGCTGGCATTATCGCACCCGTATCGCGTGCTTCGTCCCTCGCCTATGTGCACGTCGCAGTCGGCGTATCAACGTCCGGAGCCTCTTGCCCGTCACGAAACCGTCGGCGCTTTCACGAACGTGCACGAAATCCCTATTGCAAGCTCTCTCCGAGCCCTAGCCCGACGACTGCGTATCGGTCACGGCAAGCGCGTGCCGAAACCATCGGCACTTTCTAGAACAATCTCGGAATCGCTATTGCGACCCCAATCCGGAAAGCTCTCTCCGAGCCCCTCGATACTGACCGCGTAGCGGTCAAAAGCAAATTTCCAGCCCCAAAACAATCGTCTCGGAGCTCTACGGGAGATGTTTCGTATCCCGGGATGCAAAAAGGAGTGCAACACGAGGACTTCCCAGGGGGTCACCCATCCTAGTACTACTCTGGCCCAAGCACGCTTAACTTCGGAGTTATGATGGGATCCGGTGATTTAGTGCTAGCATTATCGCACCCGTTTTGCGTGCTTCGTCCCTCGCCTATGTGCACGTCGCGGTCGGCGTATCAACGTCCGGAGCCTCTTGCCCGTCACGAAACCGTCGGCGCTTTCTCGAACGTTCACGAAATCCCTATTGCAAGCTCTCTCCGAGCCCTACCCCGACGACTGCGTATCGGTCACGGCAAGCGCATGCCGAAACCATGGGAAATTTATAGAACGATCTCGGAATCGCTATTGTGTCCCCAGTTCGGAAAGCTCTCTCCGAGCCCCTCGATACTGACTACGTAGCGGTCACAGCAAATTTCCAGCCCCAAAACAATCGTCTCGGAGCTCTACGGGAGATGTTTCGTATCCCGGGATGCAAAAAGGAGTGCAACACGAGGACTTCCCAAGGGGTCACCCATCGTAGTACTACTCTGGCCCAAGCACGCTTAACTTCGGTGTTTTGATGGGATCCGGAGATTTAGTGCTGGCATTATCGCACCCGTTTCGCGTGCTTCGTCCCTCGCCTATGTGCACGTCGCGGTCGGCGTATCAACGTCCGGAGCCTCTTGCCCGTCACGAAACCGTCGGCGCTTTCTCGAACGTTCACGAAATCGCTATTGCAAGCTCTCTCCGAGCCCTAGCCCGACGACTGCGTATCGGTCACGGCAAGCACGTGCCGAAACCATCGGCACTTTCTAGAACGATCTCGGAATCGCTATTGCGACCCCAATCCGGAAAGCTCTCTCCGAGCCCCTCGATACTGACAGCGTAGCGGTCACAGCAAATTTCCAGCCCCAAAACAATCGTCTCGGAGCTCTACGGGAGATGTTTCGTATCCCGTGATGAAAAAAGGAGTGCAACACGAGGACTTCCCAGGGGGTCACCCATCGTAGTACTACTCTGTCCCAAGCTCGCTTAACTTCGGAGTTTTGATGGGATCCGGTGATTTAGTGCGGGCATTATCGCACACGTATCGCGTGCTTCGTCCCTCGCCTATGTGCACGTCGCAGTCGGTGTATCAACGTCCGGAGCCTCTTGCCCGTCACGATACCGTCGGCGCTTTCTCGAACGTTCACGAAATCCCTATTGCAAGCTCTCTCCGAGCCCTAGCCCGACGACAGCGTATCGGTCACGGCAAGCGCGTGTCGAAACCATCGGCACTTTATAGAACGATCTCGGAATCGCTATTGCGACCCCAGTTCGGAAAGCTCTCTCCGAGCCCCTCGATACTGACTGCGTAGCGGTCACAGCAAATTTCCAGCCCCAAAACAATCGTCTCGGAGCTCTACGAGAGATGTTTCGTATCCCGGGATGCAAAAAGGAGTGCAACACGAGGACTTCCCAAGGGGTCACCCATCGTAGTACTACTCTGGCCCAAGCACGCTTAACTTCGGTGTTTTGATGGGATCCGGAGATTTAGTGCTGGCATTATCGCACCCGTTTCGCGTGCTTCGACCCTCGCCTATGTGCACGTCGCGGTCGGCGTATTAACGTCCGGAGCCTCTTGCCAATCACGAAACCGTCGGCGCTTTCTCGAACGTTCACGAAATCGCTATTGCAAGCTCTCTCCGAGCCCTAGCCCGACGACTGCGTATCGGTCACGGCAAGCACGTGCCGAAACCATCGGCACTTTCTAGAACGATCTCGGAATCGCTATTGCGACCCCAATCCGGAAAGCTCTCTCCGAGCCCCTCGATACTGACAGCGTAGCGGTCACAGCAAATTTCCAGCCCCAAAACAATCGTCTCGGAGCTCTACGGGAGATGTTTCGTATCCCGTGATGAAAAAAGGAGTGCAACACGAGGACTTCCCAGGGGGTCACCCATCGTAGTACTACTCTGTCCCAAGCTCGCTTAACTTCGGAGTTTTGATGGGATCCGGTGATTTAGTGCTGGCATTATCGCCCACGTATCGCGTGCTTCGTCCCTCGCCTATGTGCACGTCGCAGTCGGTGTATCAACGTCCGGAGCCTCTTGCCCGGCACGAAACCGTCGGCGCTTTCTCGAACGTTCATGAAATCCCTATTGCAAGCTCTCTCCGAGCCCTAGCCCGACGACAGCGTATCGGTCACGGCAAGCGCGTGCCGAAACCATCGGCACTTTCTATAACGATCTCGGAATCGCTATTGCGACCCCAATCCGGAAAGCTCTCTCCGAGCCCCTCGATACTGACTGCGTAGCGGTCACAGCAAATTTCCAGCCCCAAAACAATCGTCTCGGAGATCTACGGGAGATGTTTTGAATCCCGGGATGCAAAAAGGAGTGCAACACGAGGATTTCCCAGGGTGTCACCCATCCTAGTACGACTCTGGCCCAAGCACGCTTAACTTCGGAGTTTTGATGGGATCCGGTGATTTAGTGCTGGCATTATCGCACCCGTTTCGCGTGCTTCGTCCTTCGCCTATGTGCACGTCGCGGCCGGCGTATCAACGTCCGGATCCTCTTGCCCGTCACGAAACCGTCGGCGCTTTCTCGAACGTTCACGAAATCCGTATTGCAAGCTCTCTCCGAGCCCTAGCCCGACGACTGCGTATCGGACACGGCAAGCGCGTGCCGAAACCATCGGCACTTTCTAGAACGATCTCGGAATCGCTATTGCGACCCCAATCCGGAAAGCTCTCTCCGAGCCCCACGATACTGACAGCGTAGTGGTCACAGCAAATTTCCAGCCCCAAAACAATCGTCTCGGAGCTCTACGGGAGATGTTTCGAATCCCGGGATGCAAAAAGGAGTGCAACACGAGGACTTCCCAGGGGGTCACCCATCCTAGTACTACTCTGGCCCAAGAACGCTTAACTTCGGAGTTTTGATGGGTTCCGGTGATTTAGTGCTGGCATTATCGCACCCGTTTCGCGTCCTTCGTCCCTCGCCTATGTGCACGTCGCGGTCGGCGTATCAACGTCCGGAGCCTCTTGCCCGTCACGAAACCGTCGGCGCTTTCTCGAACGTTCACGAAATCCCTATTGCAAGCTCTCTCCGAGCCCTAGCCCGACGACTGAGTATCAGTCACGGCAAGCGCGTGGCGAAACCATCGGCACTTTCTCTAACGATCTAGGAATCGCTATTGCAACTCCAATCCGGAAAGCTCTCTCCGAGCCCCTCGATACTGACTGCGTAGCAGTCAAAGCAAATTTCCAGCCCCAAAACAAACGTCTCGGAGCTCTACGGGAGATGTTTCGTATCCCGGGATGCAAAAAGGAGTGCAACACGAGGACTTCCCAGGGGGTCACCCATCGTAGTACTACTCCGGCCCAAGCATGCTTAACTTCGGTTTTTTGATGGGATCCGGTGATTTAGTGCTGGCATTATCGCACCTGTTTCGCGTGCTTCGTCCCTCGCCTATGTGCACGTCGCAGTCGGCGTATCAACGTCCGGAGCCTCTTGCCCGTCACGAAACCGTCGGCGCTTTCTCGAACGTTCACGAAATCCATATTGCAAGCTCTCTCCGAGCCCTAGCCCGACGACTGCGTATCGGTCACGGCAAGTGCATGCCGAAACCATCGGCACTTTATAGAACGATCTCGGAATCGCTATTAGGACCCCAATCCGGAAAGCTCTCTCCGAGCCCCTCGATACTGACAGCGTAGCGGTCACAGCAAATTTCCAGCCCCAAAACAATCGTCTCGGAGCTCTACGAGAGATGTTTCGAATCGCGGGATGCAAAAAGGAGTGCAACACGAGGACTTCCCCGGCGGTCACCCATCCTAGTACTACTCTGGCCCAAGCACGCTTAACTTCGGAGTTTTGATGGGTTCCGGTGATTTAGTGCTGGCATTATCGGACCCGTTTCGCGTGCTTCGTCCCTCGCCTATGTGCATGTCGCGGTCGGCGTATCAACGTCCGGAGCCTCTTGCCCGTCACGAAACCGTCGGCGCTTTCTCGAACGTTCACGAAATCCCTATTGCAAGCTCTCTCCGAGCCCTAGCCCGACGACTGCGTATCGGTCACGGCAAGCGCGTGCCGAAACCATCGGCACTTTATAGAACGATCTCGGAATCGCTATTGCGGCCCCAATCCGTAAAGCTCTCTCCGAGCCCCTCGATACTGACTGCATAGCGGTCACAGCAAATTTCCAGCCCCAAAACAATCGTCTCGGATCTCTACGGGAGATGTTTTCAATCCCGGGATGCAAAAAGGAGTGCAACACGAGGACTTCCCAGGGGGTCACCCATCCTAGTACTACTCTGGCCCAAGCACGCTTAACTTCGGAGTTTTGATGGGTTCCGGTGATTTAGTGCTGGCATTATCGCACCCGTTTCGCGTGCTTCGTCCCTCGCCTATGTGCACGTCGCGGTCGGCGTATCAACGTCCGGAGCCTCTTGCCCGTCACAAAACCGTCGGCGCTTTCTCGAACGTTCACGAAATCCCTATTGCAAGCTCTCTCCGAGCCCTAGCCCGACGACTGAGTATCAGTCACGGCAAGCGCGTGGCGAAACCTTCGGCACTTTCTCTAACGATCTAGGAATCGCTATTACGACCCCAATCCGGAAAGCTCTCTCCGAGCCCCTCGATACTGACTGCGTAGCAGTCAAAGCAAATTTCCAGCCCCAAAACAAACGTCTAGAAGCTCTACGGGAGATGTTTCGTATCCCGGGATGCAAAAAGGAGTGCAAAACGAGGACTTCCCAGGGGGTCACCCATCGTAGTACTACTCCGGCCCAAGCATGCTTAACTTCGATTTTTTGATGGGATCCGGTGATTTAGTGCTGGCATTAACGCACCTGTTTCGCGTGCTTCGTCCCTCGCCTATGTGCACGTCGCAGTCGGCGTATCAACGTCCGGAGCCTCTTGCCCGTCACGAAACCGTCGGCGCTTTCTCGAACGTTCACGAAATCCATATTGCAAGCTCTCTCCGAGCCCTAGCCCGACGACTGCGTATCGGTCACGGCAAGTGCGTGCCGAAACCATCGGCACTTTATAGAACGATCTCGGAATTGCTATTAGGACCCCAATCCGGAAAGCTCTCTCCGAGCCCCTCGATACTGACAGCGTAGCGGTCACAGCAAATTTCCAGCCCCAAAACAATCGTCTCGGAGCTCTACGGGAGATGTTTCGAATCGCGGGATGCAAAAAGGAGTGCAACACGAGGACTTCCCAAGGGGTCACCCATCCTAGTACTACTCTGGCCCAAGCACGCTTAACTTCGGAGTTTTGATGGGTTCCGGTGATTTAGTGCTGGCATTATCGGACCCGTTTCGCGTGCTTCGTCCCTCGCCTATGTGCATGTCGCGGTCGGCGTATCAACGTCCGGAGCCTCTTGCCCGTCACGAAACCGTCGGCGCTTTCTCGAACGTTCACGAAATCCCTATTGCAAGCTCTCTCCGAGCCCTAGCCCGACGACTGCGTATCGGTCACGGCAAGCGCGTGCCGAAACCATCGGCACTTTCTAGAACGATCTCGGAATCGCTATTGCGACCACAATCCGGAAAGCTCTCTCCGAGCCCCTCGATACTGACTGCGTAGCGGTCACAGCAAATTTCCAGCCCAAAAACAATCGTCTCGGATCTCTACGGGAGATGTTTCGTATCCCGGGATGCAAAAAGGAGTGCAACACGAGGACTTCCCCGGGGGCCACCCATCGTAGTACTACTCTGGCCCAAGCATGCTAAACTTCGGTGTTTTGATGGGATCCGGTGATTTAGTGCTGCCATTATCGCACCCATTCCGCGAGCTTCGTCCCTCGCCTATGTGCACGTCGCGGTCGGCGCATCAACGTCCGGAGCCTCTTGCCCGTCACGAAACCGTCGGCGCTTTCTTGAACGTTCAAGAAATCCCTATTGCAAGCTCTCTCCGAGCCCTAGCCCGACGACTGAGTATCGGTCACGGCATGCGCGTGCCGAAACCATCGGCACTTTCTAGAACGATCTAGGAATCGCTATTGCGACCCCAATCCGGAAAGCTCTCTTTGAGCCCCTTGATACTGACTGCGTAGCGGTCAAAGCAAATTTCCAGCACCAAAACAAACGTCTCGTAGCTCTACGGGAGATGTTTCGTATCCCGGGATGCAAAAAGGAGTGCAACACGAGGACTTCCCAAGGGGTCACCCATCGTAGTACTACTCTGGCCCAAGCATGCTTAACTTCGGTTTTTTGATAGGATCCGGTGATTTAGTGCTGGCATTATCGCACCCGTTTCGCGAGCCTCGTCCCTCGCCTATGTGCACGTCGCGGTCGGCGCATCAACGTCCGGAGCCTCTTGCCCGTCACGAAACCGTCGGCGCTTTCTCGAACGTTCACGAAATCCCTATTGCAAGCTCTCTCCGAGCCCTAGCCCGACGACTGCGTATCGGTCACGGCATGCGCGTGCCGAAACCATCGGCACATTCTAGAACGATCTCGGAATCGCTATTGCGACCCCAATCCGGAAAGCTCTCTCCGAGCCTCTCGATACTGACTGCGTAGCGGTCACAGCAAATTTCCAGCCCCAGAACAATCGTCTCGGAGCTCTACGGGAGATGTTTCGAATCGCGGAATGCAAAAAGGAGTGCAACACGAGGACTTCCCAGGGGGTCACCCATCCTAGTACTACTCTGGCCCAAGCACGCTTAATTTCGGAATTTTGATGGGTTCCGATGATTTAGTGCTGGCATTCTCACACCCGTTTCGCGTGCTTCATCCCTCGCCTATGTGCACGTCGCGGTCGGCGTATCAACGTCCGGAGCCTCTTGCCCGTCACGAAACCGTCGGCGCTTTCTCGAACGTTCACGAAATCCCTATTGCAAGCTCTCTCCGAGCCCTAGCCCGACGACTGCGTATCGGTCACGGCAAGCGCGTGCCGAAACCATCGGCACTTTCTCGAACGATATAGGAATCGCTATTGCGACACCAATCCGGAAAGCTCTCTCCGAGCCCCTCGATACTGACTGCGTAGCGGTCACAGCAAATTTCCAGCCCCAAATCAATCGTCTCGGAGCTCTACGGAAGATGTTTCGTATCCCGGGATGCAAAAAGGAGTGCAACACGAGGACTTCCCAAGGGGTCACCCATCGTAGTACTACTCTGGCCCAAGCTCGCTTAACTTCGGAGTTTTGATGGGATCCGGTGATTTAGTGCTGGCATTATCGCACCCGTTTCGCGTGCTTCGTCCCTCGCCTATGTGCACGTCGCGGTCGGCATATCAACGTCCGGAGCCTCTTGCCCGTCACGAAACCGTCGGCGCTTTCTCGAACGTTTACGAAATCCCTATTGCAAGCTCTCTCCGAGCCCTAGCCCGACGACTGCGTATCGGTCACGGCAAGCGCGTGCCGAAACCATCGGCACTTTGTAGAACGATCTCGGAATCGCTATTGCGACCCCAATCCGAAAAGCTCTCTCCGAGCCCCTCGATACTGACGGCATAGCGGTCAAAGCAAATTTCCAGCCCCAAAACAATCGTCTCGGAGCTCTACGGGAGATGTTTCGAATCCCGGGATGCAAAAAGGAGTGCAACACGAGGACTTCCCAGGGGGTCACCCATCCTAGTACTACTCTGGCCCAAGCACGCTTAATTTCGGAATTTTGATGGGTTCCGGTGATTTAGGGCTGGCATTCTCACACCCGTTTCGCGTGCTTCGTCCCTCGCCTATGTGCACGTCGCGGTCGGCGTATCAACGTCCGGAGCCTCTTGCCCGTCACGAAACCGTCGGCGCTTTCTCGAACGTTCACGAAATCCCTATTGCAAGCTCTCTCCGAGCCCTAGCCCGACGACTGCGTATCGGTCACGGCAAGCGCGTGCCGAAACCATCAGCACTTTCTCGAACGATATAGGAATCGCTATTGCGACCCCAATCCGGAAAGCTCTCTCCGAGCCCCTCGATACTGACTGCGTAGCGGTCACAGCAAATTTCCAGCCCCAAATCAATCGTCTCGGAGCTCTACGGAAGATGTTTCGTATCCCGGGATGCAAAAAGGAGTGCAACACGAGGACTTCCCAAGGGGTCACCCATCGAAGTACTACTCTAGCCCAAGCTCGCTTAACTTCGGAGTTTTAATGGGATCCGGTGATTTAGTGCTGGCATTATCGCACCCGTTTCACGTGCTCCGTCCCTCGCCTATGTGCACGTCGCAGTCGGCGTATCAACGTCCGGAGCCTCTTGCCCGTCACGAAACCGTCGGCACTTTCTCGAACGTTCACGAAATCCCTGTTGCAAGCTCTCTCCGAGCCCTAGCCCGACGACTGCGTATCGGTCACGGCAAGCGCGTGCCGAAACCATCGGCACTTTATAGAACGATCTCGGAATCACTATTGCGACCCCAATCCGGAAAGCTCTCTCCGAGCCCCTCGATACTGACTGCATAGCGGTCACAGCAAATTTCCAGCCCCAAAACAATCGTCTCGGATCTCTACGGGAGATGTTTTAAATCCCGGGATGCAAAAAGGAGTGCAACACGAGGACTTCCCAGGGGGTCACCCATCCTAGTACTACTCTGGCCCAAGCACGCTTAACTTCGGAGTTTTGATGGGTTCCGGTGATTTAGTGCTGGCATTATCGCACCCGTTTCGCGTGCTTCGTCCCTCGCCTATGTGCACGTCGCGGTCGGCGTATCAACGTCCGGAGCCTCTTGCCCGTCACAAAACCGTCGGCGCTTTCTCGAACGTTCACGAAATCCCTATTGCAAGCTCTCTCCGAGCCCTAGCCCGACGACTGAGTATCAGTCACGGCAAGCGCGTGGCGAAACCATCGGCAATTTCTCTAACGATCTAGGAATCGCTATTGCGACCCCAATCCGGAAAGCTCTCTCCGAGCCCCTCGATACTGACTGCGTAGCAGTCAAAGCAAATTTCCAGCCCCAAAACAAACGTCTCGGAGCTCTACGGGAGATGTTTCGTATCCCGGGATGCAAAAAGGAGTGCAACACGAGGACTTCCCAAGGGGTCACCCATCGTAGTACTACTCCCTATTGCAAGCTCTCTCCGAGCCCCTCGATACTGACTGCGTAGCGGTCACAGCAAATTTCCAGCCCCAAATCAATCGTCTCGGAGCTCTACGGAAGATGTTTCGTATCCCGGGATGCAAAAAGGAGTGCAACACGAGGACTTCCCAAGGGGTCACCCATCGTAGTACTACTCTGGCCCAAGCTCGCTTAACTTCGGAGTTTTGATGGGATCCGGTGATTTAGTGATGGCATTATCGCACCCGTTTCGCGTGCTCCGTCCCTCGCCTATGTGCACGTCGCAGTCGGCGTATCAACGTCCGGAGCCTCTTGCCCGTCACGAAACCGTCGGCACTTTCTCGAACGTTCACGAAATCCCTATTGCAAGCTCTCTCCGAGCCCTAGCCCGACGACTGCGTATCGGTCACGGCAAGCGCGTGCCGAAACCATCGGCACTTTATAGAACGATCACGGAATCGCTATTGCGACCCCAATCCGGAAAGCTCTCTCCGAGCCCCTCGATACTGACTGCATAGCGGTCACAGCAAATTTCCAGCCCCAAAACAATCATCTCGGATCTCTACGGGAGATGTTTCCAATCCCGGGATGCAAAAAGGAGTGCAACACGAGGACTTCCCAGGGGGTCACCCATCCTAGTACTACTCTGGCCCAAGCACGCTTAACTTCGGAGTTTTGATGGGTTCCGGTGATTTAGTGCTGGCATTATCGCACCCGTTTCGCGTGCTTCGTCCCTCGCCTATGTGCACGTCGCGGTCGGCGTATCAACGTCCGGAGCCTCTTGCCCGTCACAAAACCGTCGGCGCTTTCTCGAACGTTCACGAAATCCCTATTGCAAGCTCTCTCCGAGCCCTAGCCCGACGACTGAGTATCAGTCACGGCAAGCGCGTGGCGAAACCATCGGCACTTTCTCTAACGATCTAGGAATCGCTATTGCGACCCCAATCCGGAAAGCTCTCTCCGAGCCCCTTGATACTGACTGCGTAGCGGTCAAAGCAAATTTCCAGGCCCAAAACAAACGTCTCGTAGCTCTACGGGAGATGTTTCGTATCCCGGGATGCAAAAAGGAGTGCAACACGAGGACTTCCCAAGGGGTCACCCATCGTAGTACTACTCTGGCCCAAGCATGCTTAACTTCGGTTTTTTGATAGGATCCGGTGATTTAGTGCTGGCATTATCGCACCCGTTTCGCGAGCTTCGTCCCTCCCCTATGTGCACGTCGCGGTCGGCGCATCAACGTCCGGAGCCTCTTGCCCGTCACGAAACCGTCGGCGCTTTCTCGAACGTTCACGAAATCCCTATTGCAAGCTCTCTCCGAGCCCTAGCCCGACGACTGCGTATCGATCACAGCATGCGCGTGCCAAAACCATCGACACTTTCTAGAACGATCTCGGAATCGCTATTGCGACCCCAATCCGGAAAGCTCTCTCTGAGCCCCTCGATACTGACTGTGTAGCGGTCACAGCAAATTTCCAGCCCCAAAACAATCGTCTCGGATCTCTACGGGAGATGTTTCGAATCGCGGAATGCAAAAAGGAGTGCAACACGAGGACTTCCCAGGGGGTCACCCATCGTAGTACTATTCTGGCCCAAGCACGCTTAACTTCGGTGTTTTGATGGGATCCGGTGATTTAGTGCTGCCATTATCGCATCCGTTTCGCGAGCTTCGTCCCTCGCCTATGTGCACGTCGTGGTCAGCGCATCAACGTCCGGAGCCTCTTGCCCGTCACGAAACCGTCAGCGCTTTCTCGAACGTTCACGAAATCCCTATTGCAAGCTCTCTCCGAGCCCTAGCCCGACGACTGCGTATCGGTCACGGCAACCGCGTGCCGAAACCATCGGCACTTTCTAGAACGATCTCGGAATCGCCATTGCGACCCCAATCCGGAAAGCTCTCTTTGAGCCCCTCGATACTGACTGCGTAGCGGTCAAAGCAAATTTCCAGTCCCAAAACAAACGTCTCGGAGCTCTACGGGAGATGTTTCGTATCCCGGGATGCAAAAAGGAGTGCAACACGAGGACTTCCCAAGGGGTCACCCATCGTAGTACTACTCTGGCCCAAGCACGCTTAACTTCGGAGTTTTGATGGGTTCCGGTGATTTAGTGCTGGCATTATCGCACCCGTTTCGCGTGCTTCGTCCCTCGCCTATGTGCACGTCGCGGTCGGCGTATCAACGTCCGGAGCCTGTTGCCCGTCACGAAACCGTCGGCGCTTTCTCGAACGTTCACGAAATCCCTATTGCAAGCTCTCTCCGAGCCCTAGCCCGACGACTGCGTATCGGTCACGGCAAGCGCGTGCCGAAACCATCGGCACTTTATAGAACGATCTCGGAATCGCTATTGCGACCCCAATCCGGAAAGCTCTCTCCGAGCCCCTCGATACTGACTGCGTAGCGGTCACAGCAAATTTCCAGCCCCAAAACAATCGTCTCAGATCTCTACGGTAGATGTTTCGTATCCCGGGATGCAAAAAGGAGTGCAACACGAGGACTTCCCAGGGGGCCACCCATCGTAGTACTATTCTGGCCCAAGCATGCTAAACTTCGGTGTTTTGATGGGATCCGGTGATTCAGTGCTGCCATTATCGCACCCATTTCGGGAGCTTCGTCCCTCGCCTATGTGCACGTCGCGGTCGGCGCATCAACGTCCGGAGCCTCTTGCCCGTCACGAAACCGTCGGCGCTTTCTAGAACGATCTAGGAATCGCTATTGTGACCCCAATCCGGAAAGCTCTCTTTGAGCCCCTCGATACTGACTGCGTAGCGGTCAAAGCAAATTTCCAGCCCCAAAACAAACGTCTCGGAGCTCTACGGGAGATGTTTCGTATCCCGGGATGCAAAAAGGAGTGAAACACAAGGACTTCCCAAGGGGTCACCCATCGTAGTACTACTCTGGCCCAAGCACGATTAACTTAGGTTTTTTGATGGGATCCGGTGATTTAGTGCTGGCATTATCGCACCCATTTCGCGAGCTTCGTCCCTCGCCTATGTGCACGTCGCGGTCGGCGCATCAACGTCCGGAGCCTCTTGCCCGTCACGAAATCGTCGGCGCTTTCTCGAACGTTCACGAAATCCCTATTGCAAGCTCTCTCCGAGCCCTAGCCCGACGACTGCGTATCGGTCACGGCAAGCGCGTGCCGAAACCATCGGCACTTTCTAGAACGATCTCCGAATCGCTATTGCGACCCCAATCCGGAAAGCTCTCTCCGAGCCCCTCGATACTGACTGCGTAGCGGTCACAGCAAATTTCCAGCCCCAAAACAATCGTCTCAGATCTCTACGGGAGATGTTTCGTATCCCGGGATGCAAAAAGGAGTGCAACACGAGGACTTCCCAGGGGGCCACCCATCGTAGTACTACTCTGGCCCAAGCATGCTAAACTTCGTTGTTTTGATGGGATCCGGTGATTTAGTGCTGCCATTATCGCACCCATTTCGCGAGCTTCGTCCCTCGCCTATGTGCACGTCGCGGTCGGCGCATCAACGTCCGGAGCCTCTTGCCCGTCACGAAACCGTCGGCGCTTTCTAGAACGATCTAGGAATCGCTATTGCGACCCCAATCCGGAAAGCTCTCTTAGAGCCCCTCGATACTGACTGCGTAGCGGTCAAAGCAAATTTCCAGCCCCAAAACAAACGTCTCGGAGCTCTACGGGAGATGTTTCGTATCCCGGGATGCAAAAAGGAGTGAAACACAAGGACTTCCCAAGGGGTCACCCATCGTAGTACTACTCTGGCCCAAGCACGCTTAACTTAGGTTTTTTGATGGGATCCGGTGATTTAGTGCTGGCATTATCGCACCCATTTCGCGAGCTTCGTCCCTCGCCTATGTGCACGTCGCGGTCGGCGCATCAACGTCCGGAGCCTCTTGCCCGTCACGAAATCGTCGGCGCTTTCTCGAACGTTCACGAAATCCCTATTGCAAGCTCTCTCCGAGCCCTAGCCCGACGACTGCGTATCGGTCACGGCAAGCGCGTGCCGAAACCATCGGCACTTTCTAGAACGATCTCCGAATCGCTATTGCGACCCCAATCCAGAAAGCTCTCTCCGAGCCCCTCGATACTGACTACGTAGCGGTCACAGCAAATTTCCAGCCCCAAAACAATCGTCTCAGATCTCTACGGGAGATGTTTCGTATCCCGGGATGCAAAAAGGAGTGCAACACGAGGACTTCCCAGGGGGCCACCCATCGTAGTACTACTCTGGCCCAAGCTTGCTAAACTTCGGTGTTTTGATGGGATCCGGTGATTTAGTGCTGCCATTATCGCACCCATTTCGCGAGCTTCGTCCCTCGCCTATGTGCACGTCGCGGTCGGCGCATCAACGTCCGGAGCCTCTTGCCCGTCACGAAACCGTCGGCGCTTTCTAGAACGATCTAGGAATCGCTATTGCGACCCCAATCCGGAAAGCTCTCTTAGAGCCCCTCGATACTGACTGCGTAGCGGTCAAAGCAAATTTCCAGCCCCAAAACAAACGTCTCGGAGCTCTACGGGAGATGTTTCGTATCCCGGGATGCAAAAAGGAGTGCAACACAAGGACTTCCCAAGGGGTCACCCATCGTAGTACTACTCTGGCCCAAGCACGCTTAACTTAGGTTTTTGATGGGATCCGGTGATTTAGTGCTGGCATTATCGCACCCATTTCGCGAGCTTCGTCCGTCGCCTAAGTGCACGTTGTGGTCGGCGCATCAACGTCCGGAGCCTCTTGCCCGTCACGAAACCGTCGGCGCTTTCTCGAACGTTCACGAAATACCTATTGCAAGCTCTCTCCGAGCCCTAGCCCGACGACTGCGTATCGGTCACGGCAAGCGCGTGCCGAAACCATCGGCACTTTCTAGAACGATCTCGGAATCGCTATTGCGACCCCAATCCGGAAAGCTCTCTCCGAGCCCCTAGATACTGACAGCGTAGCGGTCACAGCAAATTTCCAGCCCCAAAACAATCGTCTCGGAGCTCTACGGGAGATGTTTCGAATCCCGGGATGCAAAAAGGTGTGCAACACGAGGACTTCCCAGGGGGTCACCCATCCTAGTACTACTCTGGCCCAAGCACGCTTAACTTCGGAGTTTTGATGGGATCCGGTGATTTAGTGCTGGCATTATCGGACCCGTTTCGCGTGCTTCGTCCCTCGCCTATGTGCACGTCGCGGTCGGCGTATCAACGTCCGGAGCCTATTGCCCGTCACGAAACCGTCGACGCTTTCTCGAACATTCACGAAATCCCTATTGCAACCTCTCTCCGAGCCCTAGCCCGACGACTATGTATCGGTCACGGCAAGCGCGTGCCGAAACCATCGGCACTTTCTAGAACAATCTCGGAATCGCTATTGCGACCCCAATCTGGAAAGCTCTCTCCGAGCCCCACGATACTGACTGCGTAGCGGTCACAGCAAATTTCCAGCCCCAAAACAATCGTCTCGGATCTCTACGGGAGATGTTTCGTATCCCGGGATGCAAAAAGGAGTGCAACACGAGGACTTCCCAGGGGGCCACCCATCGTAGTACTACTCTGGCCCAAGCATGCTAAACTTCGGTGTTTTGATGGGATCCGGTGATTTAGTGCTGCCATTATCGCACCCATTTCACGAGCTTCGTCCCTCGCCTATGTGCACGTTGCGGTCGGCGCATCAACGTCCGGAGCCTCTTGCCCGTCACGAAACCGTCGGCGCTTTCTCGAACGTTCACGAAATCCCTATTGCAAGCTCTCTCCGAGCCCTAGCCCGACGACTGCGTATCGGTCACGGCAAGCGCGTGCCGAAACCATCGGAACTTTCTCGAACGATCTAGGAATCGCTATTGCGACCCCAATCCGGAAAGTACTCTCCGAGCCCCTCGATACTGACTGCGTAGCGGTCACAGCAAATTTCCAACCCCAAATCAATCGTCTCAGAGCTCTACGGGAGATGTTTCGTATCCCGTGATGCAAAAAGGAGTGCAACACGAGGACTTCCCAAGGGGTCACCCATCGTAGTACTACTCTGGCCCAAGCTCGCTTAACTTCGGAGTTTTGATGGGATCCGGTGATTTAGTGCTGGCAATATCGAACTCGTTTCGCGTGCTTCGTCCCTCGCCTATGTGCACGTCGCAGTCGGCGTATCAACGTCCGGAGCCTCTTGCCCGTCACGAACCCGTCGGCACTTTCTCGAACGTTCACGAAATCCCTATTGCAAGCTCTCTCCGAGCCCAAGCCCGACGACTGCGTATCGGTCACGGCAAGCGCGTGCCGAAACCATCGGCACTTTATAGAACGATCTCGGAATCGCTATTGCGACCCCAATCCGAAAGCTCTCTCCGAGCCCCTCGATACTGACTGCGTAGTGGTCACAGCAAATTTCCATCCCCAAAACAATCGTCTCGGAGCTCTACGGGAGATGTTTCGAATCCCGGGATGCAAAAAGGAGTGCAACACGAGGACTTCCCAGGGGGTCACCCATCCTAGTACTACTCTGGCACAAGCATGCTTAACTTCGGAGTTTTGATGGGTTCCGGTGATTTAGTGCTGGCATTATCGGACCCGTTTCGCGTGCTTCGTCCCTCGCCTATGTGCACGTCGCGGTCGGCATATCAACGTCCGGAGCCTCTTGCCCGTCACGAAACCGTCGGCGCTTTCTCGAACGTTCTCGAAATCCCTATTGCAAGCTCTCTCCGAGCCCTAGCCTGACGACTGTGTATCGGTCACGGCAAGGGCGTGCCGAAACCATCGGCACTTTCTCGATCGATCTAGGAATCGCTATTGCGACCCCAATCCGGAAAGCTCTCTCCGAGCCCCTCGATACTGACAGCGTAGCGATCACAGCAAATTTCCAGCCCCAAAACAATCGTCTCGGAGCTCTACGGGAGATGTTTCGAATCCCGGGATGCAAAAAGGAGTGCAACACGAGGACTTCCCAGGGGGTCACCCATCCTAGTACTACTCTGGCCCAAGCACGCTTAACTTCGGAGTTTTGATGGGATCCGGTGATTTAGTGCTGGCATTATCGGACCCGTTTCGCGTGCTTCTTCCCTCGCCTATGTGCACGTCGCGGTCGGCGTATCAACGTCCGGAGCCTCTTGCCCGTCACGAAACCGTCGGCGCTTTGTCGAATGTTCACGAAATCCCTATTGCAAGCTCTCTCCGAGCCCTAGCCCGACGACTGCGTATCGGTCACGGCAAGCGCGTGCCGAAACCATCGGCACTTTCTAGAACGATCTCGGAATCGCTATTGCGACCCCAATCCGGAAAGCTCTCTCCGAGCCCCTCGATACTGACTGCGTAGCGGTCACAGCAAATTTCCAGCCCCAAAACAATCGTCTCGGATCTCTACGGGAGATGTTTCGTATCCCGGGATGCAAAAAGGAGTGCAACACGAGGACTTCCCAGGGGGCCACCCATCGTAGTACTACTCTGGCCCAAGCATGCTAAACTTCGTAGTTTTGATGGGTTTCAGTGATTTAGTGCTGGCATTATCGGACCCATTTTGCGTGCTTCGTCCCTCGCCTATGTGCACGTCGCGGTCGGCGTATCAACGTCCGGAGCCTCTTGCCCGTCACGAAACCGTCGGCGCTTTCCCGAACGTTCACGAAATCCCTATTGCAAGCTCTCTCCGAGCCCTAGCCCGACGACTGTGTATCGGTCACGGCAAGGGCGTGACGAAACCATCGGCACTTTCTCGAACGATCTAGGAATCGCTATTGCGACCCTAATCCGGAAAGCTCTCTCCGAGCCCCTCGATACTGACTGCGTAGCGGTCACAGCAAATTTCCAGCCCCAAAACAATCGTCTCGGAGCTCTACGGGAGATGTTTCGAATCCCGGGATGCAAAAAGGAGTGCAACACGAGGACTTCCTAGGGGGTCACCCATCCTAGTACTACTCTGGCCCAAGCACGCTTAACTTCGGATTTTTGATGGGATCCGGTGATTTAGTGCTGGCATTATTGGACCCGTTTCGCGTGCTTCGTCCCACGCCTATGTGCACGTCGCGGTCGGCGTATCAACGTCCGGAGCCTCTTGCCCGTCACGAAACCGTCGACGCTTTCTCGAACGTTCACAAAATCCCTATTGCAAGCTCTCTCCAAGCCCTAGCCCGACGACTGCGTATCGGTCACAGCAAGCGCGTGCCGAAACCATCGGCACTTTCTAGAACGATCTCGGAATCGCTATTGCGACCCCAATCCGGAAAGCTCTCTCCGAGCCCCTCGATACTGACTGCGTAGCGGTCACAGCAAATTTCCAGCCCCAAAACAATCGTCTCGGATCTCTACGGGAGATGTTTCGTATCCCGGGATGCAAAAAGGAGTGCAACACGAGGACTTCCCAGGGGGCCACCCATCGTAGTACTACTCTGGCCCAAGCATGCTAAACATCGGTGTTTTGATGGGATCCGGTGATTTAGTGCTGCCATTATCGCACCCATTTCGCGAGCTTCGTCCCTCGCCTATACGCACGTTGCGGTCGGCGCATCAATGTCCGGAGCCTCTTGCCCGTCACGAAACCGTCGGCGCTTTCTTGAACGTTCAAGAAATCCCTATTGCAAGCTCTCTCCGAGCCCTAGCCCGACGACTGAGTATCGGTCACGGCATGCGCGTGCCGAAACCATCGGCACTTTCTAGAACGATCTAGGAATCGCTATTGCGACCCCAATCCGGAAAGCTCTCTCCGAGCCCCTCGATACTGACTGCGTAGCGGTCACAGCAAATTTCCAGCCCCAAAACAATCGTCTCGGAGCTCTACGGGAGATGTTTCGAATCGTGGAATGCAAAAAGGAGTGCAACACGAGGACTTCCCAGGGGGTCACCCATCCTAGTACTACTCTGGCCCAAGCACACTTAACTTCGTAGTTTTGATGGGTTCCGGTGATTTAGTGCTGGCATTATCGGACCCGTTTCGCGTGCTTCGTCCCTCGCCTATGTGCACGTCGCGGTCGGCGTATCAACGTCCGGAGCCTCTTGCCCGTCACGAAACCGTCGACGCTTTCTCGAACGTTCACGAAATCCCTATTGCAAGCTCTCTCCAAGCCCTAGCCCGACGACTGCGTATCGGTCACAGCAAGCGCGTGCCGAAACCATCGGCACTTTCTAGAACGATCTCGGAGTCGCTATTGCGACCCCAATCCGGAAAGCTCTCTCCGAGCCCCTCGATACTGACTGCGTAGCGGTCACAGCAAATTTCCAGCCCCAAAACAATCGTCTCGGAGCTCTACGGGAGATGTTTCGAATCCCGGGATGCAAAAAGGAGTGCAACACGAGGACTTCCCAGGGGGTCACCCATCCTAGTACTACTCTGGCCCAAGCACGCTTAACTTCGGATTTTTGATGGGATCCGGTGATTTAGTGCTGGCATTATCGCACCCGTTTCGGGTGCTTCGTCCCTCGCCTATGTGCACGTCGCGGTCGGCGTTTCGACGTCCGGAGCCTCTTGCCCGTCACGAAACCGTCGTCGCTTTCTCGAACGTTCACGAAATCCCTATTGCAAGCTCTCTCCAAGCCCTAGCCCGAGGACTGCGTATCGGTCACGGCAAGCGCGTGCCGAAACCATCGGCACTTTCTAGAACGATCTCGGAATCGCTATTGCGACCCCAATCCGGAAAGCTCTCTCCGAGCCCCTCGATACTGACTGCGTAGCGGTCACAGCAAGTTTCCAGCCCCAAAACATTCGTCTCAGATCTCTACGGGAGATGTTTCGTATCCCGGGATGCAAAAAGGAGTGCAACACGAGGACTTCCCAGGGGGCCACCCATCGTAGTACTACTCTGGCCCAAGCATGCTAAACTTCGGTGTTTTCATGGGATCCGGTGATTTAGTGCTGCCATTATCGCACCCATTTCGCGAGCTTCGTCCCTCGCCTATGTGCAAGTCGCGGTCGGCGCATCAAGGTCCGGAGCCTCTTGCCCGTCACGAAACCGTCGGTGCTTGTTAGAACGATCTAGGAATCGCTATTGCGACCCCAATCCGGAAAGCTCCCTTTGAGCCCCTCGATACTGACTGCGTAGCGGTCAAAGCAAATTTCCAGCCCCAAAACAAACGTCTCGGAGCTCTACGGGAGATGTTTCGTATCCCGGGATGCAAAAAGTAGTGCAACACAAGGACTTCGCAAGGGGTCACCCATCGTAGTACTACTCTGGCCCAAGCATGCTTAACTTAGGTTTTTTGATGGGATCCGGTGATTTAGTGCTGGCATTATCGCACCCGTTTCGCGAGCTTCGTCCCTCGCCTATGTGCACGTCGTGGTCGGCGCATCAACGTCCGGAGCCTCTTGCCCGTCACGAAACCGTCGGCGCTTTCTCGAACGTTCACGAAATCCCTATTGCAAGCTCTCTCCGAGCCCTAGCCCGATGACTGCGTATCGGTCACGGCAAGCGCGTGCCGAAACCTTCGGCACTTTCTAGAACGATCTCGGAATCGCTATTGCGACCCCAATCCGGAAAGCTTTCTCCGAGCCCCTCGATACTGACTGCGTAGCGGTCACAGCAAATTTCCAGCCCCAAAACAATCGTCTCGGAGCTCTACGGGAGATGTTTCGAATCGCGGAATGCAAAAAGGAGTGCAACAGGAGGACTTCCCAGGGGGTCACCCATCCTAGTACTACTCTGGCCCAAGCACACTTAACTTCGTAGTTTTGATGGGTTTCGGTGATTTAGTGCTGGCATTATCGGACCCGTTTTGCGTGCTTCGTCCCTCGCCTATGTGCACGTCGCGGTCGGCGTATCAACGTCCGGAGCCCCTTGCCCGTCACGAAACCGTCGGCGCTTTCCCGAACATTCACGAAATCCCTATTGCAAGCTCTCTCCGAGCCCTAGCCCGACGACTGTGTATCGGTCACGGCAAGGGCGTGACGAAACCATCGGCACTTTCTCGAACGATCTAGGAATCGCTATTGCGACCCTAATCCGGAAAGCTCTCTCCGAGCCCCTCGATACTGACTGCGTAGCGGTCACAGCAAATTTCCAGCCCCAAAACAATCGTCTCGGAGCTCTACGGGAGATGTTTCGAATCCCGGGATGCAAAAAGGAGTGCAACACGAGGACTTCCCAGGGGGTCACCCATCCTAGTACTACTCTGGCCCAAGCACGCTTAACTTCGGATTTTTGATGGGATCCGGTGATTTAGTGCTGGCATTATTGGACCCGTTTCGCGTGCTTCGTCCCACGCCTATATGCATGTCGCGGTCGGCGTATCAACGTCCGGAGCCTCTTGCCCGTCACGAAACCGTCGACGCTTTCTCGAACGTTCACAAAATCCCTATTGCAAGCTCTCTCCAAGCCCTAGCCCGACGACTGCGTATCGGTCACAGCAAGCGTGTGCCGAAACCATCGGCACTTTCTAGAACGATCTCGGAATCGCTATTGCGACCCCAATCCGGAAAGCTCTCTCCGAGCCCCTCGATACTGACTGCGTAGCGGTCACAGCAAATTTCCAGCCCCAAAACAATCATCTCGGATCTCTACGGGAGATGTTTCGTATCCCGGGATGCAAAAAGGAGTGCAACACGAGGACTTCCCAAGGGGCCACCCATCGTAGTACTACTCTGGCCCAAGCATGCTAAACATCGGTGTTTTGATGGGATCCGGTGATTTAGTGCTGCCATTATCGCACCCATTTCGCGAGCTTCGTCCCTCGCCTATACGCACGTTGCGGTCGGCGCATCAATGTCCGGAGCCTCTTGCCCGTCACGAAACCGTCGGCGCTTTCTTGAACGTTCAAGAAATCCCTATTGCAAGCTCTCTCCGAGCCCTAGCCCGACGACTGAGTATCGGTCACGGCATGCGCGTGCCGAAACCATCGGCACTTTCTAGAACGATCTAGGAATCGCTATTGCGACCCCAATCCGGAAAGCTCTCTCCGAGCCCCTCGATACTGACTGCGTAGCGGTCACAGCAAATTTCCAGCCCCAAAACAATCGTCTCGGAGCTCTACGGGAGATGTTTCGAATCGTGGAATGCAAAAAGGAGTGCAACACGAGGACTTCCCAGGGGGTCACCCATCCTAGTACTACTCTGGCCCAAGCACACTTAACTTCGTAGTTTTGATGGGTTCCGGTGATTTAGTGCTGGCATTATCGGACCCGTTTCGCGTGCTTCGTCCCTCGCCTATGTGCACGTCGCGGTCGGCGTATCAACGTCCGGAGCCTCTTGCCCGTCACGAAACCGTCGACGCTTTCTCGAACGTTCACGAAATCCCTATTGCAAGCTCTCTCCAAGCCCTAGCCCGATGACTGCGTATCGGTCACAGCAAGCGCGTGCCGAAACCATCGGCACTTTCTAGAACGATCTCGGAGTCGCTATTGCGACCCCAATCCGGAAAGCTCTCTCCGAGCCCCTCGATACTGACTGCGTAGCGGTCACAGCAAATTTCCAGCCCCAAAACAATCGTCTCGGAGCTCTACGGGAGATGTTTCGAATCCCGGGATGGAAAAAGGAGTGCAACACGAGGACTTCCCAGGGGGTCACCCATCCTAGTACTACTCTGGCCCAAGCACGCTTAACTTCGGATTTTTGATGGGATCCGGTGATTTAGTGCTGGCATTATCGGACCCGTTTCGCGTGCTTCGTCCCTCGCCTATGTGCACGTCGCGGTCGGCGTATCAACGTCCGGAGCCTCTTGCCCGTCACGAAACCGTCGACGCTTTCTCGAACGTTCACGAAATCCCTCTTGCAAGCTCTCTCCAAGCCCTAGCCCGACGAATGCGTATCGGTCACAGCAAGCGCGTGCCGAAACCATCGGCACTTTCTAGAACGATCTCGGAGTCGCTATTGCGACCCCAATCCGGAAAGCTCTCTCCGAGCCCCTCGATACTGACTGCGTAGCGGTCACAGCAAATTTCCAGCCCCAAAACAATTGTCTCGGATCTCTACGGGAGATGTTTCGTATCCCGGGATGCAAAAAGGAGTGCAACACGAGGACTTCCCAGGGGGCAACCCATCGTAGTACTACTCTGGCCCAAGCATGCTAAACATCGGTGTTTTGATGGGATCCGGTGATTTAGTGCTGCCATTATCGCACCCATTTCGCGAGCTTCGTCCCTCGCCTATGTGCACGTTGCGGTCGGCGCATCAATGTCCGGATCCTCTTGCCCGTCACGAAACCGTCGGCGCTTTCTTGAACGTTCAAGAAATCCCTATTGCAAGCTCTCTCCGAGCCCTAGCCCGACGACTGAGTATCGGTCACGGCATGCGCGTGCCGAAACCATCGGCACTTTCTAGAACGATGTAGGAATCGCTATTGCGACCCCAATCCGGAAAGCTCTCTCCGAGCCCCTCGATACTGACTGCGTAGCGGTCACAGCAAATTTCCAGCCCCAAAACAATCGTCTCGGAGCTCTACGGGAGATGTTTCGTATCCCGGGATGCAAACAGGAGTGCAACACGAGGACTTCCCAAGGGGTCACCCATCATAGTACTACTCTGGCCCAAGCACGCTTAACTTCGGTTTTTTGTTGGGATCCGGTGATTTAGTGCTGGCATTATCGCACCCGTTTCGCGAGCTTCGTCCCTCGCCTATGTGAATGTCACGGTCGGCGCACCAACGTCCGGAGCCTCTTGCCCGTCACGAAACCGTCGGCGCTTTCTCGAACGTTCACGAAATCCCTATAGAAAGCTCTCTCCGAGCCCTAGCCCGACGACTGCGTATCGGTCACGGCAAGCGCGTGCCGAAACCATCGGCACTTTCTAGAACGATCTCGGAATCGCTATTGCGACCCCAATCCGGAAAGCTCTCTCCGAGCCCCTCGATACTGACTGCGTAGCGGTCACAGCAAATTTCAAGCCCCAAAACAATCGTCTCGGAGCTCTACGGGAGATGTTTCGAATCGCGGAATGCACAAAGGAGTGCAACACGAGGACTTCCCAGGGGGTCACCCATCCTAGTACTACTCTGGCCCAAGCACGCTTAACTTCGGAGTTTTGATGGGTTCCGGTGATTTAGTGCTGGCATTATCGCACCCGTTTCGCATGCTTCGTCCCTCGCCTATGTGCACGTCGCGGTCGGCGTATCAACGTCCAGAGCCTCTTGCCCGTCACGAAACCGTCGGCGCTTTCTCGAACGTTCACGAAATCCCTATTGCATGCTCTGTCCGAGCCCTAGCCCGACAACTGTGTATCGGTCACGGCAAGCGCGTGCCGAAACCATCGGCACTTTCTCGAACGATCTAGGAATCGCTATTGCGACCCCAATCCGGAAAGCTCTCTCCGAGCCCCTCGATACTGACCGCGTAGCGGTCACAGCAAATTTCCAGCCCCAAAACAATCGTCTCGGAGCTCTACGGGAGATGTTTCGAATCCCGGGATGCAAAAAGGAGTGCAACACGAGGACTTCCCAGGGAGTCACTGTCACACCCCTAAAAATATACATGATATTTAAAATCTTTCGTCACAACTAACCCAGGATCCAAACACACATTTGAGGTCACTAAGAAAACATTCAAATCAAAAATTTCACTTCTATAATCTACCAATTCATATCCCTGTGCAATTCATAAACATAGCACACATCACTCGAAAATTTATACCATCTGAACCCGACTCATCAAAATAAAAACCACAATATAAGTCCACAAGTGGGGAAATCTATGCAGTCACCACAATCATCGATTTACCATAAGTTCATATCATTACACAAATTTAATTTAACATTCCAAAACCCTATACATGAGGGATCCTTTAACTTACACAAAATCCATAGGTTTAGATTCATAGTCACATTTCATTAGATGCAAGGTAGCTTATACACAACTACATATATGCTAACAAAAGTTCTGCCCAACGTCTTCTAAACTTTCCACTGCCTCAGCCCATTCTTAACATTTAAGCAAGCGATACGCTATCCTGAAAAATTTATCAACAAACGGGGTGAGCATAAAGAGCTCAGCAAGTGACTAACATATCCATATCAAAATAGTACAATTTCCAAAGAGATACAGTATCAAAACACAAAAGCAGAATATACGATTTCGTATACATAATATCATTAGGAGCAGAATCATAATTGTCCTTTTTAATCATACATATTTGATTCCTAACAGATGGGGCATAGAGTAATTGGAGCATATCAGAAACAAAGGAAACATATCGGAGCTTATCAATGGCATATAAAATGTTCCAGAACACATCAACGATCTATGGAACATTACGAAGCAAACTCAATAGTGAATGAAGCATTTCAGAGCATATCAAACTCATATGTCGTACAGAAGCTCAAACGTCGTCCTTGACGTTGCAATCATATCATACTTATCCAGAGCACGAACAGAAATAACTCACCAAAACTCTGGATGTCATATCAAACATATAGAGGGTGTAGTGGGATCTCAGTCAGAATGTGATTCATCCATTTCTGAATGACCACCTGACAAAAGTCTCCCACGTCTGGGAGCTCCATCCACCCACGTCTAGGTGAAGTCAGAGGGGGCCGGCAGAGCATCGCAGGCTCTATGCATAACTCCCTTTACCATTTCTGGCAAAGGTTCACAACTCCCTTTACCATTTCTGGCAAAGGTTCACAACTCCCTTTACCATTTCTGGCAAAGGTTCACAACTCCCTTTACCATTTCTGGCAAAGGTTCACAACTCCCTTTACCATTTCTGGCAAAGGTTCACAATATCCCACACACCAGAGTACAAGAAGGCAGTTTCAACAATAAGCAGCATATAACGGAAGCACACGCGGAACAACCAAACATACATGTGCCTTTTCAAAAATAATGATGCAAGGAACAAATCTCTCACAAAAGTATTCATTTTAGGAAAGAATTGGAAGCAAGAGTGTACAGGGATTCCAAGCAATCATAATCAGCTCAATTCCAATAAGAAGGTTAGACAAATTCAGATATCCAAAGGAATGGAACCAAATACGCGAAATCAACCAGAGCTCGATTTCGGACAGAATTCCAGTGGCACATCAAACAAATATTTTAGAATAACAATTATGCTCCAATACCCATAATAAGGCTATGGTCGAATCATATATCAATCTATATTAAGATGGAACAGATTTCATATGAAACAGGGCTCCCAACACTGAGTTACCTCTGATTTGGTAACACAAGGTCAAAATCACAATCACTGTGTTACAGAATTTATAGGGTCGGAATCAACAGACGATAGGGTGGGCAATTAAACTCCAAAATTTTCAAACTATATGTCAAAAGAGAGAATTTCAAGTCTACTTTCAAATAAAATCAGTTTGATACAAATCAGAATTTTCAACAGGGAGTTATAGGCGTTTTAGTATCGAAAGGTCAGAAATCTGAACTCTGTTTTACAGCGTCTATAGGCTCTTTTGAAACAAATTTTTGGGTAAGTATTCGGTGTCCAAAATCTACAAAATCGGTGTCAAAAGAAACACATACGAGTCTAATTTCAAACAAAATAGTTCCTGCCTGAATTCTCATTCTATATTAAAACTTATAGCCGAAACAGTGCTTAGGGGTCAGTTTACCGAAAGACTTTCAGAATCTATGGTTTAAGTCCAAAGAGAGATATATCAGTTTCTAAATAGAAATCTTCCAATTTATTTTGAATCAACATAAAAACAGAGTCAAATACTTATGTAGGATGGGGTTAGAACACTTGCCTTTGCAAATTTTGACCCGAAGTAACAAGATTAAAGCAAAAACCCTAAAAGCCCCAAATTTTCTTTCTCTTCTCCTTCTTCTTCTTCTTCTTCTTTTTCTTCTTTTCTTTCCCTGGTCACCCACGAGCTGCCTCCTCTGCTTCCTTAACAACGAAGGCAGAGAGGCTTAAGCGGTGGAATTTGTCATTTGGTGCATTTTGTAGTTTAGTCCTCGTTTTTATCATATTCACGATTAGGTCCTTAGGGTTTACATATAGGTCCTCAGATTCTTTCTTTCTTTTCTTTCTTTTTTTTTTTTTTGAACAGATCTCCCAAATCTTAAAAATAAGTTACCTCTGATTCATACTCTATTTCTTGTGTCAATTAAAAATAGATGCTTACATTATCACCAGAAATATTATACGAAAATTCGGAAATGAGGGGTGTTACACTCTCCCCCCCTTAAAAGAAAAATTTAGTCCTCTAAATTTATCATACCTCTATTCGATGAAAAGACGAGGATACACCTTTTTCATTTCCTCTTCTAGCTCCCAAGTTGTCTCTTCTCCAGAATGATGTCTCCAATTTACTTGAACCAGTGGGATGACCCGATTCCTTAGGACTTTTTCTTTCTTATCAATAATCTGAATAGGCTCTTCCACATAGGATAGATCTTTATCGAACTCCACCAGCTCATACTTAATGATGTGAGAAGGGTCATACATATACTTTCTAATCATCGAGACATGAAATATATCATGGACATGGCTCAATGCTGGTGGCAAGGCAATCCTGTAAGCGACAGAACCAACCCTCTCAAGAACCTCAAAAGGTCCAATAAATCTTGGGCTTAATTTTCCTTTCTTCCCAAACCTCATAATGCCTTTGGAAGGGGAGACTTTTAAGAATACAAAATCTCCAATTTCAAACTCAATATCTCGTCTTCTATTGTCAGCATAACTCTTTTGACGACTCTGAGCAGTTTTTAACCTTTTCCTTATTACTTGAATTTTCTCGGTAGTTTCTTGTACCTTGTCCGGTGCTAATAGCTTTCTGTCTCCAACTTCCTCCCAACATACAGGTGTTACGCACTTTCGCCCATATAGAGCTTCATAAGGAGCCATCTGAATACTTGAATGATAACTATTATTATACGTGAACTCAACAAGTGAAATATCCTTATCCCATTCACCTTTCCAATCCATAACATAGGCTCTAAGCAAATCCTCAAGTGTTTGAATTGTTCTTTCTGACTGACCATCAGTCTGAGGATGATATGCAGTACTAAACTTGACTTTAGTGCCCATCGACTCCTGCAATTTTCTCCAGAATCTAGAGAGAAATCTGGAGTCTCTATCAGAGATAATCTCCTTTGGAATACCATGAAGTCTTACTACTTCATTAACATATAAATCTGCAAGTCTATCAAGTGAATAAGTCATATTAATCGGTAGGAAATGCGCAGATTTTGTTAACCTATCAATGATAACCCAAATAGCATCATGCTTCCTCGAGGTTCTGGGTAGTCCTGAAACAAAATCCATAGTAATACATTCCCATTTCCATTCAGGAATAACTAAAGGTTGCAACAACCCTCCAGGTCTTTGGTGTTCCACTTTGATTTGCTGACAAGTTAAACATTTAGAAACATACATTGCCATTTCTTTCTTCATGCCTTTCCACCAATAATGACTTCGAAGATCTCTATACATCTTAGTGCTCCCAGGGTGTAGGGTGTACTTTGAAGTATGACTTTCAGTTAGGATTTGATTCTTGATAACTAGTTCATTTGGTACACATACTCTCTCCCCAAATCTCAATAGGCCATCCTTTGAAATTTGAAATTGTGGCTTCAATCCCTTTTCTACTTCACTCCTCAAGTAGATTAAATGTGGATCTCGTAATTGTCCTTCCTTAATTTGTTGCATAAGATCAGACTGCACTTGAATGGAGGCCATCAGAATCATCGAGTCTTGCTCTTTCCTCAAAGCTTTCAAATCAAAATTTTCTTCTATTAGCTTCCATTGCTTCACGACCAGACTAGCCATAAAACTTGTAGATTTCCTACTAAGTGCATCAGCTACAACATTGGCTTTGCCCGGGTGATAACGGATGGTACAATCATAATCCTTCAGAAGTTCAATCCATCTTCGCTGCCTCATGTTTAACTCTTTCTGAGTGAAAATATATTTTAAACTCTTGTGATCAGTAAAGATTTCAAACTGCCGACCATACAAATAATGTCTCCAAATCTTTAAAGCAAAAATAATTGTTGCCAATTCCAAATCATGAGTTGGGTAATTCAGTTCATAACCTTTAAGTTGCCTAGAAGCATACGCAATTACTCTCCCTTCCTGCATCAAAACACATCCTAGGCCCTTACTTGAAGCATCAGTATAAACTACAAACTCATCATTACCCCTTGGAATAGTGAGAATAGGGGCACTAGTCAATCTTCTTTTTAACTCTTGAAAACTTTGCTCACAATCATCACCCCATACAAATTTCATATTCTTCTTAGTGAGTTTGGTGAGAGGTTGAGCAATTCGAGAAAATCCCTCCACAAATCTCCTATAATAACCTGCCATGCCCAAGAAGCTCCTAACTTCTGTCACATTTGTTGGTACTTCCCATTCAACTACAGCTTCTATTTTCCTTGGATCAACAGATATACCCTTTCCTGAAATCACATGGCCTAAGAAGGCAACTTCATTCAACCAAAATTCACATTTGCTGAACTTTGCATACAACTTCTTTTCTCTTAGTATGGACAATACCTTCCTCAAGTGTTCCTCATGCTCCTGATTACTCCTTGAATACACCAATATGTCATCAATAAATACAATTACACAGATATCCAAGAGCTGTTGAAATGTCCTATTCATTAGTTCCATAAAAGCTGCAAGGGCATTAGTCAAACCAAAAGGCATCACCAAGAATTCATAATGACCATATCGAGTTCTGAAGGCTGTTTTTGAAATATCCTCCTCTTTGATCCTCAACTGATAGTAACCTGACCTCAGGTCAATCTTAGAGAATACTTGTGCACCCTGCAGTTGATCAAACAAATCATCAATTCTAGGTATGGGATATTTGTTTTTGATGGTCACCTGATTCAACTGTCTATAATCAATACAAAGCCTCAATGTTCCATCCTTCTTCTTCACTAATAGTACCGGAGCACCCCATGGGGATACACTGGGTCGTATGAAACCCTTATCTAATAATTCTTGTATTTGCTTCTTTAATTCTTCTAACTCAAGTGGTGCCATTCTGTAGGGAGGCTTAGATATTGGGGTTGTACTGGGGACTAGATCAATAGCAAATTCACCCTCTCTATCTAGAGGTAAACCAGGCAAGTCATCAGGAAATACATCAGGGAATTCTTTGACCACTGAAATTTCATCTATGTGGGTTTCCTGATTTGAATGCTCCTTTACACACACCATATAACAAAGACAACCTTTCTGCATAAGATGATAAGCTTGAAGTGCGGATATCAAGCAAGGAGGCAAATCATGCTTAATGCCCTCAAAGAAAAATATAGGCTGATCTGGTATGCAGAAGGTAATTATTTTTTTGTAACAGTCAATACTAGCGTGATGAGAAGATAACCAATCCATGCCAAGTATAATATCAAAACCCTGGATCTCTAGGAGAATCAAATCAGCAAGGAGTTCATGGTCTCCAATAGAGATCAAACAAGATGGGTAGACTACGTTTGTTGCCAATGAATCTCCAACAGCAGTTGTTACATATAGCATATAATCCAGGGGTTTAGGTAGAATATCCAAGTGACAAGCAAAGTGTTGTGAAACAAATGATAAGTTGGAGCCGGGATCAAACAAAACTTTTGCATTTCTTTTAGAAACATGAAGAATACCTTCCACCACAGATTTAGAAGCTTTAGAATCTTGTTCCGTGATAGCGTACACTCTAGCATGGGCTGAGGGTCTAGGAGACAGTGGCTCTCTTTTCCTGTTCAGTGGGCAATCTTTTATTTGATGACCTAGCTTTCCACAACTAAAACATGCTCCAGTCACCCGAAAACACCGACTCGTTTCATGATTTGATCCACATTTTTCACATAACTGAGTCCTCCCCCATGGTTTCCTTTTCTCAAATCCAGATGTCTTAAACCTCTTGTTACTATCTTCATATTTATTTTCTCTCCTGCTTTTGCTAGTAAATTTGTCCCTTTGGTTCTTGCCAATGATTTCTTGAATTTCCTCCATGTCTCTTTCAATTTTCAAAGCTCTTTCTACCGTATCAGCATATGTTTGTAATTTTAAAGCTGACATTCGGCTTCTTATTGCTGGCCGTAATCCCCTTTCAAACCTTCTTGCCTTTCTAGATTCATCATCAGTCATATGTGTGGCAAACCTGGAGAGCTCAGTAAATCTAGATTCATACTTTGTAACCGTCATACTTCCCTGGATAAGGTTCAAGAACTCCAATTCTTTTTGCTCTCTCATACAATCGGGAAAATATTTGTCGTAAAACTTTTCTTGGAATAACTTCCATGTCATTTGCTCATGTTTGATTTCAGACATCCTCTTAATCATTCTCCACCAGTGTTCAGCTTCTCCTTCCAGCATAAAGGTGGCAAGAAAAACCTTTCGTTCATCAGAGTAACTTAGGGCATCAAATATTTTCTCTATCTGCATCATCCATCGTTCCGCCACCATTGGATCAGACTCACCACTGAAACTGGGAGGACTAAGCTTCTTAAACTGTCCAATTCCCAACCCCGTCCGGTTTGATGTCTCTATTCCATCATTACTTCCTTGTTGGACAGGTTGTTGTTGTTGTTGCATCACTTGTGCCATAGTCTCCAAAGTCCGCATAATACCACTCAATTGATCAGTAGTAGATGCAACAGGAGAACCAGATGATCTCGTCATCCTTGCTTCCTAAAACATCAAAAGAACATTTTCTTTGATCAATCTCTAAATGATAGTCAATAAACCTCAAAAAAAACATAACATTCTTAGTGATTCTCAAATCATGCTCTGATACCAAATGTCACGACCCGGGTCTGATGAGCTAACTGGCCAATAACTCCATTTTGGTCCTTGCAACCACGGACCAAAATGCTTAAGCGGGAGGTTACGTAGTACACTCATCAGGCCCTTGTAAGCTAATCACACACATTCCCCACTTCCGATGTGGGACTAATGGGATATTACACTATCCCCAACCCAATTAGCTTGACGTCCTCGTCAAGGCCTGACATATCCCAGATCGAACCCTAGCATAGTGCATGTGAGGTTTAACTCAGTGGTGGCTCCACGCCGTGACGAGTTCTCTGACTCCATCCACGGGTAGCCCTTTCCTACTGCAGCCCTCTCACCCTGCCCTAATGCTAGGTCGGCTCTGATACCACCTCTGTCACACCCCTAAAAATATACATGATATTTAAAATCTTTCGTCACAACTAACCCAGGATCCAAACACACATTTGAGGTCACTAAGAAAACATTCAAATCAAAAATTTCACTTCTATAATCTACCAATTCATATCCCTGTGCAATTCATAAACATAGCACACATCACTCGAAAATTTATACCATCTGAACCCGACTCATCAAAATAAAAACCACAATATAAGTCCACAAGTGGGGAAATCTATGCAGTCACCACAATCATCGATTTACCATAAGTTCATATCATTACACAAATTTAATTTAACATTCCAAAACCCTATACATGAGGGATCCTTTAACTTACACAAAATCCATAGGTTTAGATTCATAGTCACATTTCATTAGATGCAAGGTAGCTTATACACAACTACATATATGCTAACAAAAGTTCTGCCCAACGTCTTCTAAACTTTCCACTGCCTCAGCCCATTCTTAACATTTAAGCAAGCGATACGCTATCCTGAAAAATTTATCAACAAACGGGGTGAGCATAAAGAGCTCAGCAAGTGACTAACATATCCATATCAAAATAGTACAATTTCCAAAGAGATACAGTATCAAAACACAAAAGCAGAATATACGATTTCGTATACATAATATCATTAGGAGCAGAATCATAATTGTCCTTTTTAATCATACATATTTGATTCCTAACAGATGGGGCATAGAGTAATTGGAGCATATCAGAAACAAAGGAAACATATCGGAGCTTATCAATGGCATATAAAATGTTCCAGAACACATCAACGATCTATGGAACATTACGAAGCAAACTCAATAGTGAATGAAGCATTTCAGAGCATATCAAACTCATATGTCGTACAGAAGCTCAAACGTCGTCCTTGACGTTGCAATCATATCATACTTATCCAGAGCACGAACAGAAATAACTCACCAAAACTCTGGATGTCATATCAAACATATAGAGGGTGTAGTGGGATCTCAGTCAGAATGTGATTCATCCATTTCTGAATGACCACCTGACAAAAGTCTCCCACGTCTGGGAGCTCCATCCACCCACGTCTAGGTGAAGTCAGAGGGGGCCGGCAGAGCATCGCAGGCTCTATGCATAACTCCCTTTACCATTTCTGGCAAAGGTTCACAACTCCCTTTACCATTTCTGGCAAAGGTTCACAACTCCCTTTACCATTTCTGGCAAAGGTTCACAATATCCCACACACCAGAGTACAAGAAGGCAGTTTCAACAATAAGCAGCATATAACGGAAGCACACGCGGAACAACCAAACATACATGTGCCTTTTCAAAAATAATGATGCAAGGAACAAATCTCTCACAAAAGTATTCATTTTAGGAAAGAATTGGAAGCAAGAGTGTACAGGGATTCCAAGCAATCATAATCAGCTCAATTCCAATAAGAAGGTTAGACAAATTCAGATATCCAAAGGAATGGAACCAAATACGCGAAATCAACCAGAGCTCGATTTCGGACAGAATTCCAGTGGCACATCAAACAAATATTTTAGAATAACAATTATGCTCCAATACCCATAATAAGGCTATGGTCGAATCATATATCAATCTATATTAAGATGGAACAGATTTCATATGAAACAGGGCTCCCAACACTGAGTTACCTCTGATTTGGTAACACAAGGTCAAAATCACAATCACTGTGTTACAGAATTTATAGGGTCGGAATCAACAGACGATAGGGTGGGCAATTAAACTCCAAAATTTTCAAACTATATGTCAAAAGAGAGAATTTCAAGTCTACTTTCAAATAAAATCAGTTTGATACAAATCAGAATTTTCAACAGGGAGTTATAGGCGTTTTAGTATCGAAAGGTCAGAAATCTGAACTCTGTTTTACAGCGTCTATAGGCTCTTTTGAAACAAATTTTTGGGTAAGTATTCGGTGTCCAAAATCTACAAAATCGGTGTCAAAAGAAACACATACGAGTCTAATTTCAAACAAAATAGTTCCTGCCTGAATTCTCATTCTATATTAAAACTTATAGCCGAAACAGTGCTTAGGGGTCAGTTTACCGAAAGACTTTCAGAATCCATGGTTTAAGTCCAAAGAGAGATATATCAGTTTCTAAATAGAAATCTTCCAATTTATTTTGAATCAACATAAAAACAGAGTCAAATACTTATGTAGGATGGGGTTAGAACACTTGCCTTTGCAAATTTTGACCCGAAGTAACAAGATTAAAGCAAAAACCCTAAAAGCCCCAAATTTTCTTTCTCTTCTCCTTCTTCTTCTTCTTCTTCTTTTTCTTCTTTTCTTTCCCTGGTCACCCACGAGCTGCCTCCTCTGCTTCCTTAACAACGAAGGCAGAGAGGCTTAAGCGGTGGAATTTGTCATTTGGTGCATTTTGCAGTTTAGTCCTCGTTTTTATCATATTCACGATTAGGTCCTTAGGGTTTACATATAGGTCCTCAGATTCTTTCTTTCTTTTCTTTCTTTTTTTTTTTTTTGAACAGATCTCCCAAATCTTAAAAATAAGTTACCTCTGATTCATACTCTATTTCTTGTGTCAATTAAAAATAGATGCTTACATTATCACCAGAAATATTATACGAAAATTCGGAAATGAGGGGTGTTACAGTCACCCATCCTAGTACTACTCTGGCCCAAGCACGCTTAACTTCGGAGTTTTGATGGGATCCGGTGATTTAGTGCTGGCATTATCGGACCCATTTCGCGTGCTTCGTCCCTCACCTATGTGCACGTCGCGGTCGGCGTATCAACGTCCGGAGGCTCTTGCCCATCACGAAACTGTCAGCGCTTTCTCGAACGTTCACGAAATCCCTATTGCAAGCTCTCTCCGAGCCCTAGCCCGACGACTGCGTATCGATCACGGCAAGCGCGTGCCGAAACCATCGGCACTTTCTAGAACGATCTCGGAATCGCTATTGCGACCCCAATCCGGAAAGCTCTCTCCGAGCCCCTCGATACTGACTACGTAGCGGTCACAGTAAATTTCCAGCCCCAAAATAATCGTCTCGGAGCTCTACGGGAGATGTTTCGAATCCCGGGATGCAAAGAGGAGTGCAACACGAGGACTTCCCAGGGGGTCACCCATCCTAGTACTACTCTGGCCCAAGCACGCTTAACTTCGGATTTTTGATGGGATCCGGTGATTTAGTGCTGGCATTATCGGACCCGTTTCGCGTGCTTCGTCCCTCGCCTATGTGCACGTCGCGGTCGGCGTATCAACGTCCGGAGCCTCTTGCCCGTCACGAAACCGTCGACGCTTTCTCGAACGTTCACGAAATCCCTATTGCAAGCTCTCTCCAAGCCCTAGCCCGACGACTGCGTATCGGTCACAGCAAGCGCGTGCCGAAACCATCGGCACTTTCTAGAACGATCTCGGAGTCGCTATTGCGACCCCAATCCGGAAAGCTCTCTCCGAGCCCCTCGATACTGACTGCGTAGCGGTCACAGCAAATTTCCAGCCCCAAAACAATCGTCTCAGATCTCTACGGGAGATGTTTCGTATCCCGGGATGCAAAAAGGAGTGCAACATGAGGACTTCCCAGGGGGCCACCCATCGTAGTACTACTCTGGCCCAAGCATGCTAAACATCGGTGTTTTGATGGGATCCGGTGATTTAGTGCTGCCATTATCGCACCCATTTCGCGAGCTTCGTCCCTCGCCTATGTGCACGTTGCGGTCGGCGCATCAATGTCCGGATCCTCTTGCCCGTCACGAAACCGTCGGCGCTTTCTTGAACGTTGAAGAAATCCCTATTGCAAGCTCTCTCCGAGCCCTAGCCCGACGACTGAGTATCGGTCACGGCATGCGCGTGCCGAAACCATCGGCACTTTCTAGAACGATGTAGGAATCGCTATTGCGACCCCAATCCGGAAAGCTCTCTCCGAGCCCCTCGATACTGACTGCGTAGCGGTCACAGCAAATTTCCAGCCCCAAAACAATCGTCTCGGAGCTCTATGGGAGATGTTTCGAATCCCGGGATGCAAAAAGGAGTGCAACACGAGGACTTCCCAGGGGGTCACCCATCCTAGTACTACTCTGGCCCAAGCACGCTTAACTTCGGATTTTTGATGGGATCCGGTGATTTAGTGCTGGCATTATTGGACCCGTTTCGCGTGCTTCGTCCCTCGCCTATGTGCACGTCGCGGTCGGCGTATCAACGTCCGTAGCCTCTTGCCCGTCACGAAACCGTCGACGCTTTCTCGAACGTTCACAAAATCCCTATTGCAAGCTCTCTCCAAGCCCTAGCCCGACGACTGCGTATCGGTCACAGCAAGCGCGTGCCGAAACCATCGGCACTTTCTAGAACGATCTCGGAATCGCTATTGCGACCCCAATCCGGAAAGCTCTCTCCGAGCCCCTCGATACTGACTGCGTAGCGGTCACAGCAAATTTCCAGCCCCAAAACAATCGTCTCGGATCTCTACGGGAGATGTTTCGTATCCCGGGATGCAAAAAGGAGTGCAACACGAGGACTTCCCAGGGGGCCACCCATCGTAGTACTACTCTGGCCCAAGCATGCTAAACATCGGTGTTTTGATGGGATCCGGTGATTTAGTGCTGCCATTATCGCACCCATTTCGCGAGCTTCGTCCCTCGCCTATATGCACGTTGCGGTCGGCGCATCAATGTCCGGAGCCTCTTGCCCGTCACGAAACCGTCGGCGCTTTCTTGAACGTTCAAGAAATCCCTATTGCAAGCTCTCTCCGAGCCCTAGCCCGACGACTGAGTATCGGTCACGGCATGCGCGTGACGAAACCATCGGCACTTTCTAGAACGATCTAGGAATCGCTATTCCGACCCCAATCCGGAAAGCTCTCTCCGAGCCGCTCGATACTAACTGCGTCGCGGTCACAGCAAATTTCCAGCCCCAAAACAATCGTCTCGGAGCTCTACGGGAGATGTTTCGAATCGCAGAATGCAAAAAGGAGTGCAACACGAGGGCTTCCCACGGGGTCACCCATCCTAGTACTACTCTGGCCCAAGCACGCTTAACTTCGGAGTTTTGATGGGATCCGGTGATTTAGTGCTGGCATTATCGGACCCGTTTCGCGTGCTTCGTCCCTCACCTATGTGCACGTCGCGGTCGGCGTATCAACGTCCGGAGGCTCTTGCCCATCACGAAACTGTCAGCGCTTTCTCGAACGTTCACGAAATCCCTATTGCAAGCTCTCTCCGAGCCCTAGCCCGACGACTGCGTATCGGTCACGGCAAGCGCGTGCCGAAACCATCGGCACTTTCTCGAACGATATAGGAATCGCTATTGCGACCCCAATCCGGAAAGCTCTCTCCGAGCCCCTCGATACTGACTGCGTAGCGGTCACAGCAAATTTCAAGCCCCAAAACAATCATCTCGGAGCTCTACGGGAGATGTTTCGAATCGCGGAATGCACAAAGGAGTGCAACACGAGGACTTCCCAAGGGGTCACCCATCGTAGTACGACTATGGCCCAAGCACGCTTAACTTTGGAGTTTTGATGGGTTCCGGTGATTTAGTGATGGCATTATCGCACCCGTTTCGCGTGGTTTGTCCCTCGCCTATGTGCACGTCGCAGTCGGCGTATCAACGTCCGGAGCCTCTTGCCCGTCACGAAACCGTCGGCGCTTTCTCGAACGTTCACGAAATCCCTATTGCAAGCTCTCTCCGAGCCCTAGCCCGACGACTGCGTATCGGTCACGGCAAGCGCGTGCCGAAACCATCGGCACTTTATAGACGATCTCGGAATCGCTATTGCGACCCCAATCCGTAAAGCTCTCTCCGAGCCCCTCGATACTGACTGCGTAGCGGTCACAGCAAATTTCCAGCCCCAAAACAATCGTCTCGGATCTCTACGGGAGATGTTTCGTATCCCGGGATGCAAAAAGGAGTGCAACACGAGGACTTCCCAGGGGGCCACCCATCGTAGTACTACTCTGGCCCAAGCATGCTAAACTTCGGTGTTTTGATGGGATCCGGTGATTTAGTGCTGCCATTATCGCACCCATTTCGCGAGCTTCGTCCCTCGCCTATGTGCACGTTGCGGTCGGCGCATCAACGTCCGGAGCCTCTTGCCCGTCACGAAACCGTCGGCGCTTTCTCGAACGTTCACGAAATCCCTATTGCAAGCTCTCTCCGAGCCCTAGCCCGACGACTGCGTATCGGTCACGGCAAGCGCGTGCCGAAACAATCGGCACTTTCTCGAACGATCTAGGAATCGCTATTGCGACCCCAATCCGGAAAGCTCTCTCCGAGCCTCTCGATACTGACTGCGTAGCGGTCACAGCAAATTTCCAGCCCCAAAACAATCGTCTCGGAGCTCTATGGGAGATGTTTCGCATCCCGGGATGCAAAAAGGAGTGCAACACGAGGACTTCCCAGGGGGTCACCCATCGTAGTACTACTCTGGCCCAAGCACGCTTAACTTCGGAGTTTTGATGGGATCCGGTGATTTAGTGCTGGCATTATCGCACCCGTTTCGCGTGCTTCGTCCCTCGCATATGTGCACGTCGCGGTCGGCGTATCAACGTCCGGAGCCTCTTGCCCGTCTCGAAACCGTCGGCGCTTTCTCGAACGTTCACGAAATCCCTATTGCAAGCTCTCTCCGAGCCCTAGCCCGACGACTGCGTATCGGTCACGGCAAGCGCGTGCCGAAACCATCGGCACTTTCTAGAACGATCTAGGAATAGCTATTGCGACCCCAATTCGGAAAGCTCTCTCCGAGCCCCTCGATACTGACTGCGTAGCGGTCACAGCAAATTTCCAGCCCCAAAACAATCGTCTCGGAGCTCTACGGGAGATGTTTCGAATCCCGGGATGCAAAAAGGAGTGCAACACGATGACTTCCCAGGGGGTCACCCATCCTTGTACTACTCTGGCCCAACCACGCTTAACTTCGGAGTTTTGATGGGTTCCGGTGATTTAGTGCTGGCATTATCGCACCCGTTTCGCGTGCTTCGTCCCTCGCCTATGTGCACGTCGCGGTCGGCGTATCAACGTCCGGAGCCTCTTGCCCGTCACGAAACCGTCGGCGCTTTCTCGAACGTTCACGAAATCTCTATTGCAAGCTCTCTCCGAGCCCTAGCCCGACGACTGCGTATCGGTCACGGCAAGCGCGTGCCGAAACCATCGGCACTTTCTCGAACGATCTAGGAATCGCTATTGCGACCCCAATCCGGAAAGCTCTCTCCGAGCCCCTCGATACTGACTGCGTAGCGGTCACAGCAAATTTCCAGCCCCAAAACAATCGTCTCGGAGCTCTACGTGAGATGTTTCGTATCCCGGGATGCAAAAAGGAGTGCAACACGAGGACTTCCCAAGGGGTCACACATCGTAGTACTACTCTGGCCCAAGCTCGCTTAACTTCGGAGTTTTGATGGGATCCGGTGATTTAGTGCTGGCATTATCGCACCCGTTTCGCGTGCTTCGTCCCTCGCCAATGTGCACGTCGCAGTCGGCGCATCAACGTCCGGAGCCTCTTGCCCGTCACGAAACCGTCGGCGCTTTCTCGAACGTTCACGAAACCCCTATTGCAAGCTCTCTCCGAGCCCTAGCTCGACGACTGCGTATCGGTCACGGCAAGCGCATGCAGAAACCATCGGCACTTTATAGAACGATCTCGGAATCGCTATTGCGACCCCAATCCGGAAAGCTCTCTCCGAGCCCCTCGATACTGACAGCGTAGCTGTCACAGCAAATTTCCAGCCCCAAAACAATCGTCTCGGAGCTCTACGGGAGATGTTTCGAATCCCGGAATGCAAAAAGGAGTGCAACACAAGGACTTCCCAAGTGGTCACCCATCCTAGTACTACTCTGGCCCAAGCACGCTTAACTTCGGAGTTTTGAATGGATCCGGTGATTTAGTGCTGGCATTATCGGACCCGTTTCGCGTGCTTCGTCCCTCGCCTATGTGCACGTCGCGGTCGGCGTATCAACGTCCGGAGCCTCTTGCCCGTCACGAAACCGTCGGCGCTTTCTCGAACGTTCACGAAATCCCTATTGCATGCTCTCTCCGAGCCCTAGCCCGATGACTGTGTATCGGTCACGGCAAGCGTATGCCGAAACCATCGGCACTTTCTAGAACGATCTCGGAATCGCTATTGCGACCCCAATCCGGAAAGCTCTCTGCGAGCCCCTCGATACTGACTGCGTAGCGGTCACAGCAAATTTCCAGCCCCAAAACAATCGTCTCAGATCTCTACGGGAGATGTTTCGTATCCCATGATGCAAAAAGGAGTGCAACACGAGGACTTCCCAGGGGGCCACCCATCGTAGTACTACTCTGGCCCAAGCATGCTAAACTTCGGTGTTTTGATGGGATCCGGTGATTTAGTGCTGCTATTATCGCACCCATTTTGCGAGCTTCGTCCCCCGCCTATGTGCACGTCGCGGTCGGCGCATCAACGTCCGGAGCCTCTTGCCCGTCACGAAACCGTCGTCGCTTTCTTGAACGTTCACGAAATCCCTATTGCAAGCTCTCTCCGAGCCCTAGCCTGACGACTGAGTATCGGTCACGGCATGCGCGTGCCGAAACCATCGGCACTTTCTAGAATGATCTAGGAATCGCAATTGCGACCCCAATCTGGAAAGCTCTCTTCGAGCCCCTCGATACTGACTGCGTAGTGGTCAAAGCAAATTTCCAGCCCCAAAACAAACGTCTCGGAGCTCTACGGGAGATGTTTCGTATCCCGGGATGCAAAAAGGAGTGCAACATGAGGACTTCCCAAGGGGTCACCCATCGTACTACTACTCTGGCCCAAGCACGCTTAACTTCGATTTTTTGATGGGATCCGGTGATTTAGTGCTGGCATTATCGCACCCGTTTTGCGAGCTTCGTCCCTCGCCTATGTGCACGTCGCAGTCGGCGCATCAACGTCCGGAGCCTCTTGCCCGTCACGAAACCGTCGGCGCTTTCTCGAACGTTCACGAAATCCCTATTGCAAGCTCTCTCCGAGCCCTAGCCCGACGACTGCGTATCGGTCACGGCAAGCGCGTGCCGAAACCATCGGCACTTTCTAGAACGATCTCGGAATCGCTATTGCGACCCCAATCCGGAAAACTCTCTCCGAGCCCCGCGATACTGACTGCGTAGCGGTCAGAGCAAATTTCCAGCCCCAAAACAATCGTCTCGGAGCTCTACGGGAGATGTTTCGTATCCCGGGATGCAAAAAGGAGTGCAACACGAGGACTTCCCAGGGGGTCATCCATCGTAGTACTACTCTGGCCCAAGCACGCTTAACTTCGGAGTTTTGATGGGATCCGGTGATTTAGTGCTGGCATTATCACTCCCGTTTCGCGTGCTTCGTCCCTCGCCTAGGTGCACGTCGCGGTCGGCGTATCAACGTCCGGAGCCTCTTGCCCGTCACGAAACCGTCGGCGCTTTCTCGAACGTTCACGAAATCCCTATTGCAAACTCTCTCCGAGCCCTAGCCCGACGACTGCGTATCGGTCACGGCAAGCGCGTGCCGAAACTATCGGCACTTTCTCGAACGATCTAGGAATCGCTATTGCGACCCCAATCCGGAAAGCTCTCTCCGAGCCCCTCGATACTGACTGCGTAGCGGTCACAGCAAATATCCAGCCCCAAAATAATCGTCTCGGAGCTCTACGGGAGATGTTTCGAATCCCGGGATGAAAAAAGGAGTGCAACACGAGGACTTCCCAGGGGGTCACCCATCCTAGTACTACTCTGGCCCAAGCACGCTTAACTTCGGAGTTTTGATGGGTTCCGGTGATTTAGTGCTGGCATTATCGGACCCGTTTCGCGTGCTTCGTCCCTCGCCTATGTGCACGTCGCGGTCCGCGTATCAACGTCTGGAGCCTCTTGCCCGTCACGAAACCGTCGTCGCTTTCTCCAACGTTCACGAAATCCCTATTGCAAGCTCTCTCCGAGCCCTAGCCCGACGACTACGTATCGGTCACGGCAAGCGCGTGCCGAAACCATCGGCACTTTCTATAACGATCTCGAAATCGCTATTGCGACCCCAATCCGGAAAGCTCTCTTCGAGCCCCTCGATACTGACTGCGTAGCGGTCACAGCAAATTTCCAACCCCAAAACAATCGTCTCAGATCTCTACGGGAGATGTTTCGTATCCCGGGATGCAAAAAGGAGTGCAACAGGAGGACTTCCCAGGGGGCCACCCATCGTAGTACTACTCTGGCCCAAGCATGCTAAACTTCGGTGTTTTGATGGGATCCGGTGATTTAGTGCTGCCATTATCGCACCCATTTCGCGAGCTTCGTCCCTCGCCTATGTGCACGTCGCGGTCGGCACATCAACGTCCGGAGTCTCTTGCCCGTCACGAAACCGTCGGCGCTTTCTTGAACGTTCACGAAATCCCTATTGCAAGCTCTCTCCGAGCCCTAGCCCGACGACTGAGTATCGGTCACGGCATGCGCGTGCCGAAACCATCGGCACTTTCTAGAACGATCTAGGAATCGCTATTGCGACCCCAATCCGGAAAGCTCTCTTTGAGCCCCTCGATACTGACTGCGTAGCGGTCAAAGCAAATTTCCAGCCCCAAAACAAACGTCTCGGAGCTCTACGGGAGATGTTTCGTATCCCGGGATGCAAAAAGGAGTGCAACACGAGGACTTCCCAGGGGGTCATCCATCATAGTACTACTCTGGCCCAAGCACGCTTAACTTCGGAGTTTTGATGGGATCCGGTGATTTAGTACTGGCATTATCGCACCCGTTTTGCGTGCTTCGTCCCTCGCCTATGTGCACGTCGCGGTCGGTGTATCAACGTCCGAAGCCTCTTGCCCGTCACGAAACCATCGGTGCTTTCTCGAACGTTCACGTAATCCCTATTGCAAGCTCTCTCCGAGCCCTAGCCCGACGACTACGTATCGGTCACGGAAACGCGTGCAGAAACCATCGGCACTTTATAGAACGATCTCGGAATCGCTATTGCGACCCCAATCCGGAAAGCTCTCTCCGAGCCCCTCGATATTGACCGCGTAGCGGTCACAGCAAATTTCCAACCCCAAAACAATCGTCTCAGATCTACGGGAGATGTTTCGAATCCCGGGATGCAAAAAGTAGTGCAACACGAGGACTTCCCAGGGGGTCACCCATCCTAGTACTACTCTGGCCCAAGCATGCTTACCTTCGGAGTTTTGATGGGTTCCGGTGATTTAGTGCTGGCATTATCGCACCCGTTTCGCGTGCTTCGTCCCTCGCCTATGTGCACGTCGCGGTCGGCGTATCAACGTCCGGAGCCTCTTGCCCGTCACGAAACCGTCTGCGCTTTCTCGAACGTTCACGAAATCGCTATTGCAAGCTCTCTCCGAGCCCTAGCCCGACGACTGCGTATCGGTCACGGCAAGCGCGTGCCGAAACCATCGGCACTTTCTCGAACGATCTAGGAATCGCTATTGCGAACCCAATCCGGAAAGCTCTCTCCGAGCCCCTCGATACTGACTGCGTAGCGGTCACAGCAAATTTCCAGCCCCAAAACAATCGTCTCGGAGCTCTACGGGAGATGTTTCGTATCCCGGGATGCAAAAAGGAGTGCAACACGAGGACTTCCCAGGGGGTCACCCATCGTAGTACTACTCTGGCCCAAGCACGCTTAACTTCGGAGTTTTGATGGGATCCGGTGTTAGGACTCTAGCTTGGAGAGTCCTAATTGAGAGGGACATTCATGTAAAACTGTTAGGACTTTAGCTAGGAGAGTCCTAATTGAGGGGGACATTCTGTTAGGACTCTAGCTAGGAGAGTCCTAATTGAGAGGGACATTCATGTAGGAGGTTTCTTCTTAGAGAAGAATTAGGAGTTGTAAGGGAATAGGAGTCTTGAGTAGGAGTCCTATTAGGAGTTGGTTAGAAGTAAGAGTCTTAAGTAGGAGTCCTATTAGGAGTTAGGGTTTAGAAGCCCTATAAATAGCCATGTATTTCTTCTCTTTTCTCAAGCAATAGATGAATCTTTTCTGCAGCCTTTGAGCAGCAACTTGGAGGGAGGAACCCCTATAGAGTTCCAAGGAAGCCGATCCCCTAAAGAGATCAACCCCAAGTTTAGAATCTGCAAGGGTTCTAACACCTGGTATCAGAGCAGCGTTCTTGGCGTCTCGCTGCCCTTCCACAGCCATCCATCAACCCTCTACAACCATCCAAAGCAATTCCCACAATTGCTTAAAAGATCATCACCCAATTCCACCATCATCTCCACCACCGCGGATCATCCTTTGATCTCCCCGTGAATTGCAACAGGTTCTGGTTTCCTACCTTACTGCTGCTGCAATTTAGTTATCCTTATTCGAAAATCCAAAAAAAAAAAAAAAAAAAATCGTTCCTATATTGCTGCATAAACTTTTCGTCACAAAGTTTTCATCTCTACGACGAAAGATATATTGCAGAATTCCAGCCGCATATCACCATCTGTTTGATCTTGCTACTGTGCTTTTTCTATCCAAATTTCTACGAAATTTTTATGACATCTTTGACACTTCTTAACAGTGGATTTCCCTTTGGTTTCATAAAAAAATTCTCAATATAAACTACTGATCTTTTATGTCCAATCTGCTGCACTTGAATTGCAGAATTCAAGCCGCATAGCACCATCTGTTTGATCTTGCTACTGTGCTTTTTCTATCCAATTTTCTACGAAATTTTTATGACATCTTTGACACTTCCTAACAGTAGATTTCCCTTTGGTTTCATCGAAAAATTCTCAATATAAACTACTGATCTTTTATGTCCAATCTGCTACACTTGAAAATCTATGCTGCAGAAAATTTCAACTGCATATCGTTGCCTTAACCCATCTATTTGCAATCTTTTTTGAATGAAATTTCTTATAGACTTCATATATCATCTTGGCTTCCATCTAAGATTGATCTATTAAGAAATTCATCTCTAAAAACGATTTTATGTTGCTGCAAATTTTCATCGTAACCCGCTGAAATTTTTCGACGATAATTCTGCAATTGCAACTTGCACCAATTTCTTTCCTGTTATATTGCCGAAATTTTCTTGATTAAATTAGATATCCTTGCTGTCATATAAACTGTGATTTTTCTATCAATTCTCTCCTCAATTCTCTTAAGTTTTTGGTGGAAATTACGTCGAGAAACCGTTGTTTCTTCGACGACAATTCTACTCTTACAAGACAGCACATACTTGCTGCAACTTCCACGGATTTCTGTCAAACCTTTGCTACCATCTACCACAGATCCAAAACTTTCATCCAGAGCCCTAAAACTCTACCAAACCACACCCTCAAACTGCACCCAAAACAGCCACAAAACAAGCCTAAACCGTAGCCTACATCCACCAATCCACCAACACTTTCGACCATCACTTCTCTCAACCTATACATGCCTTTAACCCAACAGCAAAAGAGAGATCTTAACATCATTGATTTGGGGCCATATACTATGGCATCTAAGGAGGCAATCAATGCTAAATTCGAAGCCTTGGAGGCGCGAATGGAGGATAAGATTCGGACGCTCTTTACCGAACTCAGATTGGGCCGACCACTAAGCCGGAAGAAATCATATCAAGGAGAGAGCTTTGCCCAATCACACCAAGCCCGAAGAGATGACTTCCAAGAGAGGGGAAGCTCTATGACCAACCCCAACTATCCATGCATGAGAGTGGACTTCCCTAGATGGGAAGAAGGAGACCCGATTGGTTGGATTTCGCATGCGGAGCGATATTTTCGGTACCACAAAACCGCGGATGTATCTATGGTGAAAATTGCAGCTATACATCTTGAAGGGGATGCTATTCAATGGTTTGACTGGTTTGAACATACTTATGGAGTCCTTTCATGGCGACAATTCAAAGAAGAACTGCTGATTCGCTTCAGACCAACCGATTACGAGAATATTGACAAACAACTAGCAAAGATCCGACAAACCTCCACCATTCAGGAGTACCAAACCAGGTTTGAAAGGTTATCTAATCAAAATCATGATTGGTCTCAAAAACAGCTATTGAGGACCTTCATTGAGGGCTTGAAGCCGGAGATCCGAGGAGAAGTTAAAGCGCGACAACCGTATACGCTTATGGCAGCCATCTCTTTCGCACGACATCAAGAGGAGCAATTGAACCATGAAGCTCGGAGGACTAGGGTCACTCCTCAACCAGTAATATTGAAGCCCTCAGCCCCCCCTACTGTCGACCAAGTCCCTGCACCAAAGAGGTTAACAGGAGAAGAGCTTCGGGAGCAATATGCGAAGGGGTTATGTTGGCATTGTGACGAGCCGTGGAACCGTGAGCATCGCTGCAGTAAAGGTGGACTTCTTATGATTGAACCAATAGAAGAAGTGGTCATTGAACATCCAAAAGAGAGCTTTGAATATAAAGAAGAAGATGCAGAAGAAGAGCCACAACCGACCGAAGTTACGGTACATACACTAGCTAGCTACTCAAACCCGCAAACGATGAAAATTGGAGGCCTTCTCAAACAACAACCAATCACTGTTCTCATCGACACGGGCAGTACTACTAACTTCCTAAATAGTAAGCTTACTGTTCGGATATCATTACCTATCGAGAATCGCTACAAGTTTGATGTTAAGGTCGCCGACGGACGGATTTTGAATTGTGATCATAGGCGCTTGCAGGAGAAACTATTGCTGCAGGACCAAGAGATAATTGCAGATTTCTTCCTTCTCCCTCTTAACAATCATGAGGCCATGCTCAGAATTAAATGGTTGACGACATTAGGTGATATTTCCTGGAATTTTATAAAACTAATTATGAAATTTTACAGTAAGGAGAAACAGGTGACATTGCACGGGAAACGTGGGGGCGACATAACAACGATTTGCACACAACAAATGGAGAATGTTTTGCATAAAGCATGCAGCGGCTTTTTGGTACAACTTGAGCAGCAAACTAAGGGAGAGCTAACAGAATTTGAAGATCCAAATCTACTTCCTTTGCTTGCTAAATTTTCAAATATATTTGACGAACCGCGCAACCTACCTCTTACCTGTCGGCATGATCATTGTATAATGATTCTTCCAGGAAAATCTTCAGCAAATGCTCAGCCATATCAGTATCCACATCTCCAGAAGGATGAAATAGAAAGGATTATAAAAGAGATGCTCGAAACAGGAGTTATTCGGCCAAGTTGCAACCTCTATCTTCGCCGGTGCTACTTGTATGCAAGAAGGACGGAACAAGGCGAATATGTGTTGATTACCGAGCTCTCAATGGCATAATCATCAAGGACAAATACTTTATTCAAATAGTAGATGAATTGCTAGATGAAAGGGAGCACAAATCTTTACAAAGCTGGACCTTTGATCCGGGTATCATCAAATACGAGCATGCGAAGAAGACATACGGAAAACCACCTTTTGAACACACAACAACCACAAATTTTTGCTTTCTTCAACAAAAGGTGGAATATCTTGGGCATATCATATCAGAGGAAGGTGTGGCAGTGGACCCCTTCAAAATTGGAGCAATGCAAAACTGGCCGACCTCGAGAAACATAAAATTGCTACATGGCTTTCTGGGTTTAACAGGCTACTACCGCAAGTTCGTGAAAAACTATGGAAAGATCAGTGCACCACTTACTTCCTTACTAGAAAAAAATGTCTTCCAATGGTTGGACAGAGCCTCCGCTGCCTTCAACAAACTTAAGGCAGCCATGACGACGACGCCGGTGCTAACACTACCAGATTTCAACCGACCCTTCATTATTGAGGCCGACACATCTGGAGTCAGAATTGGAGCCATTCTCATGCAAGATGGTCGACCACTCGCATACACTAGCAAGGCATTATCTCCCTCCGATCAAAATATGTCAACATATGATAAGGAGATGCTCGCCATTGTGCGTGTAGCAACGAGGTGGAGATTGTACTTGATCAGGCGATACTTTCAAATCAAGACCGACCATAAAAGCCTAAAATATCTCTTGGAACAGAAGATATCTTCCCCCGAGCAGCAAAAATGGCTACCCGAGCAAGTTGAAGTTTCGACCGTTTCACTTCCGACCAGCGACTTCCTTCAGGATATTAAGATGGAATGGCAAGAAGATTCAGATACTAGTAAGATTATAAAAAAATTGGAGGAAGCACCAAGCCCCATGGCTCATTACAATTGGGACTCAAAAGAATTACACTATAAGGGACGCATTGTGCTTGTGACAAATTCTACTTGCATCTTCAATAGCAGATTTTGGACAAAGTTATTCTATATGCAGGGTACTAAATTGAAAAGGAGTACGACATATCACCCACAAACCAACAGCCAACCGGAAGTTTTAAACAGGTGCTTGGAGACAGCCCAAAGCCACCCACCAAATATGACTACCCAAAGAGAACTCCAGACCCAGCCAAGTGCCATTATTGATCGACGGATCGTGACTCGACGACGACGACCCACTAATGAAGTGCTAATACAGTGGGAGAACTTACCAAAAGAAGATGCCACTTGGGAGAACTATGACGACTTGAAGATCAAATTCCCAGAATTAATGAATCATCAGCCTCGAGGACAAGGCTGATTTGAAGACGGCGGGTCTGTTAGGACTCTAGCTTGGAGAGTCCTAATTGAGAGGGACATTCATGTAAAACTGTTAGGACTTTAGCTAGGAGAGTCCTAATTGAGAGGGACATTCTGTTAGGACTCTAGCTAGGAGAGTCCTAATTGAGAGGGACATTCAAGTAGGAGGTTTCTTCTTAGAGAAGAATTAGGAGTTGTAAGGGAATAGGAGTCTTGAGTAGGAGTCCTATTAGGAGTTGGTTAGAAGTAAGAGTCTTAAGTAGGAGTCCTATTAGGAGTTAGGGTTTAGAAGCCCTATAAATAGCCATGTATTTCTTCTCTTTTCTCAAGCAATAGATGAATCTTTTCTGCAGCCTTTGAGCAGCAACTTGGAGGGAGGAACCCCTATAGAGTTCCAAGGAAGCCGATCCCCTAAAGAGATCAACCCCAAGTTTAGAATCTGCAAGGGTTCTAACATCCGGTGATTTAGTGCTGGCATTATCGCACCCGTTTCGCGTGCTTCGTCCATCGCATATGTGCACGTCGCGGTCGGCGTATCAACGTCCGGAGCCTCTTGCCCGTCTCAAAACCGTCGGCGCTTTCTCGAACGTTCACGAAATCCCTATTGCAAGCTCTCTCCGAGCCCTAGCCCGACGACTGCGTATCGGTCACGGCAAGCGCGTGCCGAAACCATCGGCACTTTCTAGAACGATCTAGGAATCGCTATTGCGACCCCAATTCGGAAAGCTCTCTCCGAGCCCCTCGATACTGACTGCGTAGCGGTCACAGCAAATTTCCAGCCCCAAAACAATCGTCTCGGAGCTCTACGGGAGATGTTTCGTATCCCGGGATGCAAAAAGGAGTGCAACACGAGGACTTCCCAGGGGGTCACCCATCCTAGTACTACTCTGGCCCAAGCACGCTTAACTTCGGAGTTTTGATGGGATCCGGTGATTTAGTGCTGGCATTATCGCACCTGTTTCGCATGCTTCGTCCCTCGCCTATGTGCACGTCGCGGTCGGCGTATCAACGTCCGGAGCCTCTTGCCCGTCACGAAACCGTCGGCGCTTTCTCGAACGTTCACGAAATCCCTATTGCGAGCTCTCTCCGAGCCCTAGCCCGACGACTGCGTATCGGTCACGGCAAGCGCGTGCCGAAACCATCGGCACTTTATAGAACGATCTCGAAATCGCTATTGCGACCTCAGTCCGAAAGCTCTCTCCGAGCCCCTCGATACTGACATCGTAGCGGTCACAGCAAATTTCCAGCCCCAAAACAATCATCTCGGAGCTCTACGGGAGATGTTTTGAATCCCGGGATGCAAAAAGGAGTGCAACACGAGGACTTCCCAAGGGGTCACCCATCCTAGTACTACTCTGGCCCAAGCACGCTTAACTTCGGAGTTTTGATGGGTTCCGGTGATTTAGTGCTGGCATTATCGCACCCGTTTCGCGTGCTTCGTCCCTCGCCTATGTGCACGTCGCGGTCGGCGCATCAACGTCCGGAGCCTCTTGCCCGTCACGAAACCGTCGGCGCTTTCTCGAACGTTCACGAAATCCCTATTGCAAGCTCTCTCCGAGCCCTAGCCCGATGACTGCGTATCGGTCACGGCAAGCGCGTGCCGAAACCATCGGCACTTTATAGAACGATCTCGGAATCTCTATTGCGACCCCAATCCGGAAAGCTCTCTCCGAGCCCCTCGATACTGACTGCGTAGCGGTCACAGCAAATTTCCAGCCCCAAAACAATCGTCTCGGAGCTCTACGGGAGATGTTTCGAATCCCGGGATGCAAAAAGTAGTGCAACACGAGGACTTCCCAGGGGGTCACCCATCCTAGTACTACTCTGGCCCAAGCATGCTTACCTTCGGAGTTTTGATGGGTTCCGGTGATTTAGTGCTGGCATTATCGCACCCGTTTCGCGTGCTTCGTCCCTCGCCTATGTGCACGTCGCGGTCGGCGTATCAACGTCCGGAGCCTCTTGCCCGTCACGAAATCGTCTGCGCTTTCTCGAACGTTCACGAAATCTCTATTGCAAGCTCTCTCCGAGCCCTAGCCCGACGACTGCGTATCGGTCACGGCAAGCGCGTGCCGAAACCATCGGCACTTTCTCGAACGATCTAGGAATCGCTATTGCGAACCCAATCCGGAAAGCTCTCTCCGAGCCCCTCGATACTGACTGCGTAGCGGTCACAGCAAATTTCTAGCCCCAAAACAATCATCTCGGAGCTCTACGGGAGATGTTTCGTATCCCGGGATGCAAAAAGGAGTGCAACACGAGGACTTCCCAAGGGGTCACCCATCGTAGTACTACTCTGGCCCAAGCACGCTTAACTTCGGAGTTTTGATGGGATCCGGTGATTTAGTGCTGGCATTATCGCACCCGTTTCGCGTGCTTCGTCCCTCGCATATGTGCACGTCGCGGTCGGCGTATCAACGTCCGGAGCCTCTTGCCCGTCTCGAAACCGTCGGCGCTTTCTCGAACGTTCACGAAATCCCTATTGCAAGCTCTCTCCGAGCCCTAGCCCGACGACTGCGTATCGGTCACGGGAAGCGCGTGCCGAAACCATCGGCACTTTCTAGAACGATCTAGGAATCGCTATTGCGACCCCAATTCGGAAAGCTCTCTCCGAGCCCCTCGATACTGACTGCGTAGCGGTCACAGCAAATTTCCAGCCCCAAAACAATCGTCTCGGAGCTCTACGGGAGATGTTTCGTATCCCGGGATGCAAAAAGGAGTGCAACACGAGGACTTCCCAGGGGGTCACCCATCCTAGTACTACTCTGGCCCAAGCACGCTTAACTTTGGAGTTTTGATGGGATCCGGTGATTTAGTGCTGGCATTATCGCACCTGTTTCGCGTGCTTCGTCCCTCGCCTATGTGCACGTCGCGATCGGAGTATCAACGTCCGGAGCCTCTTGCCCGTCACGAAACCGTCGGCGCTTTCTCGAACGTTCACGAAATCCCTATTGCGAGCTCTCTCCGAGCCCTAGCCCGACGACTGCGTATCGGTCACGGCAAGCGCGTGCCGAAACCATCGGCACTTTCTAGAACGATCTCGGAATCACTATTGCGACCCCAATCCGGAAAACTCTCTCCGAGCCCCTCGATACTGACAGCGTAGCGGTCACAGCAAATATCCAGCCCCAAAACAATCGTCTCGGAGCTCTACGGGAGATGTTTCGAATCCCGGGATGCAAAAAGGAGTGCAACACGAGGACTTCCTAGGCGGTCATCCATCCTAGTACTACTCTGGCCGAAGCACGCTTAACTTCGGAGTTTTGATGGGTTCCGGTGATTTAGTGCTGGCATTATCGGACCCGTTTCGCGTGCTTCGTCCCTCGCCTATGTGCACGTCGCGGTCCGCGTATCAACGTTTGGAGCCTCTTGCCCGTCACGAAACCGTCGGCGCTTTCTCGAACGTTCACGAAATCCCTATTGCAAGCTCTCTCCGAGCCCTAGCCCGACGACTACGTATCGGTCACGGCAAGCGCGTGCCGAAACCATCGGCACTTTCTATAACGATCTCGGAATCGCTATTGCGACCCCAATCCGAAAAGCTCTCTCCGAGCCCCTCGATACTGACTGCGTAGCGGTCACAGCAAATTTCCAACCCCAAAACAATCGTCTCAGATCTCTACGGGAGATGTTTCGTATCCCGGGATGCAAAAAGGAGTGCAACACGAGGACTTCCCAGGGTGCCACCCATCGTAGTACTACTCTGGCCCAAGCATGCTAAACTTCGGTGTTTTGATGGGATCCGGTGATTTAGTGCTGCCATTATCGCACCCATTTCGCGAGCTTCGTCCCTCGCCTATGTGCACGTCGCGGTCGGCACATCAACGTCCGGAGCCTCTTGCCCGTCACGAAACCGTCGGCGCTTTCTTGAACGTTCACGAAATCCCTATTGCAAGCTCTCTCCGAGCCCTAGCCCGACGACTGAGTATCGGTCACGGCATGCGCGTGCCGAAACCATCGGCACTTTCTAGAACGATCTAGGAATCGCTATTGCGACCCCAATCCGGAAAGCTCTCTTTGAGCCCCTCGATACTGACTGCGTAGCGGTCAAAGCAAATTTCCAGCCCCAAAACAAACGTCTCGGAGCTCTACGGGAGATGTTTCGTATCCCGGGATGCAAAAAGGAGTGCAACACGAGGAATTCCCAAGGGGTCACCCATCGTAGTACTACTCTGGCCCAAGCACGCTTAACTTCGGTTTTTTGATGGGATCCGGTGATTTAGTGCTGGCATTACGCACCCGTTTCGCGAGCTTCGTCCCTCGCCTATGTGCACGTCGCGGTCGGCGCATCAACGTCCGGAGCCTCTTGCCCGTCACGAAACCGACGGCGCTTTCTCGAACGTTCACGAAATCCCTATTGCAAGCTCTCTCCGAGCCCTAGCCCGACGACTGCGTATCGGTCATGGCAAGCGCGTGCCGAAACCATCGACACTTTCTAGAACGATCTCGGAATCGCTATTGCGACCCCAATCCGGAAAGCTCTATCCGAGCCCCTCGATACTAACTGTGTAGCGGTCGCAGCAAATTTCCAGCCCCAAAACAATCGTCTCGGAGCTCTACGGGAGATGTTTCGTATCCCGGGATGCAAAAAGGAGTGCAACACGAGGACTTCCCAGGGGGTCATCCATCATAGTACTACTTTGGCCCAAGCACGCTTAACTTCGGAGTTTTGATGGGATCCGGTGATTTAGTGCTGGCATTATCGCACCCATTTCGCGTGCTTCGTCCCTCGCCTATGTGCACCTCGCGGTCGGTGTATCAACGTCCGGAGCCTCTTGCCCGTCACGAAACCGTCGGCGCTTTCTCGAACGTTCACGAAATCCCTATTGCAAGCTCTCTCCGAGCCCTAGCCCGATGACTGCGTATCGGTCACGGCAAGCGCGTGCCGAAACCATCGGCACTTTATAGAACGATCTCGGAATCTCTATTGCGACCCCAATCCGGAAAGCTCTCTCCGAGCCCCTCGATACTGACTGCGTAGCGGTCACAGCAAATTTCCAGCCCCAAAACAATCGTCTCGGAGCTCTACGGGAGATGTTTCGAATCCCGGGATGCAAAAAGTAGTGCAACACGAGGACTTCCCAGGGGGTCACCCATCCTAGTACTACTCTGGCCCAAGCATGCTTACCTTCGGAGTTTTGATGGGTTCCGGTGATTTAGTGCTGGCATTATCGCACCCGTTTCGCGTGCTTCGTCCCTCGCCTATGTGCACGTCGCGGTCGGCGTATCAACGTCCGGAGCCTCTTGCCCGTCACGAAATCGTCTGCGCTTTCTCGAACGTTCACGAAATCTCTATTGCAAGCTCTCTCCGAGCCCTAGCCCGACGACTGCGTATCGGTCACGGCAAGCGCGTGCCGAAACCATCGGCACTTTCTCGAACGATCTAGGAATCGCTATTGCGAACCCAATCCGGAAAGCTCTCTCCGAGCCCCTCGATACTGACTGCGTAGCGGTCACAGCAAATTTCTAGCCCCAAAACAATCATCTCGGAGCTCTACGGGAGATGTTTCGTATCCCGGGATGCAAAAAGGAGTGCAACACGAGGACTTCCCAAGGGGTCACCCATCGTAGTACTACTCTGGCCCAAGCACGCTTAACTTCGGAGTTTTGATGGGATCCGGTGATTTAGTGCTGGCATTATCGCACCCGTTTCGCGTGCTTCGTCCCTCGCCTATGTGCACGTCGTGATCGGCGTATCAACGTCCAGAGCCTCTTGCCCGTAACGAAACCGTCGGAGTTTCTCGAACGTTCACGAAATCCCTATTGCAAGCTCTCTCCGAGCCCTAGCCCGACGATTGCGTGTCGGTCACGGCAAGCGCGTACCGAAACCATCGGCTCTTTATGGAACGATCTCGGAATCGCTATTGCGACCCCAGTCCGGAAAGATCTCTCCGAGCCCCTCGATACTGACTGCGTAGCGGTCATAGTAAATTTCCTACCCCAAAACAATCGTCTCGGAGATCTACGGGACATGTTTTGTATCCCGGGATGCAAAAAGGAGTGCAAGACGAGGACTTCCCAAGGGGTCACCCATCGTAGTACTACTCTGGCCCAAGCACGTTTAACTTCAGTGTTTTGATGGGATCCGGTGATTTAGTGTTGGCATTATCGCACCCGTTTCGCGTGCTTCGTCCCTCACCTATGTGCACGTCGGGGTCGGCGTATCAACGTCCGGAGCCTCTTGCCCGTCACGAAACCGTCGGCGCTTTCTCGAATGTTCACGAAATCCCTATTGCGAGTTCTCTCCGAGCCCTAGCCCGACGACTGCGTATCGGTCACGGCAAGCGCGTGTCGAAACCATCGGCACTTTCTCGAACGATCTAGGAATCGCTATTGCGACCCCAATTCGGAAAGCTCTCTACGAGCCCCTCGATACTGACTGCATAGAGGTCACAGCAAATTTCCAGCCCCAAAACAATCGTCTCGGAGCTCTACGGGAGATGTTTCGTATCCCGGGATGCAACAAGGAGTGCAAAACGAGGACTTCCCAGGGGGTCACCCATCGTAGTACTACTCTGGCCTAAGCACGCTTAACTTCGGAGTTTTGATGGGATCCGGTGATTTAGTGCTGGCATTATCGCACCCGTATCGCGTGCTTCGTCCCTCGCCTATGTGCACGTCGCGGTCGGCGTATCAACGTCCGGAGCCTCTTGCCCGTCACGAAACCATCGGCGCTTTCTCGAACGTTTACGAAATCCCTATTGCAAGCTCTCTCCGAGCCCTAGCCCGACGACTGCGTATCGGTCACGGCAAGCGCGTGCCGAAACCATCGACACTTTCTAGAACGATCTCGGAATCGCTATTGCGACCCCAATCCGGAAAGCTCTATCCGAGCCCCTCGATACTGACTGTGTAGCGGTCGCAGCAAATTTCCAGCCCCAAAACAATCGTCTCGGAGCTCTACGGGAGATGTTTCGTATCCCGGGATGCAAAAAGGAGTGCAACACAAGGACTTCCAAGGGGGTCACCCATCGTAGTACTACTCTGGCCCAAGCACGCTTAACTTCGGAGTTTTGATGGGATCCGGTGATTTAGTGCTAGCATTATCGCACCCGTTTGGCGTGCTTCGTCCCTCGCCTATGTGCAAGTCACGGTCGGCGTATCAACGTCCGGAGCCTCTTGCCCGTCTCGAAACCGTCGGCGCTTTCTCGAACGTTCACGAAATCCCTATTGCAAGCTCTCTCGAAGCCCTAGCCCGACGACTGCGTATCGATCACGGCAAGCGCGTGCCGAAACCATAGGCACTTTCTAGAACGATCTAGGAATCGCTATTGCAACCCCAATTCGGAAAGCTCTCTCCGAGCCCCTCGATACTGACTGCGTAGCGGTCACAGCAAATTTCTAGCCCCAAAACAATCGTCTCGGAGCTCTACGGGAGATGTTTCGTATCCCGGGATGCAAAAAGGAGTGCAAAACAAGGACTTCCATGGGGGTCACCCATCGTAGTACTACTCTGGCCCAAGCACGCTTAACTTCGGAGTTTTGATGGGATCCGGTGATTTAGTGCTGGCATTATCGCACCCGTTTCGCGTGCTTCGTCCCTCGCCTATGTGCACGTCGCGGTCGGCGTATCAACGTCCGGTGCCTCTTGCCCGTCTCGAAACCGTCGGCGCTTTCTCGAACGTTCACGAAATCCCTATTGCAAGCTCTCTCGGAGCCCTAGCCCGACGACTGCGTATCGATCACGGCAAGCGCGTGCCGAAACCATAGGCACTTTCTAGAACGATCTAGGAATCGCTATTGCAACCCCAATTCGGAAAGCTCTCTCCGAGCCCCTCGATACTGACTGCGTAGCGGTCACAGCAAATTTCTAGCCCCAAAACAATCGTCTCGGAGCTCTACGGGAGATGTTTCGTATCCCGGGATGCAAAAAGGAGTGCAACACAAGGACTTCCAAGGGGGTCACCCATCGTAGTACTACTCTGGCCCAAGCACGCTTAACTTCGGAGTTTTGATGGGATCCGGTGATTTAGTGCTGGCATTATCGCACCCGTTTGGCGTGCTTCGTCCCTCGCCTATGTGCACGTCGCGGTCGGCGTATCAACGTCCGGTGCCTCTTGCCCGTCTCGAAACCGTCGGCGCTTTCTCGAACGTTCACGAAATCCCTATTGCAAGCTCTCTCGGAGCCCTAGCCCGACGACTGCGTATCGGTCACGGCAAGCGCGTGCCGAAACCATCGGCACTTTCTAGAACGATCTAGGAATCGCTATTGCGACCCCAATTCGGAAAGCTCTCTCCGAGCCCCTCGATACTGACTGCGTAGCGGTCACAGCAAATTTCTAGCCCCAAAACAATCGTCTCGGAGCTCTACGGGAGATGTTTCGTATCCCGGGATGCAACAAGGAGTGCAACACGAGGACATCCCAGGGGGTCACCCATCCTAGTACTACTCTGGCCCAAGCACGCTTAACTTCGGAGTTTTGATGGGATCCGGTGATTTAGTGCTGGCATTATCGCACCCGTTTCGCGTGCTTCGTCCCTCGCCTATGTGCACGTCACGGTCGGCGTATCAACGTCCGGAGCCTCTTGCCCGTCACGAAACCGTCGGCGCTTTCTCGAACGTTTACGAAATCCCTATTGCAAGCTCTCTCCGAGCCCTAGCCCGACGACTGCGTATCAGTCACGGCAAGCGCGTGCCGAAACCATCGGCACTTTATAGAATGATCTCGGAATCGCTATTGCGACCTCAGTCCGGAAAGCTCTCTCCGAGCCCCTCGATACTGACTGCGTAGCGGTCACAGCAAATTTCCAGCCCCAAAACAATCGTCTCGGAGCTCTACGGGAGATGTTTCGTATCCCGGGATGCAAAAAGGAGTGCAACAAGAGGACTTCCCAGGGGGTCACCCATCGTAGTACTACTCTGGCCCAAGCACGCTTAACTTCGGAGTTTTGATGGGATCCGGCGATTTAGTGCTGGCATTATCGCACCCGTTTCGCGTGCTTCGTCCCTCGCCTATGTGCACGTCGCGGTCGGCGTATCAACGTCCGGAGCCTCTTGCCCGTCACGAAACCATCGGCGCTCTCTCGAACGTTCATGAAATCCCTATTGCAAGCTCTCTCCGAGCCCTAGCCCTGACGACAGCGTATCGGTCACGGCAAGCGCGTGCCGAAACCATCGGCACTTTCTATAACGATCTAGGAATCGCTATTGCGATACCAATTCGGAAAGCTCTCTCCGAGCCCCTCGATACTAACTGCGTAGCGGTCACAGCAAATTTCCAGCCCCAAAACAATCGTCTCGGAGCTCTACGAGAGATGTTTAGAATCCCAGGATGCAAAAAGGAGTGCAACACGAGGACTTCCCAGGGGGTCACCCATCCTAGTACTACTCTGGCCCAAGCACGCTTAACTTCGGAGTTTTGATGGGACCCGGTGATTTAGTGTTGGCATTATCACACCAGTTTCGCGTGCTTCGTACCTCGCCTATATGCACGTTGCGGTCGGTGTATCAACGTCCGGAGCCTCTTGCCCGTCACGAAACCGTCGGCGCTTTCTCGAACGTTCACGAAATCCCTATTGCAAGCTCTCTCCGAGCCCTAGCCCGACGACTGCGTATCGGTCACGGCAAGCGCGTGCCGAAACCATCGGCACTTTATAGAACTTTCTCGGAATCGTTATTGCGACCCCAGTTCGGAAAGCTCTCTCCGAGCCCCTCGATACTGACAGCGTAGCGGTCACAGGAAATTTCCAGCCCCAAAACAATCGTCTCGGAGCTCTACGGGAGATGTTTCGAATCCCGGGATGCAAAAAGGAGTGCAACACGAGGACTTCCCAGGGGGTCACCCATCCTAGTACTACTCTGGCCCAAGCACGCTTAACTTCGGAGTTTTGATGGGATCCGGTGATTTACTGCTGGCATTATCGCACCTGTTTCGCGTGCTTCGTCCCTCGCCTATGTGCACGTCACGGTCGGCGTATCAACGTCCGGAGCCTCTTGCCCGTCACGAAACCGTCGGCGCTTTCTCGAACGTTCACGAAATCCCTATAGCAAGCTCTCTCCGAGCCCTAGCCCGATCACTACGTATCGGTCACGGCAAGCGCGTGCCGAAACCATCGGCACTTTCTAGAACGATCTAGGAATCGCTATTGCGACCCCAATCCGGAAAGCTCTCTTTGAGCCCCTCGATACTGACTGCGTAGCGGTCAAAGCAAATTTCCAGCCCCAAAACAAACGTCTCGGAGCTCTACAGGAGATGTTTCGTATCCCGGGATGCAAAAAGGAGTGCAACACGAGGACTTCCCAAGGGGTCACCCATCGTAGTACTACTATGGCCGAAGCACGCTAAACTTCGGTGTTTTGATGGGATCCGGTGATTTAGTGCTGCCATTATCGCACCCGTTTCGCGAGCTTCGTCCCTCGCCTATGTGCACGTCGCGGTCGGCGCATCAACGTCCGGAGCCTCTTGCCCGTCACGAAACCGTCGTCGCTTTCTCGAACGTTCACGAAATCCCTATTGCAAGCTCTCTCCGAGCCCTAGCCCGACGACTGCGTATCGGTCACGGCAAGCACGTGCCGAAACCATCGGCACTTTCTCGAACGATCTAGGAATCGCTATTGCGACCACAATTCGGAAAGCTCTCTCCGAGCCCCTCGATACTGACTGCGTAGCGGTCACAGCAAATTTCCAGCCCCAAAACAATCGTCTCGGAGCTCTACGGGAGATGTTTCGTATCCCGGGATGCAAAAAGGAGTGCAACACGAGGACTTCCCAGGGGGTCACCCATCGTAGTACTACTCTGGCCTAAGCACGCTTAACTTCGGAGTTTTGATGGGATCCGGTGAATTAGTGCTGGCATTATCGCACCCGTTTCGCGTGCTTCGTCCCTCGCCTATGTGCACGTCGCGGTCGGCGTATCAACGTCCGGAGCCTCTTGCCCGTCACGAAACCGTCGGCGGTTTCTCGAACGTTCACGAAATCCCTATTGCAAGCTCTCTCCGAGCCCTAGCCCGACGACTGCGTATCGGTCACGACAAGCGCGTGCCGAAACCATCGGCACTTTCGAGAACGATCTCGGAATCGCTATTGCGACCCCAATCCGGAAAGCTCTCTCCGAGCCCCTCGATACTGACTGCGTAGCGGTCACAGCAAATTTCCAGCCCCAAAACAATCTTCTCGGAGCTCTACGGTAGATGTTTCGTATCACGGGATGCAAAAAGGAGTGCAACACGAGGACTTCCCAGGGGGTCACCCATCGTAGTACTACTCTGGCCCAAGCACGCTTAACTTCGGAGTGTTGATGGGATCCGATGATTTAGTGCTGCATTATCGCACCCGTTTCGCGTGCTTCGTCCCTCGCCTATGTGCACGTCGCGGTCGGCGTATCAACGTCCGGAGCCTCTTGCCCGTCACGACACCGTCGGCGCTTTCTCGAACGTTCACGAAATCCCTATTGCAAGCTCTCTCTAAGCCCTAGCCCGACGACTGCGTATCGGTCACGGCAAGCGCGTGCCGAAATCATCGGCACTTTATAGAACGATCTCGAAATCGCTATTGCGACCGCAATCCAGAAAGCTCTCTCCAAGCCCCTCGATACTGACAGCGTAGCGGTCACAGCAAATTTCCAGCCCCAAAACAATCGTCTCGGAGCTCTACGGGAGATGTTTCGAATCCCGGGATACAAAAAGGAGTGCAACACGAGGACTTCCCAGGGGGTCACCCATCCTAGTACTACTCTGGCCCAAGCACGCTTAACTTCGGAGTTTTGATGGGATCCGTTGATTTAGTGCTGGCATTATCGCACCCGTTTCGCGTGCTTCATCCCTCGCCTATGTGCACGTCGCGGTCGGCGTATCAACGTCCGGAGCCTCTTGCCCGTCACGAAACCGTCGGCGCTTTCTCAAACGTTCACGAAATCCCTATTGCAAGCTCTCTCTAAGCCCTAGCCCGACGACTGCGTATCGATCACAGCAAGCGCGTGCCGAAATCATCGGCACTTTATAGAACGATCTCGGAATCGCTATTGCGACCCCAATCCGGAAAGCTCTCTCCGAGCCCCTCGATACTGACTGCGTAGCGGTCACAGCAAATTTCCAGCCCCAAAACAATCGTCTCGGAGCTCTACGGGAGATGTTTCGAATCCTGGGATGCAAAAAGTAGTGCAACACGAGGACTTCCCAGGGGGTCACCCATCCTAGTACTACTCTGGCCCAAGCACGCTTAACTTCGGTGTTTTGATGGGATCCGGTGATTTAGTGCTGCCATTATCGCACCCGTTTCGCGAGCTTCGTCCCTCGCCTATGTGCACGTCGCGGTCGGCGCATCAACGTCCGGAGCCTCTTGCCCGTCACGAAACCGTCGTCGCTTTCTCGAACGTTCACGAAATCCCTATTGCAAGCTTTCTCCGAGCCCTAGCCCGACGACTGCGTATCGGTCACGGCAAGCGTGTGCCGAAACCATCGGCACTTTCTATAACGATCTAGGAATCGCTATTGCGACCCCAATTCGGAAAGCTCTCTCTGAGCCCCTCGATACTGACTGCGTAGCGGTCACAGCAAATTTCCAGCCCCAAAACAATCGTCTCGGAGCTTTACGGGAGATGTTTCGAATCCCGGGATGCAAAAAGTAGTGCAACACGAGGACTTCCCAGGGGGTCATCCATCCTAGTACTACTCTGGCCCAATCACGCTTAACTTCGAAGTTTTGATGGGATCCGGTGATTTAGTGCTGCCATTATCGCACCCGTTTCGCGTGCTTCGTCCCTCGCCTATGTGCATGTCGCGGTCGGCGTATCAACGTCCGGAGCCTCTTGCCCGTCACGAAACCGTCGGCGCTTTCTCGAACGTTCACGAAATCCCTATTGCAAGCTCTCACCGAGCCCTAGCCCGATGACTTCGTATCGGTCACGGCAAGCGCGTGCCGAAACCATCGGCACTTTCGAGAACGATCTCGGAATCGCTATTGTGACCCCAATCCGGAAAGCTCTCTCCGAGCCCCTCGATACTGACTGCGTAGCGGTCACAGCAAATTTCCAGCCCGAAAACAATCGTCTCGGACCTCTACGGGAGATGTTTCGTATCACGGGATGCAAAAAGGAGTGCAACATGAGGACTTCCCAGGGGGTCACCCATCGTAGTACTACTCTGGCCCAAGCACGCTTAACTTCGGAGTTTTGATAGGATCCGGTGATTTAGTGCTGCATTATCGCACCCGTTTCGCGTGCTTCGTCCCTCGCCTATGTGCACGTCGCGGTCGGCGTATCAACGTCCGGAGCCTCTTGCCCGTCACGAAACCGTCGGCGCTTTCTCGAACATTCACGAAATCCCTATTGGAAGCTCTCTCTAAGCCCTAGCCCGACGACTGCGTATCGGTCACGGCAAGCGCGTGCCGAAATCATCAGCACTTTATAGAACGATCTCGAAATCGCTATTGCGACCGCAATCCGGAAAGCTCTCTCCGAGCCCCTCGATACTGACAGCGTAGCGGTCACAGCAAATTTCCAGCCCCTAAACAATCGTCTCGGAGCTCTACGGGAGATGTTTCGAATCCCGGGATGCAAAAAGGAGTGCAACACGAGGACTTCCCAGGGGGTCACCCATCCTAGTACTACTCTGGCCCAAGCACGCTTAACTTCGGAGTTTTGATGGGATCCGGTGATTTAATGCTGGCATTATCGCACCCGTTTCGCGTGCTTCATCCCTCGCCTATGTGCATGTCGCGGTCGGCGTATCAATGTCCGGAGCCTCTTGCCCGTCACGAAACCGTCGGCGCTTTCTCAAACGTTCACGAAATCCCTATTGCAAGCTCTCTCTAAGCCCTAGCCCGACGACTGCGTATCGGTCACGGCAAGCGCGTGCCGAAATCATCGGCACTTTATAGAACGATCTCGAAATCGCTATTGCGACCGCAATCCGGAAAGCTCTCTCCGAGCCCCTCGATACTGACCGCGTAGCGGTCACAGCAAATTTCCAGCCCCAAAACAATCATCTCGGAGCTCTACGGGCGATGTTTCGAATCCCGGGATGCAAAAAGGAGTGCAACACGAGGACTTCCCAGGGGGTCACCCATCCTAGTACTACTCTGGCCCAAGCACGCTTAACTTCGGTGTTTTGATGGGATCCGGTGATTTAGTGCTGCCATTATCGCACCCGTTTCGCGAGCTTCGTCCCTCGCCTATGTGCACGTCGCGGTCGGCGCATCAACGTCCGGAGCCTCTTGCCCGTCACGAAACCGTCGTCGCTTTCTCGAACATTCACGAAATCCCTATTGCAAGCTCTCTCCGAGCCCTAGCCCGACGACTGCGTATCAGTCACGGCAAGCGCTTGCCGAAACCATCGGCACTTTCTATAACGATCTAGGAATCGCTATTGCGACCCCAATTCGGAAAGCTATCTCCGAGCCCCTCGATACTGACTGCGTAGCGGTCACAGCAAATTTCCAGCCCCAAAACAATCGTCTCGGAGCTTTACGGGAGATGTTTCGAATCCCGGGATGCAAAAAGTAGTGCAACACGAGGACTTCCCAGGGGGTCAACCATCCTAGTACTACTCTGGCCCAAGCACGCTTAACTTCGGTGTTTTGATGGGATCCGGTGATTTAGTGCTGCCATTATCGCACCCGTTTCGCGAGCTTCGTCCCTCGCCTATGTGCACGTCACGGTCGGCGCATCAACGTCCGGAGCCTCTTGCCCGTCACGAAAACGTCGTCGCTTTCTCGAACGTTCACGAAATTCCTATTGCAAGCTCTCTCCGAGCCCTAGCCCGACGACTGCGTATCGGTCACGGCAAGCGCGTGCCGAAACCATCGGCACTTTCTATAACGATCTAGGAATCGCTATTGCTACCCCAATTCGGAAAGCTCTTTCCGAGCCCCTCGATACTGACTGCGTAGCGGTCACAGCAAATTTCCAGCCCCAAAACAATCGTCTCGGAGCTCTACGGGAGATGTTTCGAATCCCAGGATGCAAAAAGGAGTGCAACACGAGGACTTCCCAGGGGGTCACCTGTCACGACCCGACAAAATATCGACAATATTAAAATTTTTTTTTTCCAAAACAACTAACCCAGGATCCAAACACACATTTGAGGTCACTAAGAAAACATTCAGATCAAAAATTTCACTTCTATAATCTACCAATTCATAACCCTGTGCAATTCATAAACATAGCACACATCACTCGATAATTCATACAATCTGAACTCGACTCATCAAAATAAAAACCACAATATAAATCCACAAGTGGGGAAATCTATGCAGTCACCACAATCATCGATTTACCATAAGTTCATATCATTACACAAATTTAATTTAACATTCCAAAACCCTATACATGAGGGATCCTTTAACTTACACAAAATCCACAGGTTTAGATTCATAGTCACATTTCATTAGATGCAAGGTAGCTTATACACAACTACATATATGCTAACAAAAGTTCTACCCAACGTCTTCTAAACTTTCCACTGCCTCAGCCCATTCTTAACATTTAAGCAAGCGATACGCTATCCTGAAAAATTTATCAACAAACGGGGTGAGCATAAAGAGCTCAGCAAGTGACTAACATATCCATATCAAAATAGTACAATTTCCAAAGAGATACAGTTTCAAAACACAAAGCTGAATATACGATTTCGTAGACATAATATCATTAGGAGCAGAATCACAATTGTCCTTTTAATCATACATATTTGGTTCCTGACAGATGGGGCATAGAGTAATTGGAGCATATCAGAAACAAAGGAAACATATTGGAGCTTATCAATGGCATATAAAATGTTCCAAAACACATCAACGACATATGGAACATTACGAAGCAAACTCAACAGTGAATGAAGCATTTCAGAGCATATCAAACTCATATGTCGTACAGAAGCTCAAACGTCGTCCTTGACGTTGCAATCATATCATATTTATCCAGAGCAGGAACAGAAATAACTCACCAAGACTCTGGATGTCATATCAAACATATAGAGGGTGTAGTGGGATCTCAGTCAGAATGTGATTCATCCATTTCTGAATGACCACCTGACAAAAGTCTCCCACGTCTGGGAGCTCCATCCACCCACGTCTAGGTGAAGTCAAAGGGGGTCGGCAGAGCATCGCAGGCTCTAAGCAATATCCCACATAGCGGGACCCCACATAGCGGGCAAATAAGCGCATACCAGAATATCCCACATAGCGGGACCCCACATAGCGGGCAAATCAGCGCATACCCTTTACCATTTCTGGCAAAGGTCCAGACAATCCCACACACCAGAGTACAAGAAGGCGGTTTCAACAAAATGCAGCATATAACGGAAGCACACGCGGAACAACCAAACGTACATGTGCCTTTTCAAAAACAATGTGATGCAAGGAACAAATCTCTCACAAAAGTATTCATTTTAGGGAAAGAATTGAAAGCAAGAGTGTACAGGGATTCCAAGCAATCATAACCAGCTCAATTCCAATAAGAAGGTTAGGCGAATTCAAGTATCCAAAGGAAATGGAACAGAATACGCGAAATCGACCAAAGCTCGATTTCGGACAGAATTCCAGTGGCACACCAAACAAATATTTCAGAATAACAAATATGCTCCAATACCCATAAGAAGGCTATGGTTGAACCATATATCAGTCTATATTCGGATGGAACAGATTTCATATGAAACAGGGCTCCCAACACAGAGTTACCTCTGATTTGGTAACATAAGGTCAAAATCACAATCACTGGTTTGCAGACTTTATAGGATCGGATTCAACAGACGATAGGGTGAGCAATTGAACTCCAAAATTTTCAAACTATATGTCAAAAGAGAGAATTTCAAGTCTAGTTTCAAATAAAATCAGTTTAGTACAAGTCAGAATTTTCAACAGGGAGTTATAGGCGTTTTAGTATCGAAAGGTCAGAAATCTTGAACTCTGTTTTACAGCGTCTATAGGCTCTTTTGAAACAAATTTTTGGGTAAGTATTCGGTGTCCAAAATCTACAAAATCAGTGTCAAAAGAAAGATATACGAGTCTAATTTCAAACAAAAATAGTTCCTGCCTGAATTCTCATTCTGTACTAAAACTTAGGGCTGAAACAGTGCTTAGGGGTCAGTTTACCGAAAACTTTCAGAATCCATAGTTCTATGTCCAAAGAGAAACATATCAGTTTCTAAATAAAAATCTTCCAATTTATTTTGAGTCAACATAAAAACAGAGTCAAATACTGCTGTAGGATGGGGTTAGAACACTTGCCTTTGCAAATTTTGACCCGAAGTAACAAGATTAAAGCAAAAACCCTAAAAGCCCCAAATTTTCTTTCTCTTCTCCTTCTTCTTCTTCTTCTTCTTCTTCTTCTTCTTCTTTTCTTTCCCTGATCACCCACGAGCTGCCTCCTCTGCTTCCTTAACAACGAAGGCAGAGAGGCTTAAGCGGTGGAATTTGTCATTTGGTGCATTTTGCAGTTTAGTCCTTATTTTTATCATATTCACGATTAGGTCCTTAGGGTTTACATATAGGTCCTCAGATTCTTTTTTTTTCTTTTTTTTGAACAGATCTCCCAAATCTTACAAATAGGTTACCTCTAATTCATACTCTATTTCTTTTGTCAATTAAAATAGATGCTTACATTATCACCAAAAATTTATACGAACATTCGGAAATGAGGGGTGTTACACTCTCCCCCCCTTAAAAGAAAAATTTAGTCCTCTAAATTTATCGTACCTCTATTCGATGAAAAGACGAGGATACACCTTTTTCATTTCCTCTTCTAGCTCCCAAGTTGTCTCTTCTCCAGAATGATGTCTCCAATTTACTTGAACCAGTGGGATGACCAGATTCCTTAGGACATTTTCTTTCTTATCAATAATCTGAATAGGCTCTTCCACATAGGATAAATCTTTATCGATCTCCACCAGCTCATACTTAATGATGTGAGAAGGGTCATACATATACTTTCTAATTATCGAGACATGAAATATATCATGGACATGGCTCAATGCTGGTGGCAAGGCAATCCTGTAAGCGACAGAACCAACCCTCTCAAGAACCTCAAAAGGTCCAATAAATCTTGGGCTTAATTTTCCTTTCTTCCCAAACCTCATAATGCCTTTGGAAGGGGAGACTTTTAAGAATACAAAATCTCCGATTTCAAACTCAATATCTCGTCTTCTATTGTCAGCATAACTCTTTTGACGACTCTGAGCAGTTTTTAACCTTTTCCTTATTACTTGAATTTTCTCGGTAGTTTCTTGTACCTTGTCCGGTGCTAATAGCTTTCTGTCTCCAACTTCCTCCCAACATATAGGTGTTATGCACTTTCGCCCATATAGAGCTTCATAAGGAGCCATCTGAATACTTGAATGATAACTATTATTATACGTGAACTCAACAAGTGAAATATCCTTATCCCATTCACCTTTCCAATCCATAACATAGGCTCTAAGCAAATCCTCAAGTGTTTGAATTGTTCTTTCTGACTGACCATCAGTCTGAGGATGATATGCAGTACTAAACTTGACTTTAGTGCCCATCGACTCCTGCAATTTTCTCCAGAATCTAGAGAGAAATCTGGAGTCTCTATTAGAGATAATCTCCTTTGGAATACCATGAAGTCTTACTACTTCATTAACATATAAATCTGCAAGTCTATCAAGTGAATAAGTCATATTAATCGGTAGGAAATGCGCAGATTTTGTTAACCTATCAATGATAACCCAAATAGCATCATGCTTCCTCGAGGTTCTGGGTAGTCCTGAAACAAAATCCATAGTAATACATTCCCATTTCCATTCAGGAATAACTAAAGGTTGCAACAACCCTCCAGGTCTTTGGTGTTCTACTTTGATTTGCTGACAAGTCAAACATTTAGAAACATACATTGCAATTTCTTTCTTCATGCCTTTCCACCAATAATGACTTCGAAGATCTCTATACATCTTAGTGCTCCCAGGGTGTAGGGTGTACTTTGAAGTATGACTTCCAGTTAGGATTTGATTCTTGATAACTAGTTCATTTGGTACACATACTCTCTCCCCAAATCTCAATAGGCCATCCTTTGAAATTTGAAATTGTGGCTTCAATCCCTTTTCTACTTCACTCCTCAAGTAGATTAAATGTGGATCTCGTAATTGTCCTTCCTTAAGTTGTTGCATAAGATCAGACTGCACTTGAATGGAGGCCATCAGAATCATCGAGTCTTGCTCTTTCCTCAAAGCTTTCAAATCAAAATTTTCTTCTATTAGCTTCCATTGCTTTACGACCAGACTAGCCATAAAACTTGTAGATTTCCTACTAAGTGCATCAGCTACAACATTGGCCTTGCCTGGGTGATAACGGATGGCACAATCATAATCCTTCAGAAGTTCTATCCATCTTCGCTGCCTCATGTTCAACTCCTTCTGGGTGAAAATATATTTTAAACTCTTGTGATCAGTGAAAATTTCAAACTGTCGACCATACAAATAATGTCTCCAAATCTTTAGAGCAAAAATAATTGCTGCCAATTCCAAATCATGAGTTGGATAATTCAATTCATAACCTTTAAGTTGCCTAGAAGCATAAGCAATTACTCTCCCTTCCTGCATCAAAACACATCCTAGGCCCTTTCTTGAAGCATCAGTATAAACTACAAATCCCTCACTACCACTTGGAATAGTGAGAATAGGGGCACTAGTCAATCTTCTTTTTAACTCTTGAAAGCTTTGCTCACAATCATCACCCCATACAAATTTCATATTCTTCTTAGTGAGTTTGGTGAGAGGTTGAGCAATTCGAGAAAATCCCTCCACAAATCTCCTGTAATAACCTGCCATGCCCAAGAAACTTCTAACCTCTGTTACATTTGTTGGTACTTCCCATTCAACTACAGCTTCTATTTTCCTTGGATCAACAGATATGCCCTTCCCTGAAATCACATGGCCTAAGAAAGCAACTTCATTCAACCAAAATTCACATTTGCTGAACTTCGCATACAACTTCTTTTCTCTTAGTATGGACAACACATCTCTCAAGTGTTCCTCATGCTCCTGATTACTCTTTGAATACACCAATATGTCATCAATAAATACAATTACACAGATATCCAAGAGCGGTTGAAATATCCTATTCATTAGTTCCATAAAAGCTGCAGGGGCATTAGTCAAACCAAATGGCATCACCAAGAATTCATAATGACCATATCGAGTTCTGAAAGCTGTTTTTGAAATATCCTCCTCCTTGATCTTCAACTGATAGTAACCTGACCTCAGGTCAATCTTAGAGAATACTTGTGCACCCTGCAGTTGATCAAACAAATCATCAATTCTAGGTATGGGATACTTGTTTTTGATGGTCACCTGATTCAACTGTCTATAATCAATACAAAGCCTCAATGTTCCATCCTTCTTCTTCACTAATAGTACCGGAGCACCCCATGGGGATACACTGGGTCGTATGAAACCCTTATCTAATAATTCTTGTATTTGCTTCTTTAATTCTTCTAACTCAAGTGGTGCCATTCTGTAGGGAGGCTTAGATATTGGGGTTGTACTGGGGACTAGATCAATAGCAAATTCACCCTCTCTATCTAGAGGTAAACCAGGCAAGTCATCAGGAAATACATCAGGAAACTCTTTGACCACTGAAATTTCATCTAAGTGGGTTTCCTGATTTGAATGCTCCTTTACACACACCATATAACAAAAACAACCTTTTTGAATAAGATGATAAGCTTGAAGTGTGGATATTAAGCAAGGAGGCAAATTATGCTTAATGCCCTCAAAGAAAAATATAGGCTGATCTGGTATGCAGAAAGTAATTATTTTTTTGTAACAATCAATACTAGCGTGATGAGAAGATAACCAATCCATGCCAAGTATAATATCAAAACCCTGGATCTCTAGGAGAATCAAATCAGCAAGGAATTCGTGGTCTCCTATAGAGATCAAACAAGATGGGTAGACCAAGTTTGTTGCCAATGAATCTCCAACAGCAGTTGTTACATATAACATATAATCCAGGGGTTTAGGTGGAATATCCAAGTGACAAGCAAAGTATTTTGAAACAAACGATAAGTTGGAGCCGGGATCAAACAAAACTTTTGCATTTCTTTTAGAAACATGAAGAATACCTTCCACCATTGATTTAGAAGCTCTAAAATCTTGTTCAGTGATAGCGTACACCCTAGCATGGGCTGAGGGTCTAGGAGACAGTGGCTCTTTTTTCCTGTTCAGTGGGCAATCTCTTAATTGATGATCTAGCTTTCCACAACCAAAACATGCTCCAGTCACCCGAAAACACCAGCCTGTCTCATGATTTAATCCGCATTTTGCACATAACTGAGTCCTCCCCCATGGTTTCCTTTTCTCAAATCCAGATGTCTTAAACCTCTTGTTACTATCTTCATATTCATTTTCCCTCCTGCTTTTGCTAGTAAATTTGTCCCTTTGGTTCTTGCCAATGATTTCTTGAATTTCCTCCATGTCTCTTTCAATTTTCAAAGCTCTTTCTACCGTATCAGCATATGTTTGTAATTTTAAAGCTGACATTCGGCTTCTTATTGCCGGCCGTAATCCCCTTTCAAACCTTCTTGCCTTTCTAGATTCATCATCAGTCATATGTGTGGCAAACCTAGAGAGCTCAGTAAATTTAGATTCATACTTTGTAACCGTCATACTTCCCTGGATAAGATTCAAGAACTCCAATTCTTTTTGCTCTCTCATGCAATCTGGAAAATATTTGTCGTAAAACTTTTCTTGGAATAACTTCCATGTCATTGGCTCATGTTTGATTTCAGACATCCTCTTAATCATTCTCCACCAGTGTTCAGCTTCTCCTTCCAGCATAAAGGTGGCAAGAAAAACCTTTCGTTCATCAGAGTAACTTAAGGCATCAAATATTTTCTCTATCTGCATCATCCATCATTCCGCCACCATTGGATCAGATTCACCACTGAAACTGGGAGGACTAAGCTTCTTAAACTGTCCAATTCCCAACCCCGTCCGGTTTGATGTCTCTATTCCATCATTACTTCCTTGTTGGACAGGTTGTTGTTGTTGTTGCATCACTTGTGCCATAGTCTCCAAAGTCCGCATAATACCACTCAATTGATCAGTAGTAGATGCAACAGGAGAACCAGATGATCTCATCATCCTTGCTTTCTAAAACATCAAAAGAACATTTTCTTTGATCAATCTCTAAATGATAGTCAATAAACCTAAAAAAAAAACATAATATTCTTAGTGATTCTCAAATCATGCTCTGATACCACCTCTGTCACGACCCGACAAAATATCGACAATATTAAAATTTTTTTTTTCCAACACAACTAACCCAGGATCCAAACACACATTTGAGGTCACTAAGAAAACATTCAGATCAAAAATTTCACTTCTATAATCTACCAATTCATAACCCTGTGCAATTCATAAACATAGCACACATCACTCGATAATTCATACAATCTGAACTCGACTCATCAAAATAAAAACCACAATATAAATCCACAAGTGGGGAAATCTATGCAGTCACCACGATCATCGATTTACCATAAGTTCATATCATTACACAAATTTAATTTAACATTCCAAAACCCTATACATGAGGGATCCTTTAACTTACACAAAATCCACAGGTTTAGATTCATAGTCACATTTCATTAGATGCAAGGTAGCTTATACACAACTACATATATGCTAACAAAAGTTCTGCCCAACGTCTTCTAAACTTTCCACTGCCTCAGCCCATTCTTAACATTTAAGCAAGCGATACGCTATCCTGAAAAATTTATCAACAAACGGGGTGAGCATAAAGAGCTCAGCAAGTGACTAACATATCCATATCAAAATAGTACAATTTCCAAAGAGATACAGTTTCAAAACACAAAGCTGAATATACGATTTCGTAGACATAATATCATTAGGAGCAGAATCACAATTGTCCTTTTAATCATACATATTTGGTTCCTGACAGATGGGGCATAGAGTAATTGGAGCATATCAGAAACAAAGGAAACATATTGGAGCTTATCAATGGCATATAAAATGTTCCAAAACACATCAACGACATATGGAACATTACGAAGCAAACTCAACAGTGAATGAAGCATTTCAGAGCATATCAAACTCATATGTCGTACAGAAGCTCAAACGTCGTCCTTGACGTTGCAATCATATCATATTTATTCAGAGCAGGAACAGAAATAACTCACCAAGACTCTGGATGTCATATCAAACATATAGAGGGTGTAGTGGGATCTCAGTCAGAATGTGATTCATCCATTTCTGAATGACCACCTGACAAAAGTCTCCCACGTCTGGGAGCTCCATCCACCCACGTCTAGGTGAAGTCAAAGGGGGTCGGCAGAGCATCGCAGGCTCTAAGCAATATCCCACATAGCGGGACCCCACATAGCGGGACCCCACATAGCGGGCAAATAAGCGCATACCAGAATATCCCACATAGCGGGACCCCACATAGCGGGCAAATCAGCGCATACCCTTTACCATTTCTGGCAAAGGTCCAGACAATCCCACACACCAGAGTACAAGAAGGCGGTTTCAACAAAATGCAGCATATAACGGAAGCACACGCGGAACAACCAAACGTACATGTGCCTTTTCAAAAACAATGTGATGCAAGGAACAAATCTCTCACAAAAGTATTCATTTTAGGGAAAGAATTGAAAGCAAGAGTGTACAGGGATTCCAAGCAATCATAACCAGCTCAATTCCAATAAGAAGGTTAGGCGAATTCAAGTATCCAAAGGAAATGGAACAGAATACGCGAAATCGACCAAAGCTCGATTTCGGACAGAATTCCAGTGGCACACCAAACAAATATTTCAGAATAACAAATATGCTCCAATACCCATAAGAAGGCTATGGTTGAACCATATATCAGTCTATATTCGGATGGAACAGATTTCATATGAAACAGGGCTCCCAACACAGAGTTACCTCTGATTTGGTAACATAAGGTCAAAATCACAATCACTGGTTTGCAGACTTTATAGGATCGGATTCAACAGACGATAGGGTGAGCAATTGAACTCCAAAATTTTCAAACTATATGTCAAAAGAGAGAATTTCAAGTCTAGTTTCAAATAAAATCAGTTTAGTACAAGTCAGAATTTTCAACAGGGAGTTATAGGCGTTTTAGTATCTAAAGGTCAGAAATCTTGAACTCTGTTTTACAGCGTCTATAGGCTCTTTTGAAACAAATTTTTGGGTAAGTATTCGGTGTCCAAAATCTACAAAATCAGTGTCAAAAGAAAGATATACGAGTCTAATTTCAAACAAAAATAGTTCCTGCCTGAATTCTCATTCTATACTAAAACTTAGGGCTGAAACAGTGCTTAGGGGTCAGTTTACCGAAAACTTTCAGAATCCATAGTTCTATGTCCAAAGAGAAACATATCAGTTTCTAAATAAAAATCTTCCAATTTATTTTGAATCAACATAAAAACAGAGTCAAATACTGCTGTAGGATGGGGTTAGAACACTTGCCTTTGCAAATTTTGACCCGAAGTAACAAGATTAAAGCAAAAACCCTAAAAGCCCCAAATTTTCTTTCTCTTCTCCTTCTTCTTCTTCTTCTTCTTCTTCTTCTTCTTCTTTTCTTTCCCTGATCACCCACGAGCTGCCTCCTCTGCTTCCTTAAGAACGAAGGCAGAGAGGCTTAAGCGGTGGAATTTGTCATTTGGTGCATTTTGCAGTTTAGTCCTTATTTTTATCATATTCACGATTAGGTCCTTAGGGTTTACATATAGGTCCTCAGATTCTTTTTTTTTCTTTTTTTTGAACAGATCTCCCAAATCTTACAAATAGGTTACCTCTAATTCATACTCTATTTCTTTTGTCAATTAAAATAGATGCTTACATTATCACCAAAAATTTATACGAACATTCGGAAATGAGGGGTGTTACACTCTCCCCCCCTTAAAAGAAAAATTTAGTCCTCTAAATTTATCGTACCTCTATTCGATGAAAAGACGAGGATACACCTTTTTCATTTCCTCTTCTAGCTCCCAAGTTGTCTCTTCTCCAGAATGATGTCTCCAATTTACTTGAACCAGTGGGATGACCAGATTCCTTAGGACATTTTCTTTCTTATCAATAATCTGAATAGGCTCTTCCACATAGGATAAATCTTTATCGATCTCCACCAGCTCATACTTAATGATGTGAGAAGGGTCATACATATACTTTCTAATTATCGAGACATGAAATATATCATGGACATGGCTCAATGCTGGTGGCAAGGCAATCCTGTAAGCGACAGAACCAACCCTCTCAAGAACCTCAAAAGGTCCAATAAATCTTGGGCTTAATTTTCCTTTCTTCCCAAACCTCATAATGCCTTTGGAAGGGGAGACTTTTAAGAATACAAAATCTCCGATTTCAAACTCAATATCTCGTCTTCTATTGTCAGCATAACTCTTTTGACGACTCTGAGCAGTTTTTAACCTTTTCCTTATTACTTGAATTTTCTCGGTAGTTTCTTGTACCTTGTCCGGTGCTAATAGCTTTCTGTCTCCAACTTCCTCCCAACATATAGGTGTTATGCACTTTCGCCCATATAGAGCTTCATAAGGAGCCATCTGAATACTTGAATGATAACTATTATTATACGTGAACTCAACAAGTGAAATATCCTTATCCCATTCACCTTTCCAATCCATAACATAGGCTCTAAGCAAATCCTCAAGTGTTTGAATTGTTCTTTCTGACTGACCATCAGTCTGAGGATGATATGCAGTACTAAACTTGACTTTAGTGCCCATCGACTCCTGCAATTTTCTCCAGAATCTAGAGAGAAATCTGGAGTCTCTATCAGAGATAATCTCCTTTGGAATACCATGAAGTCTTACTACTTCATTAACATATAAATCTGCAAGTCTATCAAGTGAATAAGTCATATTAATCGGTAGGAAATGCGCAGATTTTGTTAACCTATCAATGATAACCCAAATAGCATCATGCTTCCTCGAGGTTCTGGGTAGTCCTGAAACAAAATCCATAGTAATACATTCCCATTTCCATTCAGGAATAACTAAAGGTTGCAACAACCCTCCAGGTCTTTGGTGTTCTACTTTGATTTGCTGACAAGTCAAACATTTAGAAACATACATTGCAATTTCTTTCTTCATGCCTTTCCACCAATAATGACTTCGAAGATCTCTATACATCTTAGTGCTCCCAGGGTGTAGGGTGTACTTTGAAGTATGACTTCCAGTTAGGATTTGATTCTTGATAACTAGTTCATTTGGTACACATACTCTCTCCCCAAATCTCAATAGGCCATCCTTTGAAATTTGAAATTGTGGCTTCAATCCCTTTTCTACTTCACTCCTCAAGTAGATTAAATGTGGATCTCGTAATTGTCCTTCCTTAAGTTGTTGCATAAGATCAGACTGCACTTGAATGGAGGCCATCAGAATCATCGAGTCTTGCTCTTTCCTCAAAGCTTTCAAATCAAAATTTTCTTCTATTAGCTTCCATTGCTTTACGACCAGACTAGCCATAAAACTTGTAGATTTCCTACTAAGTGCATCAGCTACAACATTGGCCTTGCCTGGGTGATAACGGATGGCACAATCATAATCCTTCAGAAGTTCTATCCATCTTCGCTGCCTCATGTTCAACTCCTTCTGGGTGAAAATATATTTTAAACTCTTGTGATCAGTGAAAATTTCAAACTGTCGACCATACAAATAATGTCTCCAAATCTTTAGAGCAAAAATAATTGCTGCCAATTCCAAATCATGAGTTGGATAATTCAATTCATAACCTTTAAGTTGCCTAGAAGCATAAGCAATTACTCTCCCTTCCTGCATCAAAACACATCCTAGGCCCTTTCTTGAAGCATCAGTATAAACTACAAATCCCTCACTACCACTTGGAATAGTGAGAATAGGGGCACTAGTCAATCTTCTTTTTAACTCTTGAAAGCTTTGCTCACAATCATCACCCCATACAAATTTCATATTCTTCTTAGTGAGTTTGGTGAGAGGTTGAGCAATTCGAGAAAATCCCTCCACAAATCTCCTGTAATAACCTGCCATGCCCAAGAAACTTCTAACCTCTGTTACATTTGTTGGTACTTCCCATTCAACTACAGCTTCTATTTTCCTTGGATCAACAGATATGCCCTTCCCTGAAATCACATGGCCTAAGAAAGCAACTTCATTCAACCAAAATTCACATTTGCTGAACTTCGCATACAACTTCTTTTCTCTTAGTATGGACAACACATCTCTCAAGTGTTCCTCATGCTCCTGATTACTCTTTGAATACACCAATATGTCATCAATAAATACAATTACACAGATATCCAAGAGCGGTTGAAATATCCTATTCATTAGTTCCATAAAAGCTGCAGGGGCATTAGTCAAACCAAATGGCATCACCAAGAATTCATAATGACCATATCGAGTTCTGAAAGCTGTTTTTGAAATATCCTCCTCCTTGATCTTCAACTGATAGTAACCTGACCTCAGGTCAATCTTAGAGAATACTTGTGCACCCTGCAGTTGATCAAACAAATCATCAATTCTAGGTATGGGATACTTGTTTTTGATGGTCACCTGATTCAACTGTCTATAATCAATACAAAGCCTCAATGTTCCATCCTTCTTCTTCACTAATAGTACCGGAGCACCCCATGGGGATACACTGGGTCGTATGAAACCCTTATCTAATAATTCTTGTATTTGCTTCTTTAATTCTTCTAACTCAAGTGGTGCCATTCTGTAGGGAGGCTTAGATATTGGGGTTGTACTGGGGACTAGATCAATAGCAAATTCACCCTCTCTATCTAGAGGTAAACCAGGCAAGTCATCAGGAAATACATCAGGAAACTCATTAACCACTGAAATTTCATCTAAGTGGGTTTCCTGATTTGAATGCTCCTTTACACACACCATATAACAAAAACAACCTTTTTGAATAAGATGATAAGCTTGAAGTGTGGATATTAAGCAAGGAGGCAAATTATGCTTAATGCCCTCAAAGAAAAATATAGGCTGATCTGGTATGCAGAAAGTAATTATTTTTTTGTAACAATCAATACTAGCGTGATGAGAAGATAACCAATCCATGCCAAGTATAATATCAAAACCCTGGATCTCTAGGAGAATCAAATCAGCAAGGAATTCGTGGTCTCCTATAGAGATCAAACAAGATGGGTAGACCAAGTTTGTTGCCAATGAATCTCCAACAGCAGTTGTTACATATAACATATAATCCAGGGGTTTAGGTGGAATATCCAAGTGACAAGCAAAGTATTTTGAAACAAACGATAAGTTGGAGCCGGGATCAAACAAAACTTTTGCATTTCTTTTAGAAACATGAAGAATACCTTCCACCATTGATTTAGAAGCTCTAAAATCTTGTTCAGTGATAGCGTACACCCTAGCATGGGCTGAGGGTCTAGGAGACAGTGGCTCTTTTTTCCTGTTCAGTGGGCAATCTCTTAATTGATGATCTAGCTTTCCACAACCAAAACATGCTCCAGTCACCCGAAAACACCGGCCTGTCTCATGATTTAATCCGCATTTTGCACATAACTGAGTCCTCCCCCATGGTTTCCTTTTCTCAAATCCAGATGTCTTAAACCTCTTGTTACTATCTTCATATTCATTTTCCCTCCTGCTTTTGCTAGTAAATTTGTCCCTTTGGTTCTTGCCAATGATTTCTTGAATTTCCTCCATGTCTCTTTCAATTTTCAAAGCTCTTTCTACCGTATCAGCATATGTTTGTAATTTTAAAGCTGACATTCGGCTTCTTATTGCCGGCCGTAATCCCCTTTCAAACCTTCTTGCCTTTCTAGATTCATCATCAGTCATATGTGTGGCAAACCTAGAGAGCTCAGTAAATTTAGATTCATACTTTGTAACCGTCATACTTCCCTGGATAAGATTCAAGAACTCCAATTCTTTTTGCTCTCTCATGCAATCTGGAAAATATTTGTCGTAAAACTTTTCTTGGAATAACTTCCATGTCATTGGCTCATGTTTGATTTCAGACATCCTCTTAATCATTCTCCACCAGTGTTCAGCTTCTCCTTCCAGCATAAAGGTGGCAAGAAAAACCTTTCGTTCATCAGAGTAACTTAAGGCATCAAATATTTTCTCTATCTGCATCATCCATCATTCCGCCACCATTGGATCAGATTCACCACTGAAACTGGGAGGACTAAGCTTCTTAAACTGTCCAATTCCCAACCCCGTCCGGTTTGATGTCTCTATTCCATCATTACTTCCTTGTTGGACAGGTTGTTGTTGTTGTTGCATCACTTGTGCCATAGTCTCCAAAGTCCGCATAATACCACTCAATTGATCAGTAGTAGATGCAACAGGAGAACCAGATGATCTCATCATCCTTGCTTTCTAAAACATCAAAAGAACATTTTCTTTGATCAATCTCTAAATGATAGTCAATAAACCTCAAAAAAAAACATAATATTCTTAGTGATTCTCAAATCATGCTCTGATACCACCTCTGTCACGACCCGACAAAATATCGACAATATTAAAATTTTTTTTTTCCAACACAACTAACCCAGGATCCAAACACACATTTGAGGTCACTAAGAAAACATTCAGATCAAAAATTTCACTTCTATAATCTACCAATTCATAACCCTGTGCAATTCATAAACATAGCACACATCACTCGATAATTCATACAATCTGAACTCGACTCATCAAAATAAAAACCACAATATAAATCCACAAGTGGGGAAATCTATGCAGTCACCACGATCATCGATTTACCATAAGTTCATATCATTACACAAATTTAATTTAACATTCCAAAACCCTATACATGAGGGATCCTTTAACTTACACAAAATCCACAGGTTTAGATTCATAGTCACATTTCATTAGATGCAAGGTAGCTTATACACAACTACATATATGCTAACAAAAGTTCTGCCCAACGTCTTCTAAACTTTCCACTGCCTCAGCCCATTCTTAACATTTAAGCAAGCGATACGCTATCCTGAAAAATTTATCAACAAACGGGGTGAGCATAAAGAGCTCAGCAAGTGACTAACATATCCATATCAAAATAGTACAATTTCCAAAGAGATACAGTTTCAAAACACAAAGCTGAATATACGATTTCGTAGACATAATATCATTAGGAGCAGAATCACAATTGTCCTTTTAATCATACATATTTGGTTCCTGACAGATGGGGCATAGAGTAATTGGAGCATATCAGAAACAAAGGAAACATATTGGAGCTTATCAATGGCATATAAAATGTTCCAAAACACATCAACGACATATGGAACATTACGAAGCAAACTCAACAGTGAATGAAGCATTTCAGAGCATATCAAACTCATATGTCGTACAGAAGCTCAAACGTCGTCCTTGACGTTGCAATCATATCATATTTATCCAGAGCAGGAACAGAAATAACTCACCAAGACTCTGGATGTCATATCAAACATATAGAGGGTGTAGTGGGATCTCAGTCAGAATGTGATTCATCCATTTCTGAATGACCACCTGACAAAAGTCTCCCACGTCTGGGAGCTCCATCCACCCACGTCTAGGTGAAGTCAAAGGGGGTCGGCAGAGCATCGCAGGCTCTAAGCAATATCCCACATAGCGGGACCCCACATAGCGGGCAAATAAGCGCATACTAGAATATCCCACATAGCGGGACCCCACATAGCGGGCAAATCAGCGCATACCCTTTACCATTTCTGGCAAAGGTCCAGACAATCCCACACACCAGAGTACAAGAAGGCGGTTTCAACAAAATGCAGCATATAACGGAAGCACACGCGGAACAACCAAACGTACATGTGCCTTTTCAAAAACAATGTGATGCAAGGAACAAATCTCTCACAAAAGTATTCATTTTAGGGAAAGAATTGAAAGCAAGAGTGTACAGGGATTCCAAGCAATCATAACCAGCTCAATTCCAATAAGAAGGTTAGGCGAATTCAAGTATCCAAAGGAAATGGAACAGAATACGCGAAATCGACCAAAGCTCGATTTCGGACAGAATTCCAGTGGCACACCAAACAAATATTTCAGAATAACAAATATGCTCCAATACCCATAATAAGGCTATGGTTGAACCATATATCAGTCTATATTCGGATGGAACAGATTTCATATGAAACAGGGCTCCCAACACAGAGTTACCTCTGATTTGGTAACATAAGGTCAAAATCACAATCACTGGTTTGCAGACTTTATAGGATCGGATTCAACAGACGATAGGGTGAGCAATTGAACTCCAAAATTTTCAAACTATATGTCAAAAGAGAGAATTTCAAGTCTAGTTTCAAATAAAATCAGTTTAGTACAAGTCAGAATTTTCAACAGGGAGTTATAGGCGTTTTAGTATCGAAAGGTCAGAAATCTTGAACTCTGTTTTACAGCGTCTATAGGCTCTTTTGAAACAAATTTTTGGGTAAGTATTCGGTGTCCAAAATCTACAAAATCAGTGTCAAAAGAAAGATATACGAGTCTAATTTCAAACAAAAATAGTTCCTGCCTGAATTCTCATTCTGTACTAAAACTTAGGGCTTAAACAGTGCTTAGGGGTCAGTTTACCGAAAACTTTCAGAATCCATAGTTCTATGTCCAAAGAGAAACATATCAGTTTCTAAATAAAAATCTTCCAATTTATTTTGAATCAAAATAAAAACAGAGTCAAATACTGCTGTAGGATGGGGTTAGAACACTTGCCTTTGCAAATTTTGACCCGAAGTAACAAGATTAAAGCAAAAACCCTAAAAGCCCCAAATTTTCTTTCTCTTCTCCTTCTTCTTCTTCTTCTTCTTCTTCTTCTTCTTCTTTTCTTTCCCTGATCACCCACGAGCTGCCTCCTCTGCTTCCTTAAGAACGAAGGCAGAGAGGCTTAAGCGGTGGAATTTGTCATTTGGTGCATTTTGCAGTTTAGTCCTTATTTTTATCATATTCACGATTAGGTCCTTAGGGTTTACATATAGGTCCTCAGATTCTTTTTTTTTCTTTTTTTTGAACAGATCTCCCAAATCTTACAAATAGGTTACCTCTAATTCATACTCTATTTCTTTTGTCAATTAAAATAGATGCTTACATTATCACCAAAAATTTATACGAACATTCGGAAATGAGGGGTGTTACACTCTCCCCCCCTTAAAAGAAAAATTTAGTCCTCTAAATTTATCGTACCTCTATTCGATGAAAAGACGAGGATACACCTTTTTCATTTCCTCTTCTAGCTCCCAAGTTGTCTCTTCTCCAGAATGATGTCTCCAATTTACTTGAACCAGTGGGATGACCAGATTCCTTAGGACATTTTCTTTCTTATCAATAATCTGAATAGGCTCTTCCACATAGGATAAATCTTTATCGATCTCCACCAGCTCATACTTAATGATGTGAGAAGGGTCATACATATACTTTCTAATTATCGAGACATGAAATATATCATGGACATGGCTCAATGCTGGTGGCAAGGCAATCCTGTAAGCGACAGAACCAACCCTCTCAAGAACCTCAAAAGGTCCAATAAATCTTGGGCTTAATTTTCCTTTCTTCCCAAACCTCATAATGCCTTTGGAAGGGGAGACTTTTAAGAATACAAAATCTCCGATTTCAAACTCAATATCTCGTCTTCTATTGTCAGCATAACTCTTTTGACGACTCTGAGCAGTTTTTAACCTTTTCCTTATTACTTGAATTTTCTCGGTAGTTTCTTGTACCTTGTCCGGTGCTAATAGCTTTCTGTCTCCAACTTCCTCCCAACATATAGGTGTTATGCACTTTCGCCCATATAGAGCTTCATAAGGAGCCATCTGAATACTTGAATGATAACTATTATTATACGTGAACTCAACAAGTGAAATATCCTTATCCCATTCACCTTTCCAATCCATAACATAGGCTCTAAGCAAATCCTCAAGTGTTTGAATTGTTCTTTCTGACTGACCATCAGTCTGAGGATGATATGCAGTACTAAACTTGACTTTAGTGCCCATCGACTCCTGCAATTTTCTCCAGAATCTAGAGAGAAATCTGGAGTCTCTATCAGAGATAATCTCCTTTGGAATACCATGAAGTCTTACTACTTCATTAACATATAAATCTGCAAGTCTATCAAGTGAATAAGTCATATTAATCGGTAGGAAATGCGCAGATTTTGTTAACCTATCAATGATAACCCAAATAGCATCATGCTTCCTCGAGGTTCTGGGTAGTCCTGAAACAAAATCCATAGTAATACATTCCCATTTCCATTCAGGAATAACTAAAGGTTGCAACAACCCTCCAGGTCTTTGGTGTTCTACTTTGATTTGCTGACAAGTCAAACATTTAGAAACATACATTGCAATTTCTTTCTTCATGCCTTTCCACCAATAATGACTTCGAAGATCTCTATACATCTTAGTGCTCCCAGGGTGTAGGGTGTACTTTGAAGTATGACTTCCAGTTAGGATTTGATTCTTGATAACTAGTTCATTTGGTACACATACTCTCTCCCCAAATCTCAATAGGCCATCCTTTGAAATTTGAAATTGTGGCTTCAATCCCTTTTCTACTTCACTCCTCAAGTAGATTAAATGTGGATCTCGTAATTGTCCTTCCTTAAGTTGTTGCATAAGATCAGACTGCACTTGAATGGAGGCCATCAGAATCATCGAGTCTTGCTCTTTCCTCAAAGCTTTCAAATCAAAATTTTCTTCTATTAGCTTCCATTGCTTTACGACCAGACTAGCCATAAAACTTGTAGATTTCCTACTAAGTGCATCAGCTACAACATTGGCCTTGCCTGGGTGATAACGGATGGCACAATCATAATCCTTCAGAAGTTCTATCCATCTTCGCTGCCTCATGTTCAACTCCTTCTGGGTGAAAATATATTTTAAACTCTTGTGATCAGTGAAAATTTCAAACTGTCGACCATACAAATAATGTCTCCAAATCTTTAGAGCAAAAATAATTGCTGCCAATTCCAAATCATGAGTTGGATAATTCAATTCATAACCTTTAAGTTGCCTAGAAGCATAAGCAATTACTCTCCCTTCCTGCATCAAAACACATCCTAGGCCCTTTCTTGAAGCATCAGTATAAACTACAAATCCCTCACTACCACTTGGAATAGTGAGAATAGGGGCACTAGTCAATCTTCTTTTTAACTCTTGAAAGCTTTGCTCACAATCATCACCCCATACAAATTTCATATTCTTCTTAGTGAGTTTGGTGAGAGGTTGAGCAATTCGAGAAAATCCCTCCACAAATCTCCTGTAATAACCTGCCATGCCCAAGAAACTTCTAACCTCTGTTACATTTGTTGGTACTTCCCATTCAACTACAGCTTCTATTTTCCTTGGATCAACAGATATGCCCTTCCCTGAAATCACATGGCCTAAGAAAGCAACTTCATTCAACCAAAATTCACATTTGCTGAACTTCGCATACAACTTCTTTTCTCTTAGTATGGACAACACATCTCTCAAGTGTTCCTCATGCTCCTGATTACTCTTTGAATACACCAATATGTCATCAATAAATACAATTACACAGATATCCAAGAGCGGTTGAAATATCCTATTCATTAGTTCCATAAAAGCTGCAGGGGCATTAGTCAAACCAAATGGCATCACCAAGAATTCATAATGACCATATCGAGTTCTGAAAGCTGTTTTTGAAATATCCTCCTCCTTGATCTTCAACTGATAGTAACCTGACCTCAGGTCAATCTTAGAGAATACTTGTGCACCCTGCAGTTGATCAAACAAATCATCAATTCTAGGTATGGGATACTTGTTTTTGATGGTCACCTGATTCAACTGTCTATAATCAATACAAAGCCTCAATGTTCCATCCTTCTTCTTCACTAATAGTACCGGAGCACCCCATGGGGATACACTGGGTCGTATGAAACCCTTATCTAATAATTCTTGTATTTGCTTCTTTAATTCTTCTAACTCAAGTGGTGCCATTCTGTAGGGAGGCTTAGATATTGGGGTTGTACTGGGGACTAGATCAATAGCAAATTCACCCTCTCTATCTAGAGGTAAACCAGGCAAGTCATCAGGAAATACATCAGGAAACTCTTTGACCACTGAAATTTCATCTAAGTGGGTTTCCTGATTTGAATGCTCCTTTACACACACCATATAACAAAAACAACCTTTTTGAATAAGATGATAAGCTTGAAGTGTGGATATTAAGCAAGGAGGCAAATTATGCTTAATGCCCTCAAAGAAAAATATAGGCTGATCTGGTATGCAGAAAGTAATTATTTTTTTGTAACAATCAATACTAGCGTGATGAGAAGATAACCAATCCATGCCAAGTATAATATCAAAACCCTGGATCTCTAGGAGAATCAAATCAGCAAGGAATTCGTGGTCTCCTATAGAGATCAAACAAGATGGGTAGACCAAGTTTGTTGCCAATGAATCTCCAACAGCAGTTGTTACATATAACATATAATCCAGGGGTTTAGGTGGAATATCCAAGTGACAAGCAAAGTATTTTGAAACAAACGATAAGTTGGAGCCGGGATCAAACAAAACTTTTGCATTTCTTTTAGAAACATGAAGAATACCTTCCACCATTGATTTAGAAGCTCTAAAATCTTGTTCAGTGATAGCGTACACCCTAGCATGGGCTGAGGGTCTAGGAGACAGTGGCTCTTTTTTCCTGTTCAGTGGGCAATCTCTTAATTGATGATCTAGCTTTCCACAACCAAAACATGCTCCAGTCACCCGAAAACACCGGCCTGTCTCATGATTTAATCCGCATTTTGCACATAACTGAGTCCTCCCCCATGGTTTCCTTTTCTCAAATCCAGATGTCTTAAACCTCTTGTTACTATCTTCATATTCATTTTCCCTCCTGCTTTTGCTAGTAAATTTGTCCCTTTGGTTCTTGCCAATGATTTCTTGAATTTCCTCCATGTCTCTTTCAATTTTCAAAGCTCTTTCTACCGTATCAGCATATGTTTGTAATTTTAAAGCTGACATTCGGCTTCTTATTGCCGGCCGTAATCCCCTTTCAAACCTTCTTGCCTTTCTAGATTCATCATCAGTCATATGTGTGGCAAACCTAGAGAGCTCAGTAAATTTAGATTCATACTTTGTAACCGTCATACTTCCCTGGATAAGATTCAAGAACTCCAATTCTTTTTGCTCTCTCATGCAATCTGGAAAATATTTGTCGTAAAACTTTTCTTGGAATAACTTCCATGTCATTGGCTCATGTTTGATTTCAGACATCCTCTTAATCATTCTCCACCAGTGTTCAGCTTCTCCTTCCAGCATAAAGGTGGCAAGAAAAACCTTTCGTTCATCAGAGTAACTTAAGGCATCAAATATTTTCTCTATCTGCATCATCCATCATTCCGCCACCATTGGATCAGATTCACCACTGAAACTGGGAGGACTAAGCTTCTTAAACTGTCCAATTCCCAACCCCGTCCGGTTTGATGTCTCTATTCCATCATTACTTCCTTGTTGGACAGGTTGTTGTTGTTGTTGCATCACTTGTGCCATAGTCTCCAAAGTCCGCATAATACCACTCAATTGATCAGTAGTAGATGCAACAGGAGAACCAGATGATCTCATCATCCTTGCTTTCTAAAACATCAAAAGAACATTTTCTTTGATCAATCTCTAAATGATAGTCAATAAACCTAAAAAAAAAACATAATATTCTTAGTGATTCTCAAATCATGCTCTGATACCACCTCTGTCACGACCCGACAAAATATCGACAATATTAAAATTTTTTTTTTCCAACACAACTAACCCAGGATCCAAACACACATTTGAGGTCACTAAGAAAACATTCAGATCAAAAATTTCACTTCTATAATCTACCAATTCATAACCCTGTGCAATTCATAAACATAGCACACATCACTCGATAATTCATACAATCTGAACTCGACTCATCAAAATAAAAACCACAATATAAATCCACAAGTGGGGAAATCTATGCAGTCACCACGATCATCGATTTACCATAAGTTCATATCATTACACAAATTTAATTTAACATTCCAAAACCCTATACATGAGGGATCCTTTAACTTACACAAAATCCACAGGTTTAGATTCATAGTCACATTTCATTAGATGCAAGGTAGCTTATACACAACTACATATATGCTAACAAAAGTTCTGCCCAACGTCTTCTAAACTTTCCACTGCCTCAGCCCATTCTTAACATTTAAGCAAGCGATACGCTATCCTGAAAAATTTATCAACAAACGGGGTGAGCATAAAGAGCTCAGCAAGTGACTAACATATCCATATCAAAATAGTACAATTTCCAAAGAGATACAGTTTCAAAACACAAAGCTGAATATACGATTTCGTAGACATAATATCATTAGGAGCAGAATCACAATTGTCCTTTTAATCATACATATTTGGTTCCTGACAGATGGGGCATAGAGTAATTGGAGCATATCAGAAACAAAGGAAACATATTGGAGCTTATCAATGGCATATAAAATGTTCCAAAACACATCAACGACATATGGAACATTACGAAGCAAACTCAACAGTGAATGAAGCATTTCAGAGCATATCAAACTCATATGTCGTACAGAAGCTCAAACGTCGTCCTTGACGTTGCAATCATATCATATTTATTCAGAGCAGGAACAGAAATAACTCACCAAGACTCTGGATGTCATATCAAACATATAGAGGGTGTAGTGGGATCTCAGTCAGAATGTGATTCATCCATTTCTGAATGACCACCTGACAAAAGTCTCCCACGTCTGGGAGCTCCATCCACCCACGTCTAGGTGAAGTCAAAGGGGGTCGGCAGAGCATCGCAGGCTCTAAGCAATATCCCACATAGCGGGACCCCACATAGCGGGACCCCACATAGCGGGCAAATAAGCGCATACCAGAATATCCCACATAGCGGGACCCCACATAGCGGGCAAATCAGCGCATACCCTTTACCATTTCTGGCAAAGGTCCAGACAATCCCACACACCAGAGTACAAGAAGGCGGTTTCAACAAAATGCAGCATATAACGGAAGCACACGCGGAACAACCAAACGTACATGTGCCTTTTCAAAAACAATGTGATGCAAGGAACAAATCTCTCACAAAAGTATTCATTTTAGGGAAAGAATTGAAAGCAAGAGTGTACAGGGATTCCAAGCAATCATAACCAGCTCAATTCCAATAAGAAGGTTAGGCGAATTCAAGTATCCAAAGGAAATGGAACAGAATACGCGAAATCGACCAAAGCTCGATTTCGGACAGAATTCCAGTGGCACACCAAACAAATATTTCAGAATAACAAATATGCTCCAATACCCATAAGAAGGCTATGGTTGAACCATATATCAGTCTATATTCGGATGGAACAGATTTCATATGAAACAGGGCTCCCAACACAGAGTTACCTCTGATTTGGTAACATAAGGTCAAAATCACAATCACTGGTTTGCAGACTTTATAGGATCGGATTCAACAGACGATAGGGTGAGCAATTGAACTCCAAAATTTTCAAACTATATGTCAAAAGAGAGAATTTCAAGTCTAGTTTCAAATAAAATCAGTTTAGTACAAGTCAGAATTTTCAACAGGGAGTTATAGGCGTTTTAGTATCTAAAGGTCAGAAATCTTGAACTCTGTTTTACAGCGTCTATAGGCTCTTTTGAAACAAATTTTTGGGTAAGTATTCGGTGTCCAAAATCTACAAAATCAGTGTCAAAAGAAAGATATACGAGTCTAATTTCAAACAAAAATAGTTCCTGCCTGAATTCTCATTCTATACTAAAACTTAGGGCTGAAACAGTGCTTAGGGGTCAGTTTACCGAAAACTTTCAGAATCCATAGTTCTATGTCCAAAGAGAAACATATCAGTTTCTAAATAAAAATCTTCCAATTTATTTTGAATCAACATAAAAACAGAGTCAAATACTGCTGTAGGATGGGGTTAGAACACTTGCCTTTGCAAATTTTGACCCGAAGTAACAAGATTAAAGCAAAAACCCTAAAAGCCCCAAATTTTCTTTCTCTTCTCCTTCTTCTTCTTCTTCTTCTTCTTCTTCTTCTTCTTCTTTTCTTTCCCTGATCACCCACGAGCTGCCTCCTCTGCTTCCTTAAGAACGAAGGCAGAGAGGCTTAAGCGGTGGAATTTGTCATTTGGTGCATTTTGCAGTTTAGTCCTTATTTTTATCATATTCACGATTAGGTCCTTAGGGTTTACATATAGGTCCTCAGATTCTTTTTTTTTCTTTTTTTTGAACAGATCTCCCAAATCTTACAAATAGGTTACCTCTAATTCATACTCTATTTCTTTTGTCAATTAAAATAGATGCTTACATTATCACCAAAAATTTATACGAACATTCGGAAATGAGGGGTGTTACACTCTCCCCCCCTTAAAAGAAAAATTTAGTCCTCTAAATTTATCGTACCTCTATTCGATGAAAAGACGAGGATACACCTTTTTCATTTCCTCTTCTAGCTCCCAAGTTGTCTCTTCTCCAGAATGATGTCTCCAATTTACTTGAACCAGTGGGATGACCAGATTCCTTAGGACATTTTCTTTCTTATCAATAATCTGAATAGGCTCTTCCACATAGGATAAATCTTTATCGATCTCCACCAGCTCATACTTAATGATGTGAGAAGGGTCATACATATACTTTCTAATTATCGAGACATGAAATATATCATGGACATGGCTCAATGCTGGTGGCAAGGCAATCCTGTAAGCGACAGAACCAACCCTCTCAAGAACCTCAAAAGGTCCAATAAATCTTGGGCTTAATTTTCCTTTCTTCCCAAACCTCATAATGCCTTTGGAAGGGGAGACTTTTAAGAATACAAAATCTCCGATTTCAAACTCAATATCTCGTCTTCTATTGTCAGCATAACTCTTTTGACGACTCTGAGCAGTTTTTAACCTTTTCCTTATTACTTGAATTTTCTCGGTAGTTTCTTGTACCTTGTCCGGTGCTAATAGCTTTCTGTCTCCAACTTCCTCCCAACATATAGGTGTTATGCACTTTCGCCCATATAGAGCTTCATAAGGAGCCATCTGAATACTTGAATGATAACTATTATTATACGTGAACTCAACAAGTGAAATATCCTTATCCCATTCACCTTTCCAATCCATAACATAGGCTCTAAGCAAATCCTCAAGTGTTTGAATTGTTCTTTCTGACTGACCATCAGTCTGAGGATGATATGCAGTACTAAACTTGACTTTAGTGCCCATCGACTCCTGCAATTTTCTCCAGAATCTAGAGAGAAATCTGGAGTCTCTATCAGAGATAATCTCCTTTGGAATACCATGAAGTCTTACTACTTCATTAACATATAAATCTGCAAGTCTATCAAGTGAATAAGTCATATTAATCGGTAGGAAATGCGCAGATTTTGTTAACCTATCAATGATAACCCAAATAGCATCATGCTTCCTCGAGGTTCTGGGTAGTCCTGAAACAAAATCCATAGTAATACATTCCCATTTCCATTCAGGAATAACTAAAGGTTGCAACAACCCTCCAGGTCTTTGGTGTTCTACTTTGATTTGCTGACAAGTCAAACATTTAGAAACATACATTGCAATTTCTTTCTTCATGCCTTTCCACCAATAATGACTTCGAAGATCTCTATACATCTTAGTGCTCCCAGGGTGTAGGGTGTACTTTGAAGTATGACTTCCAGTTAGGATTTGATTCTTGATAACTAGTTCATTTGGTACACATACTCTCTCCCCAAATCTCAATAGGCCATCCTTTGAAATTTGAAATTGTGGCTTCAATCCCTTTTCTACTTCACTCCTCAAGTAGATTAAATGTGGATCTCGTAATTGTCCTTCCTTAAGTTGTTGCATAAGATCAGACTGCACTTGAATGGAGGCCATCAGAATCATCGAGTCTTGCTCTTTCCTCAAAGCTTTCAAATCAAAATTTTCTTCTATTAGCTTCCATTGCTTTACGACCAGACTAGCCATAAAACTTGTAGATTTCCTACTAAGTGCATCAGCTACAACATTGGCCTTGCCTGGGTGATAACGGATGGCACAATCATAATCCTTCAGAAGTTCTATCCATCTTCGCTGCCTCATGTTCAACTCCTTCTGGGTGAAAATATATTTTAAACTCTTGTGATCAGTGAAAATTTCAAACTGTCGACCATACAAATAATGTCTCCAAATCTTTAGAGCAAAAATAATTGCTGCCAATTCCAAATCATGAGTTGGATAATTCAATTCATAACCTTTAAGTTGCCTAGAAGCATAAGCAATTACTCTCCCTTCCTGCATCAAAACACATCCTAGGCCCTTTCTTGAAGCATCAGTATAAACTACAAATCCCTCACTACCACTTGGAATAGTGAGAATAGGGGCACTAGTCAATCTTCTTTTTAACTCTTGAAAGCTTTGCTCACAATCATCACCCCATACAAATTTCATATTCTTCTTAGTGAGTTTGGTGAGAGGTTGAGCAATTCGAGAAAATCCCTCCACAAATCTCCTGTAATAACCTGCCATGCCCAAGAAACTTCTAACCTCTGTTACATTTGTTGGTACTTCCCATTCAACTACAGCTTCTATTTTCCTTGGATCAACAGATATGCCCTTCCCTGAAATCACATGGCCTAAGAAAGCAACTTCATTCAACCAAAATTCACATTTGCTGAACTTCGCATACAACTTCTTTTCTCTTAGTATGGACAACACATCTCTCAAGTGTTCCTCATGCTCCTGATTACTCTTTGAATACACCAATATGTCATCAATAAATACAATTACACAGATATCCAAGAGCGGTTGAAATATCCTATTCATTAGTTCCATAAAAGCTGCAGGGGCATTAGTCAAACCAAATGGCATCACCAAGAATTCATAATGACCATATCGAGTTCTGAAAGCTGTTTTTGAAATATCCTCCTCCTTGATCTTCAACTGATAGTAACCTGACCTCAGGTCAATCTTAGAGAATACTTGTGCACCCTGCAGTTGATCAAACAAATCATCAATTCTAGGTATGGGATACTTGTTTTTGATGGTCACCTGATTCAACTGTCTATAATCAATACAAAGCCTCAATGTTCCATCCTTCTTCTTCACTAATAGTACCGGAGCACCCCATGGGGATACACTGGGTCGTATGAAACCCTTATCTAATAATTCTTGTATTTGCTTCTTTAATTCTTCTAACTCAAGTGGTGCCATTCTGTAGGGAGGCTTAGATATTGGGGTTGTACTGGGGACTAGATCAATAGCAAATTCACCCTCTCTATCTAGAGGTAAACCAGGCAAGTCATCAGGAAATACATCAGGAAACTCTTTGACCACTGAAATTTCATCTAAGTGGGTTTCCTGATTTGAATGCTCCTTTACACACACCATATAACAAAAACAACCTTTTTGAATAAGATGATAAGCTTGAAGTGTGGATATTAAGCAAGGAGGCAAATTATGCTTAATGCCCTCAAAGAAAAATATAGGCTGATCTGGTATGCAGAAAGTAATTATTTTTTTGTAACAATCAATACTAGCGTGATGAGAAGATAACCAATCCATGCCAAGTATAATATCAAAACCCTGGATCTCTAGGAGAATCAAATCAGCAAGGAATTCGTGGTCTCCTATAGAGATCAAACAAGATGGGTAGACCAAGTTTGTTGCCAATGAATCTCCAACAGCAGTTGTTACATATAACATATAATCCAGGGGTTTAGGTGGAATATCCAAGTGACAAGCAAAGTATTTTGAAACAAACGATAAGTTGGAGCCGGGATCAAACAAAACTTTTGCATTTCTTTTAGAAACATGAAGAATACCTTCCACCACTGATTTAGAAGCTCTAAAATCTTGTTCAGTGATAGCGTACACCCTAGCATGGGCTGAGGGTCTAGGAGACAGTGGCTCTTTTTTCCTGTTCAGTGGGCAATCTCTTAATTGATGATCTAGCTTTCCACAACCAAAACATGCTCCAGTCACCCGAAAACACCGGCCTGTCTCATGATTTAATCCGCATTTTGCACATAACTGAGTCCTCCCCCATGGTTTCCTTTTCTCAAATCCAGATGTCTTAAACCTCTTGTTACTATCTTCATATTCATTTTCCCTCCTGCTTTTGCTAGTAAATTTGTCCCTTTGGTTCTTGCCAATGATTTCTTGAATTTCCTCCATGTCTCTTTCAATTTTCAAAGCTCTTTCTACCGTATCAGCATATGTTTGTAATTTTAAAGCTGACATTCGGCTTCTTATTGCCGGCCGTAATCCCCTTTCAAACCTTCTTGCCTTTCTAGATTCATCATCAGTCATATGTGTGGCAAACCTAGAGAGCTCAGTAAATTTAGATTCATACTTTGTAACCGTCATACTTCCCTGGATAAGATTCAAGAACTCCAATTTTTTTTGCTCTCTCATGCAATCTGGAAAATATTTGTCGTAAAACTTTTCTTGGAATAACTTCCATGTCATTGGCTCATGTTTGATTTCAGACATCCTCTTAATCATTCTCCACCAGTGTTCAGCTTCTCCTTCCAGCATAAAGGTGGCAAGAAAAACCTTTCGTTCATCAGAGTAACTTAAGGCATCAAATATTTTCTCTATCTGCATCATCCATCATTCCGCCACCATTGGATCAGATTCACCACTGAAACTGGGAGGACTAAGCTTCTTAAACTGTCCAATTCCCAACCCCGTTCGGTTTGATGTCTCTATTCCATCATTACTTCCTTGTTGGACAGGTTGTTGTTGTTGTTGCATCACTTGTGCCATAGTCTCCAAAGTCCGCATAATACCACTCAATTGATCAGTAGTAGATGCAACAGGAGAACCAGATGATCTCATCATCCTTGCTTTCTAAAACATCAAAAGAACATTTTCTTTGATCAATCTCTAAATGATAGTCAATAAACCTAAAAAAAAAACATAATATTCTTAGTGATTCTCAAATCATGCTCTGATACCACCTCTGTCACGACCCGACAAAATATCGACAATATTAAAATTTTTTTTTTCCAACACAACTAATCCAGGATCCAAACACACATTTGAGGTCACTAAGAAAACATTCAGATCAAAAATTTCACTTCTATAATCTACCAATTCATAACCCTGTGCAATTCATAAACATAGCACACATCACTCGATAATTCATACAATCTGAACTCGACTCATCAAAATAAAAACCACAATATAAATCCACAAGTGGGGAAATCTATGCAGTCACCACAATCATCGATTTACCATAAGTTCATATCATTACACAAATTTAATTTAACATTCCAAAACCCTATACATGAGGGATCCTTTAACTTACACAAAATCCACAGGTTTAGATTCATAGTCACATTTCATTAGATGCAAGGTAGCTTATACACAACTACATATATGCTAACAAAAGTTCTGCCCAACGTCTTCTAAACTTTCCACTGCCTCAGCCCATTCTTAACATTTAAGCAAGCGATACGCTATCCTGAAAAATTTATCAACAAACGGGGTGAGCATAAAGAGCTCAGCAAGTGACTAACATATCCATATCAAAATAGTACAATTTCCAAAGAGATACAGTTTCAAAACACAAAGCTGAATATACGATTTCGTAGACATAATATCATTAGGAGCAGAATCACAATTGTCCTTTTAATCATACATATTTGGTTCCTGACAGATGGGGCATAGAGTAATTGGAGCATATCAGAAACAAAGGAAACATATTGGAGCTTATCAATGGCATATAAAATGTTCCAAAACACATCAATGACATATGGAACATTACGAAGCAAACTCAACAGTGAATGAAGCATTTCAGAGCATATCAAACTCATATGTCGTACAGAAGCTCAAACGTCGTCCTTGACGTTGCAATCATATCATATTTATCCAGAGCAGGAACAGAAATAACTCACCAAGACTCTGGATGTCATATCAAACATATAGAGGGTGTAGTGGGATCTCAGTCAGAATGTGATTCATCCATTTCTGAATGACCACCTGACAAAAGTCTCCCACGTCTGGGAGCTCCATCCACCCACGTCTAGGTGAAGTCAAAGGGGGCCGGCAGAGCATCGCAGGCTCTAAGCAATATCCCACATAGCGGGACCCCACATAGCGGGCAAATAAGCGCATACCAGAATATCCCACATAGCGGGACCCCACATAGCGGGCAAATCAGCGCATACCCTTTACCATTTCTGGCAAAGGTCCAGACAATCCCACACACCAGAGTACAAGAAGGCGGTTTCAACAAAATGCAGCATATAACGGAAGCACACGCGGAACAACCAAACGTACATGTGCCTTTTCAAAAACAATGTGATGCAAGGAACAAATCTCTCACAAAAGTATTCATTTTAGGGAAAGAATTGAAAGCAAGAGTGTACAGGGATTCCAAGCAATCATAACCAGCTCAATTCCAATAAGAAGGTTAGGCGAATTCAAGTATCCAAAGGAAATGGAACAGAATACGCGAAATCGACCAAAGCTCGATTTCGGACAGAATTCCAGTGGCACACCAAACAAATATTTCAGAATAACAAATATGCTCCAATACCCATAAGAAGGCTATGGTTGAACCATATATCAGTCTATATTCGGATGGAACAGATTTCATATGAAACAGGGCTCCCAACACAGAGTTACCTCTGATTTGGTAACATAAGGTCAAAATCACAATCACTGGTTTGCAGACTTTATAGGATCGGATTCAACAGACGATAGGGTGAGCAATTGAACTCCAAAATTTTCAAACTATATGTCAAAAGAGAGAAATTCAAGTCTAGTTTCAAATAAAATCAGTTTAGTACAAGTCAGAATTTTCAACAGGGAGTTATAGGCGTTTTAGTATCGAAAGGTCAGAAATCTTGAACTCTGTTTTACAGCGTCTATAGGCTCTTTTGAAACAAATTTTTGGGTAAGTATTCGGTGTCTAAAATCTACAAAATCAGTGTCAAAAGAAAGATATACGAGTCTAATTTCAAACAAAAATAGTTCCTGCCTGAATTCTCATTCTATACTAAAACTTAGGGCTGAAACAGTGCTTAGGGGTCAGTTTACCGAAAACTTTCAGAATCCATAGTTCTATGTCCAAAGAGAAACATATCAGTTTCTAAATAAAAATCTTCCAATTTATTTTGAATCAAAATAAAAACAGAGTCAAATACTGCTGTAGGATGGGGTTAGAACACTTGCCTTTGCAAATTTTGACCCGAAGTAACAAGATTAAAGCAAAAACCCTAAAAGCCCCAAATTTTCTTTCTCTTCTCCTTCTTCTTCTTCTTCTTCTTCTTCTTCTTCTTTTCTTTCCCTGATCACCCACGAGCTGCCTCCTCTGCTTCCTTAAGAACGAAGGCAGAGAGGCTTAAGCGGTGGAATTTGTCATTTGGTGCATTTTGCAGTTTAGTCCTTGTTTTTATCATATTCACGATTAGGTCCTTAGGGTTTACATATAGGTCCTCAGATTCTTTTTTTTTCTTTTTTTTGAACAGATCTCCCAAATCTTACAAATAGGTTACCTCTAATTCATACTCTATTTCTTTTGTCAATTAAAATAGATGCTTACATTATCACCAAAAATTTATACGAACTTTCGGAAATGAGGGGTGTTACATCACCCATCCTAGTACTACTCTGGCCCAAGCACGCTTAACTTCGAAGTTTTGATGGGATCCGGTGATTTAGTGCTGGCATTATCGCACCCGTTTCGCGTGCTTCGTCCCTCGCCTATGTGCACGTCGCGGTCGGCGTATCAACGTCCGGAGCCTCTTGCTCGTCACGAAACATTCGGCGCTTTCTCGAACGTTCACGAAATCCCTATTGCAAGCTCTCACCGAGCCCTAGCCCGACGACTTCGTATCGGTCACGGCAAGCGCGTGCCGAAACCATCGGCACTTTCGAGAACGATCTCGGAATCGCTATTGCGACCCCAATCCGGAAAGCTCTCTCCGAGCCCCTCGATACTGACTGCGTAGCGGTCACAGCAAATTTTCAGCCCCAAAACAATCGTCTCGGAGCTCTACGGGAGATGTTTCGAATCCCGGGATGCAAAAAGGAGTGCAACACGAGGACTTCCCGGGGGGTCACCCATCCTAGTACTACTCTGGCCCAAGCACGCTTAACTTCGGAGTTTTGATGGGATCCGGTGATTTAGTGCTGCATTATCGCACCCGTTTCGCGTGCTTCGTCCCTCGCCTATGTGCACATCGCGGTCGGCGTATCAACGTCCGGAGCCTCTTGCCCGTCACGAAACCGTCGGCGCTTTCTCGAACGTTCACGAAATCCCTATTGCAAGCTCTCTCTAAGCCCTAGCCCGACGACTGCGTATCGGTCACGGCAAGCGCGTGCCGAAATCATCGGCACTTTATAGAACGATCTCGAAATCGCTATTGCGACCGCAATCCGGAAAGCTCTCTCCGAGCCCCTCGATACTGACTGCGTAGCGGTCACAACAAATTTCCAGCCCCAAAACAATCGTCTCGGAGCTCTACGGGAGATGTTTCGAATCCCGGGATGCAAAAAGGAGTGCAACACGAGGACTTCCCAAGGGGTCACCCATCGTAGTACTACTATGCCCCAAGCACGCTTAACTTCGGAGTTTTGATGGGATCCGGTGATTTAGTGCTGGCATTATAGCACCTGTTTCGCGTGCTTCGTCCCTCGCCTATGTGCACGTCACGGTCGGCGTATCAACGTCCAGAGCCTCTTGCCCGTCACGAAACCGTCGGCGCTTTCTCGAACGTTCACGAAATCCCTATTGCAAGCTCTCTCCGAGCCCTAGCCCGATGACTGCGTATCGGTCACGGCAAGCGCGTGCCGAAACCATCGGCACTTTCTAGAACGATCTAGGAATCGCTATTGCGACCCCAATCCGGAAAGCTCTCTTTGAGCCCCTCGATACTGACTGCGTAGCGGTCAAAGCAAATTTCCAGCCCCAAAACAAACGTCTCGGAGCTCTACGGGAGATGTTTCGTATCCCGGGATGCAAAAAGGAGTGCAACACGAGGACTTCCCAAGGGGTCACCCATCGTAGTACTACTATGGCCGAAGCACGCTAAACTTCGGTGTTTTGATGGGATCCGGTGATTTAGTGCTGCCATTATCGCACCCGTTTCGCGAGCTTCGTCCCTCGCCTATGTGCACGTCGCGGTCGGCGCATCAACGTCCGGAGCCTCTTGCCCGTCACGAAACCGTCGTCGCTTTCTCGAACGTTCACGAAATCCCTATTGCAAGCTCTCTCCGAGCCCTAGCCCGACGACTGCGTATCGGTCACGGCAAGCGCGTGCCGAAACCATCGGCACTTTCTATAACGATCTAGGAATCCTTATTGCTACCCCAATTCGGAAAGCTCTCTCCGAGCCCCTCGATACTGACTGCGTAGCGGTCAAAGCAAATTTCCAGCCCCAAAACAATCGTCTCGGAGCTCTACGGGAGATGTTTCGAATCCCAGGATGCGAAAAGGAGTGCAACACGAGGACTTCCCAGGGGGTCACCCATCCTAGTACTACTCTGGCCCAAGCACGCTTAACTTCGAAGTTTTGATGGGATCCTGTGATTTAGTGCTGGCATTATCGCACCCGTTTCGCGTGCTTCGTCACTCGCCTATGTGCACGTCGCGGTCGGCGTATCAACGTCCGGAGCCTCTTGCCCGTCACGAAACCGTCGGCGCTTTCTCGAACGTTCACGAAATCCCTATTGCAAGCTCTCACCGAGCCCTAGCCCGACGACTTCGTATCGGTCACGGCAAACGCGTGCCGAAACCATCGGCACTTTCGAGAACGATCTTGGAATCGCTATTGCGACCCCAATCCGGAAAGCTCTCTCCGAGCCCCTCGATACTGACTGCATAGCGGTCACAGCAAATTTCCAGCCCCAAAACAATCGTCTCGGAGCTCTACGGGAGATGTTTCGTATCACGGGATGCAAAAAGGAGTGCAACACGAGGACTTCCCAGGGGGTCACCCATCGTAGTACTACTCTGGCCCAAGCACGCTTAACTTCGGAGTTTTGATGGGATCCGGTGATTTAGTGCTGCATTATCGCACCCGTTTCGCGTGCTTCGTCCCTCGCCTATGTGCACGTCGCGGTCAGCGTATCAACGTCCGGAGCCTCTTGCCCGTCACGAAACCGTCGGCGCTTTCTCGAACGTTCACGAAATCCCTATTGCAAGCTCTCTCTAAGCCCTTGCCCGACGACTCCGTATCGGTCACGGCAAGCGCGTGCCGAAATCATCGGCACTTTATAGAACGATCTCGAAATCGCTATTGCGACCGCAATCCGGAAAGTTCTCTCCGAGCCCCTCGATACTGACTGCGTAGCGGTCACAGCAAATTTCCAGCCCCAAAACAATCATCTCGGAGCTCTACGGGCAATGTTTCGAATCCCGGGATGCAAAAAGGAGTGCAACACGAGGACTTCCCAAGGGGTCACACATCGTAGTACTACTATGGCCCAAGCACACTTAACTTCGGAGTTTTGATGGGATCCGGTGATTTAGTGCTGGCATTATCGCACCTGTTTCGCGTGCTTCGTCCCTCGCCTATGTGCACGTCACGGTCGGCGTATCAACGTCCGGAGCCTCTTGCCCATCACGAAACCGTCGGCGCTTTCTCGAACGTTCACGAAATCCCTATTGCAAGCTCTCTCCGATCCCTAGCCCGATGACTGCGTATCGGTCACGGCAAGCGCGTGCCGAAACCATCGGCACTTTCTAGAACGATCTAGGAATCGCTATTGCGACCCGAATCCGGAAAGCTCTCTTTGAGCCCCTCGATACTGACTGCGTAGCGGTCAAAGCAAATTTCCAGCCCCAAAACAAACGTCTCGGAGCTCTACGGGAGATGTTTCATATCCCGGGATGCAAAAAGGAGTGCAACACGAGGACTTCCCAAGGGGTCACCCATTGTAGTACTACTATGGCCGAAGCACGCTAAACTTCGATGTTTTGATGGGATTCGGTGATTTAGTGCTGCCATTATCGCACCCGTTTCGCGAGCTTCGTCCCTCGCCTATGTGCACGTCGCGGTCGGCGCATCAACGTCCGGAGCCTCTTGCCCGTCACGAAACCGTCGTCGCTTTCTCGAACGTTCACGAAATCCCTATTGCAAGCTCTCTCCAAGCCCTAGCCCGACGACTGCGTATCGGTCACGGCAAGCGCGTGCCGAAACCATCGGCACTTTCTAGAACGATCTCGGAATCGCTATTGCGACCCCAATCCGGAAAGCTCTCTCCGAGCCCCTCGATACTGACTGCGTAGCGGTCACAGCAAATTTCCAGCCCCAAAACAATCGTCTCGGAGCTCTACGGGAGATGTTTCGTATCCCGGGATGCAAAAAGGAGTGCAACACGAGGACTTCCCAGGGGGTCACCCATCGTAGTACTACTCTGGCCTAAGCACGCTTAACTTCGGAGTTTTGATTGGATCCGGTGATTTAGTGCTGGCATTATCGCACCCGTTTCGCGTGCTTCGTCCCTCGCCTATGTGCACGTCGCGGTCGGCGTATCAACGTCCGGAGCCTCTTGCCCGTCACGAAACCGTCGGCGCTTTCTCGAACGTTCACGAAATCCATATTGCAAGCTCTCTCCGAGCCCTAGCCCGACGACTGCGTATCGGTCACGGCAAGCGCGTGCCGAAACCATCGGCACTTTCGAGAACGATCTCGGAATCGCTATTGCGACCCCAATCCGGAAAGCTCTCTCCGAGCCCCTCGATACTGATCGCGTAGCGGTTACAGCAAATTTCCAGCCCCGAAACAATCGTCTCGGAGCTCTACGGGAGATGTTTCGTATCACGGGATGCAAAAAGGAGTGCAACACGAGGACTTCCCAGGGGGTCACCCATCCTTGTACTACTCTGGCCCAAGCACGCTTAACTTCGGAGTTTTGATGGGATCCGGTGATTTAGTGCTGGCATTATCGCACCCGTTTCGCGTGCTTCGTCCCTCGCCTATGTGCACGTCGCGGTCGGCGAATCAACGTCCGGAGCCTCTTGCCCATCACGAAACCGTCGGCGCTTTCTCAAACGTTCACGAAATCCCTATTGCAAGCTCTCTCTAAGCCCTAGCACGACGACTGCGTATCGGTCACGGCAAGCGTGTGCCGAAATCATCGGCGCTTTATAGAACGATCTCGGAATCGCTATTGCGACCCCAATCCGGAATGCTCTCTCCGAGCCCCTCGATACTGACAGCGTAGCGGTCACAGCAAATTTCCAGCCCCAAAACAATCGTCTCGGAGCTCTACGGGAGATGTTTCGAATCCCGGGATGCAAAAAGTAGTGCAACACGAGGACTTCCCAGGGGATCACCCATCCTAGTACTACTCTGGCCCAAGCACGCTTAACTTCGGTGTTTTGATGGGATCCGGTGATTCAGTGCTGCCATTATCGCACCCGTTTCGCGAGCTTCGTCCCTCGCCTATGTGCACGTCGCGGTCGGCGCATCAACGTCCGGAGCCTCGTGCCCGTCACGAAACCGTCGTCGCTTTCTCGAACGTTCACGAAATCCCTATTGCAAGCTCTCTCCGAGCCCTAGCCCGACGACTGTGTATCGGTCACGGCAAGCGCGTGCCGAAACCATCGGCACTTTCTATAACGATCTACGAATCGCTATTGCGACCCCAATTCGGAAAACTCTCTCCGAGCCCCTCGATACTGACTGCATAGCGGTCACAGCAAATTTCCAGCCCCAAAACAAGCGTCTCGGAGCTCTACGGGAGATGTTTCGTATCACGGGATGCAAAAAGGAGTGCAACACGAGGACTTCCCAGGGGGTCACCCATCGTAGTACTACTCTGGCACAAGCTCGCTTAACTTCGGAGTTTTGATGGGATCCGGTGATTTAGTGCTGCATTATCGCACCCGTTTCGCGTGCTTCGTCCCTCGCCTATGTGCACGTCGCGGTCGGCGTATCAACGTCCGGAGCCCCTTGCCCGTCACGAAACCGTCGGCGCTTTCTCGAACGTTCACGAAATCCCTATTGCAAGCTCTCTCTTAGCCCTAGCCCGACGACTGCATATCGGTCACGGCAAGCGCGTGCCGAAATCATCGGCACTTTATAGAACGATCTCGAAATCGCTATTGCGGCCGCAATCCGGAAAGCTCTCTCCGAGCCCCTCGATACTGACTGCGTAGCGGTCACAGCAAATTTCCAGCCCCAAAACAATCGTCTCGGAGCTCTACGGGAGATGTTTCGAATCCCGGGATGCAAAAAGGAGTGCAACACGAGGACTTCCCAGGGGGTCACCCGTCCTAGTACTACTCTGGCCCAAGCACGCTTAACTTCGGAGTTTTGATGGGATCCGGTGATTTAGTGCTGGCATTATCGCACCCGTTTCGCGTGCTTCGTCCCTCGCCTATGTGCACGTCGCGGTCGGCGTATCAACGTCCGGAGCCTCTTGCTAGTCACGAAACCGTCGGCGCTTTCTCAAACGTTCACGAAATCCCTATTGCAAGCTCTCTCTAAGCCCTAGCCCGACGACTGCGTATCGGTCACGGCAAGCGCGTGCCGAAATCATCGGCACTTTATAGAACGATCTCGGAATAGCTATTGCGACCCCAATCCGGAAAGCTCTCTCCGAGCCCCTCGATACTGACTGCGTAGCGGTCACAGCAAATTTCCAGCCCCAAAACAATCGTCTCGGAGCTCTACTGGAGATGTTTCGAATCCCGGGATGCAAAAAGTAGTGCAATACGAGGACTTGCCAGGGGGTCACCCATCCTAGTACTACTCTGGCCCAAGCACGCTTAACTTCGGTGTTTTGATGGGATCCGGTGATTTAGTGCTGCCATTATCGCACCCGTTTCGCGAGCTTCGTCCCTCGCCTATGTGCACGTCGCGGTCGGCGCATCAACGTCCGAAGCCTCTTGCCCGTCACGAAACCGTCGTCGCTTTCTCGAACGTTCACGAAATCCCTATTGCAAGCTCTCTCCGAGCCCTAGCCCGACGACTGCGTATCGGTCACGGCAAGCGCGTGCCGAAACCATCGGCACTTTCTAGAACGATCTAGGAATCGCTATTGCCACCCCAATCCGGAAAGCTCTCTTTGAGCCCCTCGATACTGACTGCGTAGCGGTCAAAGCAAATTTCCAGCCCCAAAACAAACGTTTCGGAGCTCTACAGGAGATGTTTCGTATCCCGGGATGCAAAAAGGAGTGCAACACGAGGACTTCCCAAGGGGTCACCCATTGTAGTACTACTATGGCCGAAGCACGCTAAACTTCGGTGTTTTGATGGGATTCGGTGATTTAGTGCTGCCATTATCGCACCCGTTTCGCGAGCTTCGTCCCTCGCCTATGTGCACGTCGCGGTCGGCGCATCAACGTCCGGAGCCTCTTGCCCGTCACGAAACCGTCGTCGCTTTCTCGAACGTTCACGAAATCCCTATTGCAAGCTCTCTCCGAGCCCTAGCCCGACGATTGCGTATCGGTCACGGCAAGCGCGTGCCGAAACCATCGGCACTTTCTAGAACGATCTCGGAATCGCTATTGCGACCCCAATCCGGAAAGCTCTCTCCGAGCCCCTCGATACTGATTGCGTAGCGGTCACAGCAAATTTCCAGCCCCAAAACAATCGTCTCGGAGCTCTACGGGAGATGTTTCGTATCCCGGGATGCAAAAAGGAATGCAACACGAGGACTTCCCAGGGGGTCACCCATCGTAGTACTACTCTGGCCTAAGCACGCTTAACTTCGGAGTTTTGATGGGATCCGGTGATTTAGTGCTGGCATTATCGCACCCGTTTCGCGTGCTTCGTCCCTCGCCTATGTGCACGTCGCGGTCGGCGTATCAACGTCCGGAGCCTCTTGCCCGTCACGAAACCGTCGGCGCTTTCTCGAACGTTCACGAAATCCATATTGCAAGCTCTCTCCGAGCCCTAGCCCGACGACTGCGTATCGGTCACGGCAAGCGCGTGCCGAAACCATCGGCACTTTCGAGAACGATCTCGGAATCGCTATTGCGACCCCAATCCGGAAAGCTCTCTCCGAGCCCCTCGATACTGATCGCGTAGCGGTTACAGCAAATTTCCAGCCCCGAAACAATCGTCTCGGAGCTCTACGGGAGATATTTCGTATCACGGGATGCAAAAAGGAGTGCAACACGAGGACTTCCCAGGGGGTCACCCATCCTTGTACTACTCTGGCCCAAGCACGCTTAACTTCGGAGTTTTGATGGGCTCCGGTGATTTAGTGCTGCCAATATCGCACCCGTTTCGCGAGCTTCGTCCCTCGCCTATGTGCACGTCGCGGTCGGCGCATCAACGTTCGAAGCCTCTTGCCCGTCACGAAACCGTCGTCGCTTTCTCGAACGTTCACGAAATCCCTATTGCAAGCTCTCTCCGAGCCCTAGCCCGACGACTGCGTATCGGTCACGGCAAGCGCGTGCCGAAACCATCGGCACTTTCTAGAACGATCTAGGAATCGCTATTGCCACCCCAATCCGGAAAGCTCTCTTTGAGCCCCTCGATACTGACTGCGTAGCGGTCAAAGCAAATTTCCAGCCCCAAAACAAACGTCTCGGAGCTCTACAGGAGATGTTTCGTATCCCGGGATGCAAAAAGGAGTGCAACACGAGGACTTCCCAAGGGGTCACCCATTGTAGTACTACTATGGACGAAGCACGCTAAACTTCGGTGTTTTGATGGGATTCGGTGATTTAGTGCTGCCATTATCGCACCCGTTTCGCGAGCTTCGCCCCTCGCCTATGTGCACGTCGCGGTCGGCGCATCAACGTCCGGAGCCTCTTGCCCGTCACGAAACCGTCGTCGCTTTCTTGAACGTTCACGAAATCCCTATTGCAAGCTCTCTCCGAGCCATAGCCCGACGACTGCGTATCGGTCACGGCAAGCGCGTGCCGAAACCATCGGCACTTTCTAGAACGATCTCGGAATCGCTATTGCGACCCCAATCCGGAAAGCTCTCTCCGAGCCCCTCGATACTGACTGCGTAGCGGTCACAGCAAATTTCCAGCCCCAAAACATTCGTCTCGGAGCTCTACGGGAGATGTTTCGTATCCCGGGATGCAAAAAGGAGTGCAACACGAGGACTTCCCAGGGGGTCACTCATCGTAGTACTACTCTGGCCTAAGCACGCTTAACTTAGGAGTTTTGATTGGATCCGGTGATTTAGTGCCGGCATTATCGCACCCGTTTCGCGTGCTTCGTCCCTCGCCTATGTGCACGTCGCGGTCGACGTATCAACGTCCGGAGCCTCTTGCCCGTCATGAAACCGTCGGCGCTTTCTCGAACGTTCACGAAATCCATATTGCAAGCTCTCTCCGAGCCCTAGCCCGACGACTGCGTATCGGTCACGGCAAGCGCGTGCCGAAACCATCGGCACTTTCGAGAACGATCTCGGAATCGCTATTGCGACCCCAATCCGGAAAGCTCTCTCCGAGCCCCTCGATACTGATCGCGTAGCGGTTACAGCAAATTTCCAGCCCCGAAACAATCGTCTCGGAGCTCTACGGGAGATGTTTCGTATCACGGGATGCAAAAAGGAGTGCAACACGAGGACTTCCCAGGGGGTCACCCATCCTTGTACTACTCTGGCCCAAGCACGCTTAACTTCGGAGTTTTGATGGGATCCGGTGATTTAGTGCTGGCATTATCGCACCCGTTTCGCGTGCTTCGTCCCTCGCCTATGTGCACGTCGCAGTCGGCGAATCAACTTCCGGAGCCTCTTGCCGGTCACGAAACCGTCGGCGCTTTCTCAAACGTTCACGAAATCTCTATTGCAAGCTCTCTCTGAGCCCTAGCCCGACGACTGCGTATCGGTCACGGCAAGCGCGTCCCGAAACCATCGGCACTTTCTAGAACGATCTCGGAATCGCTATTGCGACCCCAATCCGGAAAGCTCTCTCCGAGCCCCTCGATACTGACTGCGTAGCGGCACAGCAAATTTCCAGCCCCAAAACAATCGTCTCGGAGCTCTACGGGAGATGTTTCGTATCTCGGGATGCAAAAAGGAGTGCAACACGAGGACTTCCCAGGGGTCACCCATCCTTGTACTACTATGGCCCAAGCATGCTTAACTTCGGAGTTTTGATGGGATCCGGGGATTTAGTGCTGGCATTATCGCACCCGTTTCGCGTGCTTCGTCCCTCGCCTATGTGCACGTCGCAGTCGGCGCATCAACGTCCGGAGCCTCTTGCCCGTCACGAAACCGTCGGTGCTTTCTCGAACTGTCTCGAAATCCCTATTGCAAGCTCTCTCCGAGCCCTAGCCCGACGACTGCGTATCGGTCACGGCAAGCGCGTGCAGAAACCATCGGCACTTTCTAGAACGAACTCGGAATCGCTATTGCGACCCCAATCCGGAAAGCTCTCTCCGAGCCCCTCGATACTGACAGTGTAGCGGTCACAGCAAATTTCCAGCCCCAAAACAATCGTCTCGGAGCACTACGGGAGTTGTTTCGTATCTCGGGATGCAAAACGGAGCGCAACACGAGGACTTCCCAGGGGGTCACCGATCCTAGTACTACTCTGGCCCAAGCACGCTTAACTTCGGAGTTTTGATGGGATCCGGGGATTTAGTGCTGGCATTATCGCACCCGTTTCGCGTGCTTCGTCCCTCGCCTATGTGCACGTCGCAGTCGGCGCATCAACGTCCGGAGCCTCTTGTCCGTCACGAAACCGTCGGCGCTTTCCCGAACTATCTCGAAATCCCTATTGCAACCTCTCTCCGAGCCCTAGCCCGACGACTGCGTATCGGACACGGCAAGCGCGTGCAGAAACCATCGGCACTTTCTAGAACGAACTCGGAATCGCTATTGCGACCCCAATCCGGAAAGCTCTCTCTGAGCCCCTCGATACTGACTGCGTAGCGGTCACAGCAAATTTCCAGCCCCAAAACAATCGTCTCGGAGCTCTACGGGAGTTGTTTCGTATCTCGGGATGCAAAAAGGAGTGCAACATGAGGACTTCCCAGGGGTTACCCATCGTAGTACTACTCTGGCCCAAGCACGCTTAACTTCGGAGTTTTGATGGGATCCGGGGATTTAGTGCGGGCATTATCGCACCCGTTTCGCGTGCTTCGTCCCTCGCCTATGTGCACGTCGCAGTCGGCGCATCAACGTCCGGAGCCTCTTGCCCGTCACGAAACCGTCGGCGCTTTCTCGAACGGTCTCGAAATCCCTATTGCAAGCTCTCTCCGAGCCCTAGCCCGACGACTGCGTATCGGTCACGGCAAGCGCGTGCAGAAACCATCGGCACTATCTAGAACGAACTCGGAATCGCTATTGCGACCCCAATCCGGAAAGCTCTCTCGGAGCCCCTCGATACTGACTGCGTAGCGGTCACAACAAATTTCCAGCCCCAAAACAATCGTCTCGGAGCTCTACGGGAGATGTTTCGTATCTTGGGATGCAAAAAGGAGTGCAACACGAGGACTTCCCAGGGGTCACCCATCCTTGTACTACTCTGGCCCAAGCATGCTTAACTTCGGAGTTTTGATAGGATCCGGGGATTTAGTGCTGGCATTATCGCACCCATTTCGCGTGCTTCGTCCCTCGCCTATGTGCACGTCGCAGTCGGCGCATCAACGTCCGGAGCCTTTTGCCCGTTGCGAAACCGTCGTAGCTTTCTCGAACGGTCTCGAAATCCCTATTGCAAGCTCTCTCCGAGCCCTAGCCCGATGACTGCGTATCGGTCACGGCAAGCGCGTGCAGAAACCATCGGAACTTTCTAGAATGAACTCGGAATCGCTATTGCGACCCCAATCCGTAAAGCTCTCTCGGAGCCCCTCGATACTGACTGCGTAGCGGTCACAGCAAATTTCCAGCCCCAAAACAATCGTCTCGGAGCTCTACGGGAGATGTTTCGTATCCCGGGATGCAAAAAGGAGTGCAACACGAGGACTTCCCAGGGGGTCACCCATCCTAGTACTACTTTGGCCCAAGCACGCTTAACTTCGGAGTTTTGATGGGATCTGGTGATTTAGTGCTGCCATTATCGCACCCGTTTCGCGAGCTTCGTCCCTCGACTATGTGCACGTCGCGGTCAGCGCATCAACGTCCGGAGCCTCTTGCCCGTCGCGAAACCGTCGTCGCTTTCTCGAACGTTCACGAAATCCCTATTGCAAGCTCTCTCCGAGCCCTAGCCCGACGACTGCGTATCGGTCACGGCAAGCGCGTGCCGAAACCATCGGCACTTTCTAGAACGATCTCGGAATCGCTATTGCGACCCCAATCCGGAAAGCTCTCTCGGAGCCCCTCGATACTGACTGCGTAGCGGTCACAGCAAATTTCCAGCCCCAAAACAATCGTCTCGGAGCTCTACGGGAGATGTTCCGTATCCCGGGATGCAGAAAGGAGTGCAACAAGAGGACTTCCCAGGGGGTCACCCATCGTAGTACTACTCTGGCCCAAGCACGCTAAACTTCGGTGTTTTGATGGGATCCGGTGATTTAGTGCTGCCATTATCGCACCCATTTCGCGAGCTTCGTCCCTCGCCAATGTGCACGTCGCGGTCGGCGCATCAACATCCGGAGCCTCTTGCCCGTCACGAAACCATCGTCGCTTTCTCAAACGTTCACGAAATCCCTATTGCAAGCTCTCTCCGAGCCCTAGCCCGACGACTGCGTATCGGTCACGGCATGCGCGTGCCGAAACCATCGGCACTTTCTAGAATGATCTAGGAATCGCTATTGCGACCCCAATCCGGAAAGCTCTCTTTGAGCCCCACGATACTGACTGCGTAGCGGTCAAAGCAAATTTCCAGCCCCAAAACAAACGTCTCGGAGCTCTACGGGAGATATATCGTATCCCGGGATGCAAAAAGGAGTGCAACACGATGACTTCGCAAGGGGTCACCCATCGTAGTACTACTCTGGCCCAAGCACGCTAAACTTCGGTGTTTTGATGGGATCCGGTGATTTAGTGCAGCCATTATCGCACCCGTTTCCCGAGCTTCGTCCCTCGCCTATGTGCACGTCGCGGTCGGCGCATCAACGTCCGGAGCCTCTTGCCCGTCGCGAAACCGTCGTCGCTTTCTCGAACGTTCACGAAATCCCTATTGCAAGCTCTCTCCGAGCCCTAGCCCGACGACTGCGTATCGGTCACGGCAAGCGCGTGCCGATACCATCGGCACTTTCTAGAACGATCTCGGAATCGCTATTGCGACCCCAATCCGGAAAGCTCTCTCGGAGCCCCTCGATACTGACTGCGTAGCGGTCACAACAAATTTCCAGCCCCAAAACAATCGTCTCGGAGCTCTACGGGAGATGTTTCGTATCTTGGGATGCAAAAAGGAGTGCAACACGAGGACTTCCCAGGGGTCACCCATCCTTGTACTACTCTGGCCCAAGCATGCTTAACTTCGGAGTTTTGATAGGATCCGGGGATTTAGTGCTGGCATTATCGCACCCATTTCGCGTGCTTCGTCCCTCGCCTATGTGCACGTCGCAGTCGGCGCATCAACGTCCGGAGCCTTTTGCCCGTTGCGAAACCGTCGTCGCTTTCTCGAACGGTCTCGAAATCCCTATTGCAAGCTCTCTCCGAGCCCTAGCCCGATGACTGCGTATCGGTCACGGCCAGCGCGTGCAGAAACCATCGGCACTTTCTAGAACGAACTCGGAATCTCTATTGCGACCCCAATCCGTAAAGCTCTCTCGGAGCCCCTCGATACTGACTGCGTAGCGGTCACAGCAAATTTCCAGCCCCAAAACAATCGTCTCGGAGCTCTACGGGAGATGTTTCGTATCCCGGGATGCAAAAAGGAGTGCAACACGAGGACTTCCCAGGGGGTCACCCATCCTAGTACTACTCTGGCCCAAGCACGCTTAACTTCGGAGTTTTGATGGGATCTGGTGATTTAGTGCTGCCATTATCGCACCCGTTTCGCGAGCTTCGTCCCTCGCCTATGTGCACGTCGCGGTCAGCGCATCAACGTCCGGAGCCTCTTGCCCGTCGCGAAACCGTCGTCGCTTTCTCGAACGTTCACGAAATCCCTATTGCAAGCTCTCTCCGAGCCCTAGCTCGACGACTGCGTATCGGTCACGGCAAGCGCGTGCCGAAACCATCGGCACTTTCTAGAACGATCTCGGAATCGCTATTGCGACCCCAATCCGGAAAGCTCTCTCGGAGCCCCTCGATACTGACTGCATAGCGGTCACAGCAAATTTCCAGCCCCAAAACAATCGTCTCGGAGCTCTACGGGAGATGTTCCGTATCCCGGGATGCAGAAAGGAGTGCAACAAGAGGACTTCCCAGGGGGTCACCCATCGTAGTACTACTCTGGCCCAAGCACGCTAAACTTCGGTGTTTTGATGGGATCCGGTGATTTAGTGCTGCCATTATCGCACCCATTTCGCGAGCTTCGTCCCTCGCCAATGTGCACGTCGCGGTCGGCGCATCAACATCCGGAGCCTCTTGCCCGTCACGAAACCATCGTCGCTTTCTCAAACGTTCACGAAATCCCTATTGCAAGCTCTCTCCGAACCCTAGCCCGACGACTGCGTATCGGTCACGGCATGCGCGTGCCGAAACCATCGGCACTTTCTAGAATGATCTAGGAATCGCTATTGCGACCCCAATCCGGAAAGCTCTCTTTGAGCCCCACGATACTGACTGCGTAGCGGTCAAAGCAAATTTCCAGCCCCAAAACAAACGTCTCGGAGCTCTACGGGAGATGTATCGTATCCCGGGATGCAAAAAGGAGTGCAACACGAGGACTTCGCAAGGGGTCACCCATCGTAGTACTACTCTGGCCCAAGCACGCTAAACTTCGGTGTTTTGATGGGATCCGGTGATTTAGTGCAGCCATTATCGCACCCGTTTCCCGAGCTTCGTCCCTCGCCTATGTGCACGTCGCGATCGGCGCATCAACGTCCGGAGCCTCTTGCCCGTCGCGAAACCGTCGTCGCTTTCTCGAACGTTCACGAAATCCCTATTGCAAGCTCTCTCCGAGCCCTAGCCCGACGACTGCGTATCGGTCACGGCAAGCGCGTGCCGAAACCATCGGCACTTTCTAGAACGATCTCGGAATCGCTATTGCGACCCCAATCCGGAAAGCTCTCTCGGAGCCCCTCGATACTGACTGCGTGGCGGTCACAGCAAATTTCCAGCCCCAAAACAATCGTCTCGGATCTCTACGGGAGATGTTCCGTATCCCGGGATGCAGAAAGGAGTGCAACAAGAGGACTTCCCAGGGGGTCACCCATCGTAGTACTACTCTGGCCCAAGCAAGCTAAACTTCGGTGTTTTGATGGGATCCGGTGATTTAGTGCTGCCATTATCGCACCCATTTCGCGAGCTTCGTCCCTCGCCAATGTGCACGTCGCGGTCGGCGCATCAACATCCGGAGCCTCTTGCCCGTCACGAAACCATCGTCGCTTTCTCAAACGTTCACGAAATCCCTATTGCAAGCTCTCTCCGAGCCCTAGCCCGACGACTGCGTATCGGTCACGGCATGCGCGTGCCGAAACCATCGGCACTTTCTAGAACGATCTAGGAAACACTATTGCGACCCCAATCCGGAAAGCTCTCTTTGAGCCCCTCGATACGGACTGCGTAGCGGTCAAAGCAAATTTCCTGCCCCAAAACAAACGTCTCGGAGCTCTACGGGAGATGTATCGTATCCCGGGATGCAAAAAGGAGTGCAACACGAGGACTTCGCAAGGGGTCACCCATCGTAGTACTACTCTGGCCCAAGCACGCTAAACTTCGGTGTTTTGATGGGATCCGGTGATTTAGTGCAGCCATTATCGCACCCGTTTCCCGAGCTTCGTCCCTCGCCTATGTGCACGTCGCGGTCGGCGCATCAACGTCCGGAGCCTCTTGCCCGTCACGAAACCGTCGTCGCTTTCTCGAACGTTCACGAAATCCCTATTGCAAGCTCTCTCCGAGCCCTAGCCCGACGACTGCGTATCGGTCACGGCAAGCGCGTGCCGAAACCATCGGCACTTTCTAGAACGATCTCGGAATCGCTATTGCGACCCCAATCCGGAAAGCTCTCTCGGAGCCCCTCGATACTGACTGCGTAGCGGTCACAGCAAATTTCCAGCCCCAAAACAATCGTCTCGGATCTCTACGGGAGATGTTCCGTATCCCGGGATGCAGAAAGGAGTGCAACAAGAGGACTTCCCAGGGGGTCACCCATCGTAGTACTACTCTGGCCCAAGCACGCTAAACTTCGGTGTTTTGATGGGATCCGGTGATTTAGTGCTGCCATTATCGCACCCATTTCGCGAGCTTCGTCCCTCGCCTATGTGCACGTCGCGGTCGGCGCATCAACATCTGGAGCCTCTTGCCCGTCACGAAACCATCGTCGCTTTCTCAAACGTTCACGAAATCCCTATTGCAAGCTCTCTCCGAGCCCTAGCCCGACGACTGCGTATCGGTCACGGCATTCGCGTGCCGAAACCATCGGCACTTTCTAGAACGATCTAGGAATCGCTATTGCGAGCCCAATCTGGAAAGCTCTCTTTGAGCCCCACGATACTGACTGCGTAGCGGTCCAAGCAAATTTCCAGCCCCAAAACAAACGTCTCGGAGCTCTACGGGAGATGTATCGTATCCCGGGATGCAAAAAGGTGTGCAACACGAGGACTTCGCAAGGGGTCACCCATCGTAGTACTACTCTGGCCCAAGCACGCTAAACTTCGGTGTTTTGATGGGATCCGGTGATTTAGTGCAGCCATTATCGCACCCGTTTCCCGAGCTTCGTCCCTCGCCTATGTGCACGTCGCGGTCGGCGCATCAACGTCCGGAGCCTCTTGCCCGTCACGAAACCGTCGTCGCTTTCTCGAACGTTCACGAAATCCCTATTGCAAGCTCTCTCCGAGCCCTAGCCCGACGACTGCGTATCGGTCACGGCAAGCGCGTGCCGAAACCATCGGCACTTTCTAGAACGATCTCGGAATAGCTATTGCGACCCCAATCCGGAAATCTCTCTCCGAGCCCCTCGATACTGACTGCGTAGCGGTCACAGCAAATTTCCAGCCCCAAAACAATCGTCTCGGATCTCTACGGGAGATGTTTCGTATCCCGGGATGCAGAAAGGCGTGCAACAAGAGGACTTCCCAGGGGGTCACCCATCGTAGTACTACTCTGGCCCAAGCACGCTAAACTTCGGTGTTTTGATGGGATCCGGTGATTTAGTGCTGCCATTATCGCACCCATTTCGCGAGCTTCGTCCCTCGCCTATGTGCACGTCGCGGTCGGCGCATCAACATCCGGAGCCTCTTGCCCGTCACGAAAACATCGTCGCTTTCTCAAACGTTCACGAAATCCCTATTGCAAGCTCTCTCCGAGCCCTAGCCCGACGACTGCGTATCGGTCACGGCATGCGCGTGCCGAAACCATCAGCACTTTCTAGAACGATCTGGGAATCGCTATTGCGACCCCAATCCGGAAAGCTCTCTTTGAGCCCCTCGATACTGACTGCGTAGCGGTCCAAGCAAATTTCCAGCCCCAAAACAAACGTCTCGGAGCTCTACGGGAGATGTATCGTATCCCGGTATGCAAAAAGGAGTGCAACACGAGGACTTCGCAAGGGGTCACCCATCGTAGTACTACTCTGGCCCAAGCACGCTAAACTTCGGTGTTTTGATGGGATCCGGTGATTTAGTGCAGCCATTATCGCACCCGTTTCCCGAGCTTCGTCCCTCGCCTATGTGCACGTCGCGATCGGCGCATCAACGTCCGGAGCCTCTTGCCCGTCGCGAAACCGTCGTCGCTTTCTCGAACGTTCACGAAATCCCTATTGCAAGCTCTCTCCGAGCCCTAGCCCGACGACTACGTATCGGTCACGGCAAGCGCGTGCCGAATCCATCGGCACTTTCTAGAACGATCTCGGAATCGCTATTGCGACCCCAATCCGGAAAGCTCTCTCGGAGCCCCTCGATACTGACTGCGTGGCGGTCACAGCAAATTTCCAGCCCCAAAACAATCGTCTCGGATCTCTACGGGAGATGTTCCGTATCCCCGGATGCAGAAAGGAGTGCAACAAGAGGACTTCCCAGGGGGTCACCCATCGTAGTACTACTCTGGCCCAAGCAAGCTAAACTTCGGTGTTTTGATGGGATCCGGTGATTTAGTGCTGCCATTATCGCACCCATTTCGCGAGCTTCGTCCCTCGCCAATGTGCACGTCGCGGTCGGCGCATCAACATCCGGAGCCTCTTGCCCGTCACGAAACCATCGTCGCTTTCTCAAACGTTCACGAAATCCCTATTGCAAGCTCTCTCCGAGCCCTAGCCCAACGACTGCGTATCGGTCACGGCATGCGCGTGCCGAAACCATCGGCACTTTCTAGAACGATCTAGGAAACACTATTGCGACCCCAATCCGGAAAGCTCTCTTTGAGCCCCTCGATACTGACTGCGTAGCGGTCAAAGCAAATTTCCAGCCCTAAAACAAACGTCTCGGAGCTCTACGGGAGATGTATCGTATCCCGGGATGCAAAAAGGAGTGCAACACGAGGACTTCGCAAGGGGTCACCCATCGTAGTACTACTCTGGCCCAAGCATGCTAAACTTCGGTGTTTTGATGGGATCCGGTGATTTAGTGCAGCCATTATCGCACCCGTTTCCCGAGCTTCGTCCCTCGCCTATGTGCACGTCGCGGTCGGCGCATCAACGTCCGGAGCCTCTTGCCCGTCACGAAACCGTCGTCGCTTTCTCGAACGTTCACGAAATCCCTATTGCAAGCTCTCTCCGAGCCCTAGCCCGACGACTGCGTATCGGTCACGGCAAGCGCGTGCCGAAACCATCGGCACTTTCTAGAACGATCTCGGAATCGCTATTGCGACCCCAATCCGGAAATCTCTCTCCGAGACCCTCGATACTGACTGCGTAGCGGTCACAGCAAATTTCCAGCCCCAAAACAATCGTCTCGGAGCTCTACCGGAGATGTTTCGTATCCCGGGATGCAAAAAGGAGTGCAACACGACGACTTCCCAGGGGGTCACCCATCGTAGTACTACTCTGGCCTAAGCACGCTTAACTTCGGATTATTGATGGGATCCGGTGATTTAGTGCTGGCATTATCGCACCCGTTTCGCGTGCTTCGTCCCTCGCCTATGTGCACGTTCCGGTCGGCGTATCAACGTCCGGAGCCTCTTGCCCATCACGGAACCGTCGGCGCTTTCTCAAACGTTCACGAAATCCCTATTGCAAGCTCTCTCCGAGCCCTAGCCCGACGACTGCGTATCGGTCACGGCAAGCGCGTGCCGAAACCATCGGCACTTTCTAGAACGATCTCGGAATCGCTATTGCGACCCCAATCCGGAAAGCTCTCTCGGAGCCCCTCGATACTGACTGCGTAGCGGTCACAGCAAATTTCCAGCCCCAAAACAATCGTCTCGGATCTCTACGGGAGATGTTCCGTATCCCGGGATGCAGAAAGGAGTGCAACAAGAGGACTTCCCAGGGGGTCACCCATCGTAGTACTACTCTGGCCCAAGCACGCTAAACTTCGGTGTTTTGATGGGATCCGGTGATTTAGTGCTGCCATTATCGCACCCATTTCGCGAGCTTCGTCCCTCGCCTATGTGCACGTCGCGGTCGGCGCATCAACATCCGGAGCCTCTTGCCCGTCACGAAACCATCGTCGCTTTCTCAAACGTTCACGAAATCCCTATTGCAAGCTCTCTCCGAGCCCTAGCCCGACGACTGCGTATCGGTCATGGCATTCGCGTGCCGAAACCATCGGCACTTTCTAGAACGATCTAGGAATCGCTATTGCGACCCCAATCCGGAAAGCTCTCTTTGAGCCCCTCGATACTGACTGCGTTGCGGTCCAAGCAAATTTCCAGCCCCAAAACAAACGTCTCGGAGCTCTACGGGAGATGTATCGTATCCCAGGATGCAAAAAGGAGTGCAACACGAGGACTTCGCAAGGGGTCACCCATCGTAGTACTACTCTGGCCCAAGCACGCTAAACTTCGGTGTTTTGATGGGATCCGGTGATTTAGTGCAGCCATTATCGCACCCGTTTCCCGAGCTTCGTCCCTCGCCTATGTGCACGTCGCGGTCGGCGCATCAACGTCCGGAGCCTCTTGCCCGTCACGAAACCGTCGTCGCTTTCTCGAACGTTCACGAAATCCCTATTGCAAGCTCTCTCCGAGCCCTAGCCCGACGACTGCGTATCGGTCACGGCAAGCGCGTGCCGAAACCATCGGCACTTTCTAGAACGATCTCGGAATCGCTATTGCGACCCCAATCCGGAAATCTCTCTTCGAGCCCCTCGATACTGACTGCGTAGCGGTCACAGCAAATTTCTAGCCCCAAAACAATCGTCTCGGATCTCTATGGGAGATGTTTCGTATCCCGGGATGCAGAAAGGAGTGCAACAAGAGGACTTCCCAGGGGGTCACCCATCGTAGTACTACTCTGGCCCAAGTACGCTAAACTTCGGTGTTTTGATGGGATCCGGTGATTTAGTGCTGCCATTATCGCACCCATTTTGCGAGCTTCGTCCCTCGCCTATGTGCACGTCGCGGTCGGCGCATCAACATCCGGAGCCTCTTGCCCGTCACGAAACCATCGTCGCTTTCTCAAACGTTCACGAAATCCCTATTGCAAGCTCTCTCCGAGCCCTAGCCCGACGACTGCGTATCGGTCACGGCATGCGCGTGCCGAAACCATCGGCACTTTCTAGAACGATCTAGGAATCGCTATTGCGACCCCAATCCGGAAAGCTCTCTTTGAGCCCCTCGATACTGACTGCGTAGCGGTCCAAGCAAATTTCCAGCCCCAAAACAAACGTCTCGGAGCTCTACGGGAGATGTATCGTATCCCGGTATGCAAAAAGGAGTGCAACACGAGGACTTCGCAAGGGGTCACCCATCGTAGTACTACTCTGGCCCAAGCACGCTAAACTTCGGTGTTTTGATGGGATCCGATGATTTAGTGCAGCCATTATCGCACCCGTTTCCCGAGCTTCGTCCCTCGCCTATGTGCACGTCGCGGTCGGCGCATCAACGTCCGGAGCCTCTTGCTCGTCACGAAACCGTCGCCGCTTTCTCGAACGTTCACGAAATCCCTATTGCAAGCTCTCTCCGAGCCCTAGCCCGACGACTGCGTATCGGTCACGGCAAGCACGTGCCGAAACCATCGGCAATTTCTAGAACGATCTCGGAATCGCTATTGCGACCCCAATCCGGAAATCTCTCTCCGAGCCCCTCGATACTGACTGCGTAGCGGTCACAGCAAATTTCCAGCCCCAAAACAATCGTCTCGGAGCTCTACCGGAGATGTTTCTTATCCCGGGATGCAAAAAGGAGTGCAACACGAGGACTTCCCAGGGGGTCACCCATCGTAGTACTACTCTGGCCTAAGCACGCTTAACTTCGGATTATTGATGGGATCCGATGATTTAGTGCTGGCATTATCGCACCCGTTTCGCGTGCTTCGTCCCTCGCCTATGTGCACGTTCCGGTCGGCGTATCAACGTCCGGAGCCTCTTGCCCGTCACGGAACCGTCGGCGCTTTCTCAAACGTTCACGAAATCCCTATTGCAAGCTCTCTCCGAGCCCTAGCCCGACGACTGCGTATCGGTCACGGCAAGCGCGTGCCGAAACCATCGGCACTTTCTAGAACGATCTCGGAATCGCTATTGTGACCCCAATCCGGAAAGCTCTCTCCGAGCCCCTCGATACTGACTGCGTAGCGGTCACAGCAAATTTCCAGCCCCAAAACAATCGTCTCGGAGCTCTACGGGAGATGTTTCGTATCACGGGATGCAAAAAGGAATGCAACACGAGGACTTCCCAGGGGGTCACCCATCGTAGTACTACTCTGGCCCAAGCACGCTTAACTTCGGAGTTTTGATGGGATCCGGTGATTTAGTGCTGCATTATCGCACCCGTTTCGCGTGCTTCGTCCCTCGCCTATGTGCACGTCGCGGTCGGCGTATCAACGTCCGGAGCCTCATGCCCGTCACGAAACTGTCGGCGCTTTCTCGAACGTTCACGAAATCCCTATTGCAACCTCTCTCCGAGCCCTAGCCCGACGACTGCGTATCGGTCACGGCAAGCGCGTGCCGAAACCTTCGGCACTTTCTAGAACGATCTCGGAATAGCTATTGCGACCCCAATCCGGAAAGCTCTCTCGGAGCCCCTCGATACTGACTGCGTAGCGGTCACAGCAAATTTCGATTCCCAAAACAATCGTCTCGGAGCTCTACGGGAGATGTTTCGTATCCCGGGATGCAAAAAGGAGTGCAACACGAGGACTTCCCAGGGGGTCACCCATTGTAGTACTACTCTGGCCCAAGCACGCTTAACTTCGGTGTTTTGATGGGATCCGGTGATTAATGCTGCCATTATCGCACCCGTTTCGCGAGCTTCGTCCCTCGCCTATGTGCACGTCGCGGTCAGCGCATCAACGTCCGGAGCCTCTTGCCCGTCGCGAAACCGTCGTCGCTTTCTCGAACGTTCACGAAATCCCTATTGCAAGCTCTCTCCGAGCCCTAGCCCGACGACTGCGTATCGGTCACGGCAAGTGCGTGTCGAAACAATCGGCACTTTCTAGAACGATCTCGGAATCGCTATTGCGACCCCAATCCGGAAAGCTCTCTCGGAGCCCCTCGATACTGACTGCGTAGCGGTCACAGCAAATTTCCAGCCCCAAAACAATCGTCTCGGAGCTCTACGGGAGATGTTTCGTATCCCGGGATGCAAAAAGGAGTGCAACACGAGGACTTCCCAGGGGGTCACCCATCGTAGTACTACTCTAGCCCAAGCACGCTTAACTTCGGTGTTTTGATGGGATCTGGTGATTTAGTGCTGCCATTATGGCACCCGTTTCGCGAGCTTCGTCCCTCGCCTATGTGCACGTCGCGGTCAGCGCATCAACGTCCGGAGCCTCTTGCCCGTTTCGAAACCGTCGTCGCTTTCTCGAACGTTCACGAAATCCCTATTGCAAGCTCTCTCCGAGCCCTAGCCCGACGACTACGTATCGGTCATGGCAAGCGCGTGCCGAAACCATCGGCACTTTCTAGAACGATCTCGGAATCGCTATTGCGACCCCAATCCAGAAAGCTCTCTCGGAGCCCCTCGATACTGACTGCGTATCGGTCACAGAAAATTTCCGGCCCCAAAACAATCGTCTCGGAGCTCTACGGGAGATGTTTCGTATCCCGGGATGCAAAAAGGAGTGCAACACGAGGACTTCCCAGGGGGTCACCCATCGTAGTACTACTCTGGCCCAAGCACGCGTAACTTCGGTGTTTTGATGGGATCCGGTGATTTAGTGCTGCCATTTTCGCACCCGTTTCGCGAGCTTCGTCCCTCGCCTATGTGCACGTCGCGGTCAGCGCATCAACGTCCGGAGCCTTTTGCCCGTTGCGAAACCGTCGTCGCTTTCTCGAACGTTCACGAAATCCCTATTGCAAGCTCTCTCCGAGCCCTAGCCCGACGACTGCGTATCGGTCACGGCAAGCGCGTGCCGAAACCATCGGCACTTTCTAGAACGATCTCGGAATCGCTATTGCGACCCCAATCCGGAAAGCTCTCTCGGAGCCCCTCGATACTGACTGCGTAGCGGTCACAGCAAATTTCCAGCCCCAAAACAATCGTCTCGGAGCTCTACGGGAGATGTTTCGTATCCCGGGATGCAAAAAGGAGTGCAACACGAGGACTTCCCAGGGGGTCACCCATCGTAGTACTACTCTGGCCCAAGCACGCTTAACTTTGGTGTTTTGATGGGATCTGGCGATTTAGTGCTGCCATTATCGCACCCGTTTCGCGAGCTTCGTCCGTCGCCTATGTGCACGTCGCGGTCAGCGCATCAACGTCCGGAGCCTCTTGCCCGTCGCGAAACCGTCGTCGCTTTCTCTTACGTTCACGAAATACCTATTGCAAGCTCTCTCCGAGCCCAAGCCCGACGACTGCGTATCGGTCACGGCAAGCGCGTGCCGAAACCATCGGCACTTTCTAGAACGATCTCGGAATCGCTATTGCGAACCCAATCCGGAAAGCTCTCTCGGAGCCCCTCGATACTGACTGCGTAGCGGTCACAGCAAATTTCCAGCCCCAAAACAATCGTCTCGGAGCTCTACGGGAGATGTTTCGTATCCCGGGATGCAAAAAGGAGTGCAACACGAGGACTTCCCAGGGGGTCACCCATCGTAGTACTACTCTGGCCCAAGCACGCTTAACTTCGGTGTTTTGATGGGATCCGGTGATTTAGTGCTGCCATTATCGCACCCGTTTCGCGAGCTTCGTCCCTCGCCTATGTGCACGTCGCGGTCAGCGCATCAACGTCCGGAGCCTCTTGCCCGTCGCGAAACCGTCGTCGCTTTCTCGAACGTTCACGAAATCCCTATTGCAAGCTCTCTCCGAGCCCTAGGCCGACGACTGCGTATCGGTCATGGCAAGCGCGTGCCGAAACCATCGGCACTTTCTAGAACGATCTCGGAATCGCTATTGCGACCCCAATCCGGAAAGCTCTCTCGGAGCCCCTCGATACTGACTGCGTAGCGTTCACAGCAAATTTCCAGCCTCAAAACAATCGTCTCGGAGCTCTACGGGAGATGTTTCGTATCCCGGGATGCAAAAAGGAGTGCAACTCGAGGACTTCCCAGGGGGTCACCCATCGTAGTACTACTCTGGCCCAAGCACGCTTAACTTCGGTGTTTTGATGGGATCCGGTGATTTAGTGCTGCCATTTTTGCACCCGTTTCGCGAGCTTCGTCCCTCGCATCAACGTCCGGAGCCTCTTGCCCGTCGCGAAACCGTCGTCGCTTTCTCGAACGTTCACGAAATCCCTATTGCAAGCTCTCTCCGAGCCCTAGCCCGACGACTGCGTATCGGTCACGGCAAGCGCGTGCCGAAACCATCGGCACTTTCTAGAACGATCTCGGAATCGCTATTGCGACCCCAATCCGGAAAGCTCTCTCGGAGCCCCTCGATACTGACTGCGTAGCGGTCACAGCAAATTTCGAGCCCCAAAACAATCGTCTCGGAGCTCTACGGGAGATGTTTCGTATCCCGGGATGCAAAAAGGAGTGCAACACGAGGACTTCCCAGGGGGTCACCCATCGTAGTACTACTCTGGCCCAAGCACGCTTAACTTCGGTGTTTTGATGGGATCCGGTGATTAATGCTGCCATTATCGCACCCGTTTCGCGAGCTTCGTCCCTCGCCTATGTGCACGTCGCGGTCAGCGCATCAACGTCCGGAGCCTCTTGCCCGTCGCGAAACCGTCGTCGCTTTCTCGAACGTTCACGAAATCCCTATTGCAAGCTCTCTCCGAGCCCTAGCCCGACGACTGCGTATCGGTCACGGCAAGTGCGTGTCGAAACCATCGGCACTTTCTAGAACGATCTCGGAATCGCTATTGCGACCCCAATCCGGAAAGCTCTCTCGGAGCCCCTCGATACTGACTGCGTAGTGGTCACAGCAAATTTCCAGCCCCAAAACAATCGTCTCGGAGCTCTACGGGAGATGTTTCGTATCCCGGGATGCAAAAAGGAGTGCAACACGAGGACTTCCCAGGGGGTCACCCATCGTAGTACTACTCTGGCCCAAGCACGCTTAACTTCGGTGTTTTGATGGGATCTGGTGATTTAGTGCTGCCATTATCGCACCCGTTTCGCGAGCTTCGTCCCTCGCCTATGTGCACGTCGCGGTCAGCGCATCAACGTCCGGAGCCTCTTGCCCGTTTCGAAACCGTCGTCGCTTTCTCGAACGTTCACGAAATCCCTATTGCAAGCTCTCTCCGAGCCCTAGCCCGACGACTACGTATCGGTCATGGCAAGCGCGTGCCGAAACCATCGGCACTTTCTAGAACGATCTCGGAATCGCTATTGCGACCCCAATCCAGAAAGCTCTCTCGGAGCCCCTCGATACTGACTGCGTAGCGGTCACAGAAAATTTCCGGCCCCAAAACAATCGTCTCGGAGCTCTACGGGAGATGTTTCGTATCCCGGGATGCAAAAAGGAGTGCAACACGAGGACTTCCCAGGGGGTCACCCATCGTAGTACTACTCTGGCCCAAGCACGCGTAACTTCGGTGTTTTGATGGGATCCGGTGATTTAGTGCTGCCATTTTCGCACCCGTTTCGCGAGCTTCGTCCCTCGCCTATGTGCACGTCGCGGTCAGCGCATCAACGTCCGGAGCCTTTTGCCCGTAGCAAAACCGTCGTCGCTTTCTCGAACGTTCACGAAATCCCTATTGCAAGCTCTCTCCGAGCCCTAGCCCGACGACTGCGTATCGGTCACGGCAAGCGCGTGCCGAAACCATCGGCACTTTCTAGAACGATCTCGGAATCGCTATTGCGACCCCAATCCGGAAAGCTCTCTCGGAGCCCCTCGATACTGACTGCGTAGCGGTCACAGCAAATTTCCAGCCCCAAAACAATCGTCTCAGAGCTCTACGGGAGATGTTTCGTATCCCGGGATGCAAAAAGGAGTGCAACACGAGGACTTCCAAGGGGGTCACCCATCGTAGTACTACTCTGGCCCAAGCATGACACGGAAGTGTCTAATTTACTACAATCTGATTATATGAGCTTTGATTATGATCTAGTATCTTTTTCAGTCAATAATGATGCCTCATAATCTTTATCTCAGCACACAAAAAAATGACAGCTCATCAGCATATTCTCTGCACAAAGTTAAAGCTGTTTCAAGGTACTTTTCTTCAAGACAAAGGAATGCATTAAAGGAGTTGGTTGGCAGCTGTGAACATTTCTTCATTACCAATGAGTGCATTAAAATAGTTGGTTAGAAGCTGTAAACACTTAATTTCGAAATTTCCTATGCATGAAGGGTTGTTTCATGCACTAGTATTTATTTTGGTGTTTAGGACTTAGGCAGGACTTTAGAAACTGATGATATCTGGGCAGAAGCTCTTAGAGAACCCCTTAAACTCTGTATCTCTTGGATGCGTCCTTGAGTGGTGAGTCTTTTATTTTCTAGTTCTGTATCCTCGTTTAATTTCCGTTGGGTGGTGAACTTTCTGTATCCCATTGCGATTTTAAACTTGGTGGTGAGCTATATTTCGTTTTACCGAAGTTTCTTCAAGAGTTCGTTCATTGCCTTCTGTGATATTTTCTATCTGTACAACTGTTATATCGGTTTTCTATCGACATCCATTCTGCATTTTTCCCTCCCCGGTATCAGTTTGGTATCAGAGCTAAAGGCTAGAGATCATGGCAAGGCGGAATGGAAAAGATGTAGTTGGTGAAGGTAGCGATCACGAAGATGACGCTGAGTCGTTGAGGCTGCAGCTACGAAAATTGCTACGTAGCCTACAAGAAAAAAATGAGATAATCGATGAACTTCAGAGTAGACATAACAAATATGAAAATGAAGCTCGAGAGTTTACTTCTGATGATGATACACTTCTTCCAAGGGAGTCGAGAAGATGTCGGAGAAGAAATGAAGTCCAAGACGAGTGGCAGAATAAATATAACCCCAGATTTGATATTCCTGAATTTGAAGGCAAAATAAATGTTGATGATTTTATCGATTGGCTTAATATAGTAGAAAGAATTTTTGATTTTCATGAACCACCGGAACAAAAGAAGGTCAAACTTGTGGCACTCAAACTCAGGCGGAATGCATCTTTTTGGTGGGAAAATCTGAAGAAACAAAGAGAACGTGAGGGGAAGAGTAAGATCGTTACATGGGAGAAAATGAAAAGGGAGCTAAAGAGAAAATATTTACCTCATAATTATAGACAAGAGATCTTTCTCAAAATACATGATTTCAAGCAAAAAGATCTTAGTGTGGAGGAGTACACTGCAGAATTTGATAATTTGATGTTAAAAGGAGAGCTTGTGGAACCGGAAGAGCAAACAATTGCAAGATACTTGGGAGGTCTGAAGTATGAGATTGCTAAAGTTGTTCAGCTACAGCCATATTGGTCTTTAAATGATGTGAGCAAGCTGGCATTAAAAGTTGAAAAGCAACAGAAGTTTGAAAAGAGTTTTCGGTATAGCTCAAAAGAAGGCTACACAAAAGGAGGAAGTTCCAAGCCTACTGTCCAAAGCAAGGTGATATCGAAGGTGCAAGAAAAGGGTGAAGAATCTGCTGGCAGCAAAAAAACACATAATTCTTCTACCCCAAGTGGTCGAAAATGCTTCAAATGTCATGGTTTTGGGCATATCGCATCAGATTGTCCAAATAGGAGGATTGTAACTTTGGTTGAAGATCATAGTGATGGAGGAGAAGATGAAACTGACAACGAACCAAAATACGATGATGATGAGGAAGAGATTACTTATGCTGATCATGGTTTGTCTATTGTATTGCAACGTAGTTTACAAGTGTCATATGTGGCCGACGATGAAAGTTGGGTGAGAAAAAATGTGTTTCACACTAAATGCACTTCTCTTGACAAGGTGTGCTTGGTGATCATCGACAGTGGCAGTTTTGAGAACGTGGTTTCTTTGGAAATGGTGCAGAAGCTGAAGTTGGATACGATCCCTCATCCACATCCATACCAATTATGTTGGTTGCAAAAAGGAAATGACATCAAGGTAACTAAAAGATGTTTAGTTTCATTTTCTATTGGCAAGTATTATAAAGATAAAGTGTGGTGTGATGTTGCCCCTATGGATGCTTGTCATTTACTATTGGGAAGACCTTGGCATTATGATAGAAGAGTGTTGTATGATGGTTATAAACATACTTATTCTTTTAAAGTGAATGAAAAGAAGATTATCTTAGCTCCATTACAACCTTCCGAAATCAGTGCGCCAAAGAAGGAAGTTAGTGCTTTTATTTCTTATAGAGAATGCAGATATGAATTGGACAAGGGCGGTCATGTTTTGGCCCTAATGGTAGTAGAGGAGAACGAACAACATAAGGAGACACCAAAAATCATGCAACCAATCCTAGAAGAATTTCAAGATGTTATACCGGAAGAGATTCCACATGGCCTTCCACCTTTGAGAGACATTCAACATCACATTGATCTTATTCCGGGGGCTGTTCTACCTAATAAGGCTGCGTACAGAATGAGTCCTAAAGAACATGAAGAACTTCAAAGGCAAGTTGATGAATTAGTGAAAAAGGGGTTAATTCGGGAGAGCATGAGTCCCTGTGCAGTTCCAGCCTTGTTGGTGCCTAAGAAAGATGGTTCTTGGAGAATGTGCGTGGACAGTCGCACCATCAACAAAATCACAGTGGACTATCGCTTTCCTATTCCAAGGTTAGATGACTTACTTGATCAATTGTGTGGTGCTTGTATTTTCTCAAAAATTGATTTGAGGAGTGGCTATCACCAAATAAGAATGAGGCCCGGAGATGAGTGGAAAACAGCGTTTAAAACTAGAGAAGGCTTATATGAATGGTTGGTTATGCCATTTGGACTATCTAATGCTCCTAGCACATTCATGAGATTTATGAATCACATACTTAAGCCATTCATTGGAATATTTGTTGTTGTTTATTTTGACGATATATTGGTGTACAGCAAGAGTGAAGAGGAGCATATGAGTCATCTGAAAGAAATCTTTCTTATTTTGAGGCAGCAAAAACTTTATGCTAATCTAAACAAATGTGATTTCTTTACTTCTAGTGTGGTGTTTTTGGGGTATGTTGTTTCAAAAGATGGAATCATGATGGATCAAAGTAAGGTGGAAGCTATTCTCAATTGGCCAACACCTGCTTCATTACATGATGTGAGGAGTTTCCATGGCTTAACATCTTTTTATAGAAGATTTATCAAGAGTTTCAGCTCTATTGTCGCTCCAATCACCGAATGTCTGAAATGTGACAAATTCAAATGGACTAGTGAGGCTAACGATGCTTTTGAGCTTTTGAAAAGAAAGGTTACTGAGGCTCCTATCTTAGTTCTACCAAATTTTGATAATGTGTTTGAAGTTGAATGTGATGCATCTAATGTGGGAATTGGTGCTGTTTTGAGTCAAGACGGAAGGCCCATTGCATTTTTTAGTGAAAAGCTGAATGATACAAGAAAGAAATACTCTACTTATGATAAGGAGTTTTATGCGATTTATCGAGCTTTGTCTCATTGGAGTCAATATCTTCTCGCCAAGCCATTTGTTCTATATTCTGATCACGAGGCATTAAAGTTCATTAATCATCAGCACAAGCTAAACAAGAGGCATGCAGCTTGGGTGGAGTTCTTACAATCTTACAACTTTACAATTAAGCACAAATCTGGTGTTCAAAATGTAGTTGCTGACGCATTGAGCAGAAAGCATTCTTTATTATCAGCAATGGAAGTCAAAGTGGTTGGATTTGAAACATTCAAAGATCTATATGAGAATGATGTGGATTTTGGCTCGATATGGCAGAATTGCAAATCAGGTTCCTTTCAACAATTTTCGATCTTTGATGGTTTTCTTTTTCGAGCTAATGCTTTATGTGTTCCAACTTGTTCTTTGAGACAAGTAATTCTAGCTGAAGCTCATGGTGGTGTTTTGGGAGGACATTTCGGTAGGGACAAGACTCTAGCTCTTGTTCAATCAAATTTCTACTGGCCTAAAATGTTCAGAGATGTGGATAGACATGTGAAGCAATGCCGATTATGTCATTTGGCAAAAACAAGAAGTCAAAATTCTGGGTTGTACACTCCATTGCCAATGCCAAATGCTCCATGGGAGGATGTGAGTCTTGATTTCGTTTTGGGACTGCCAAGAACTCAAAGGAACAAGGATTCTATCATGGTTGTTGTTGATAGATTTTCAAAAATGTCTCACTTTGTTCCATGCAATAAATCAAATGATGCATCTCATATTGCTGATTTATATTTTAAGGAGATTGTTAAATTGCATGGTATTCCAAGAACTATGGTGTCTGATCGAGATTCAAAATTTGTTAGTCATTTTTGGAGAACTCTTTGGAGGAAGCTGGGTACTTCTTTGAATTTCAGTAGCTCGCATCATCCACAAACCGATGGGCAAACTGAGGTAACAAACCGAAGCTTGGGAAATTTACTTAGAAGCTATGTTGGCAAGAATATTAAGCAATGGGATGTCATTCTTCCACAAATTGAGTTTGCTTACAATCGTTCTATGCATCATAGTATTGGTAAGAGTCCTTTTGAGGTAGTTTATGGTGCTAATCCTGCTGGTCCTTTGGACTTAATCCCTCACTCTATAACAAAGCAATTTAGTGGAGATGCTGATGAAAGAGCTAAGCAGATAAAGAAGCTGCATGAGGGTGTGAAAGCAACCATTGAGAAGCAAAATGAGAGGTACATGCATGCTGCAAACAAACACAGAAAACATGTGGAGTTTAATGCAGGTGATTTGGTCTGGATTCATCTAAGGAAGGAGAGGTTTCCACCGGGCAAATTTGGAAAATTAAACCCAAAGGCTGATGGTCCATTCAAGGTGCTTAAGAGAATTGGCAGAAATGCTTATGAGATAGAGCTACCTGAAGATTACGGAGTATCCCCAACATTTAATGTGGCTGATTTGAGTCCTTTTTATAATCATGTTGATGAATCAAACGAAGACTTGAGGACAAGTCTCATTCAACCAGGGGAGATTGACACGGAAGTGTCTAATTTACTACAATCTGATTATATGAGCTTTGATTATGATCTAGTATCTTTTTCAGTCAATAATGATGCCTCATAATCTTTATCTCAGCACACAAAAAAATGACAGCTCATCAGCATATTCTCTGCACAAAGTTAAAGCTGTTTCAAGGTACTTTTCTTCAAGACAAAGGAATGCATTAAAGGAGTTGGTTGGCAGCTGTGAACATTTCTTCATTACCAATGAGTGCATTAAAATAGTTGGTTAGAAGCTGTAAACACTTAATTTCGAAATTTCCTATGCATGAAGGGTTGTTTCATGCACTAGTATTTATTTTGGTGTTTAGGACTTAGGCAGGACTTTAGAAACTGATGATATCTGGGCAGAAGCTCTTAGAGAACCCCTTAAACTCTGTATCTCTTGGATGCGTCCTTGAGTGGTGAGTCTTTTATTTTCTAGTTCTGTATCCTCGTTTAATTTCCGTTGGGTGGTGAACTTTCTGTATCCCATTGCGATTTTAAACTTGGTGGTGAGCTATATTTCGTTTTACCGAAGTTTCTTCAAGAGTTCGTTCATAGCCTTCTGTGATATTTTCTATCTGTACAACTGTTATATCGGTTTTCTATCGACATCCATTCTGCATTTTTCCCTCCCCGGTATCAAAGCACGCTTAACTTTGGTGTTTTGATGGGATCTGGCGATTTAGTGCTGCCATTATCGCACCCGTTTCGCGAGCTTCGTCCGTCGCCTATGTGCACGTCGCGGTCAGCGCATCAACGTCCGGAGCCTCTTGCCCGTCGCGAAACCGTCGTCGCTTTCTCGAACGTTCACGAAATACCTATTGCAAGCTCTCTCCGAGCCCAAGCCCGACGACTGCGTATCGGTCACGGCAAGCGCGTGGCGAAACCATCGGCACTTTCTAGAACGATCTCGGAATCGCTATTGCGACCCCAATCCGGAAAGCTCTCTCGGAATCCTCGATACTGACTGCGTAGCGGTCACAGCAAATTTCCAGCCCCAAAACAATCGTCTCGGAGCTCTACGGGAGATGTTTCGTATCCCGGGATGCAAAAAGGAGTGCAACACGAGGACTTCCCAGGGGGTCACCCATCGTAGTACTACTCTGGCCCAAGCACGCTTAACTTCGGTGTTTTGATGGGATCCGGTGATTTAGTGCTGCCATTATCGCACCCGTTTCGCGAGCTTCGTCCCTCGCCTATGTGCACGTCGCGGTCAGCGCATCAACGTCCGGAGCCTCTTGCCCGTCGCGAAACCGTCGTCGCTTTCTCGAACGTTCACGAAATCCCTATTGCAAGCTCTCTCCGAGCCCTAGGCCGACGACTGCGTATCGGTCATGGCAAGCGCGTGCCGAAACCATCGGCACTTTCTAGAACGATCTCGTAATCGCTATTGCGACCCCAATCCGGAAAGCTCTCTCGGAGCCCCTCGATACAGACTGCGTAGCGGTCACAGCAAATTTCCAGCCCCAAAACAATCGTCTCGGAGCTCTACGGGAGATGTTTCGTATCTCGGGATGCAAAAAGGAGTGCAACACGAGGACTTCCCAGCGGGTCACCCATCGTAGTACTACTCTGGCCCAAGCACGCTTAACTTCGGTGTTTTGATGGGATCCGGTGATTTAGTGCTGCCATTATAGCACCCGTTTCGCGAGCTTCGTCCCTCGCCTATGTGCACGTCGCGGTCAGCGCATCAACGTACGGAGCCTTTTGCCCGTTTCGAAACCGTCGTCGCTTTCTCGAACGTTCACGAAATCCCTATTGCAAGCTCTCTCCGAGCCCTAGCCCGACGACTGCGTATCGGTCACGGCAAGCGCGTGCCGAAACCATCGGCACTTTCTAGAACGATCTCGGAATCGCTATTGCGACCCCAATCCGGAAAGCTCTCTCGGAGCCCCTCGATACTGACTGCGTAGCGGTCACAGCAAATTTCCGGCCCCAAAACAATCGTCTCGGAGCTCTACGGGAGATGTTTCGTATCCCGGGATGCAAAAAGGAGTGCAACACGAGGACTTCCCAGGGGGTCACCCATCGTAGTACTACTCTGGCCCAAGCACGCTTAACTTTGGTGTTTTGATGGGATCTGGTGATTTAGTGCTGCCATTATCGCACCCGTTTCGCGAGCTTCGTCCCTCGCCTATGTGCACGTCGCGGTCAGCGCATCAACGTCCGGAGCCTCTTGCCCGTCGCGAAACCGTCGTCGCTTTCTCGAACATTCACGAAATCCCTATTGCAAGCTCTCTCCGAGCCCTAGCCCGACGACTGCGTATCGGTCATGGCAAGCGCGTGCCGAAACCATCGGCACTTTCTAGAACGATCTCGGAATCGCTATTGCGACCCCAATCCGGAAAGCTCTCTTGGAGCCCCTCGATACTGACTGCGTAGCGGTCACAGCAAATTTCCAGCCCCAAAACAATCGTCTCGGAGCTCTACGGGAGATGTTTCGTATCCCGGGATGCAAAAAGGAGTGCAACACGAGGACTTCCCAGGGGGTCACCCATCGTAGTACTACTCTGGCCCAAGCACGCTTAACTTCGGTGTTTTGATGGGATCCGGTGATTTAGTGCTGCCATTATCGCACCCGTTTCGCGAGCTTCGTCCCTCGCCTATGTGCACGTCGCGGTCAGCGCATCAACGTCCGGAGCCTCTTGACCGTCGCGAAACTGTCGTCGCTTTCTCGAACATTCACGAAATCCCTATTGCAAGCTCTCTCCGAGCCCTAGCCCGACGACTGCGTATCGGTCATGGCAAGCGCGTGCCGAAACCATCGGCACTTTCTAGAACGATCTCGGAATCGCTATTGCGACCCCAATCCGGAAAGCTCTCTCGGAGCCCCTCGATACTGACTGCGTAGCGGTCACAGCAAATTTCCAGCCCCAAAACAATCGTCTCGGAGCTCTACCGGAGATGTTTCGTATCCCGGGATGCAAAAAGGAGTGCAACACGAGGACTTCCCAGGGGGTCACCCATCGTAGTACTACTCTGGCCCAAGCACGCTTAACTTCGGTGTTTTGATGGGATCCGGTGATTTAGTGCTGCCATTATCGCACCCGTTTCGCGAGCTTCGTCCCTCGCCTATGTGTACGTCGCGGTCAGCGCATCAACGTCCGGAGCCTTTTGCCCGTTTCGAAACCGTCGTCGCTTTCTCGAACGTTCACGAAATCCCTATTGCAAGCTCTCTCCGAGCCCTAGCCCGACGACTGCGTATCGGTCACGGCAAGCGCGTGCCGAAACCATCGGCACTTTCTAGAACGATCTCGGAATCGCTATTGCGACCCCAATCCGGAAAGCTCTCTCGGAGCCCCTCGATACTGACTGTGTAGCGGTCACAGCAAATTTCCGGCCCCAAAACAATCGTCTCGGAGCTCTTCGGGAGATGTTTCGTATCCCGGGATGCAAAAAGGAGTGCAACACGAGGACTTCCCAAGGGGTCACCCATCGTAGTACTACTCTGGCCCAAGCACGCTTAACTTCGGTGTTTTGATAGGATCCGGTGATTTAGTGCTGCCATTATCGCACCCGTTTCGCGAGCTTCGTCCCTCGCCTATGTGCACGTCGCGGTCAGCGCATCAACGTCCGGAGCCTCTTGCCCGTTGCGAAACCGTCGTCGCTTTCTCGAACGTTCACGAAATCCCTATTGCAAGCTCTCTCCGAGCCCTAGCCCGACGACTGCGTATCGGTCATGGCAAGCGCGTGCCGAAACCATCGGCACTTTCTAGAACGATCTCAGAATCGCTATTGCGACCCCAATCCGTAAAGCTCTCTCGGAGCCCCTCGATACTGACTGCGTAGCGGTCACAGCAAATTTCCAGCCCCAAAACAATCGTCTCGGAGCTCTACGGGAGATGTTTCGTATCCCGGGATGCAAAAAGGAGTGCAACACGAGGACTTCCCAGGGGGTCACCCATCGTAGTACTACTCTGGCCCAAGCACGCTTAACTTCGGTGTTTTGATGGGATCCGGTGATTTAGTGCTGCCATTATCGCAACCGTTTCGCGAGCTTCGTCCCTCGCCTATGTGCACGTCGCGGTCAGCGCATCAATGTCCGGAGCCTCTTGCCCGTCGCGAAACCGTCGTCGCTTTCTCGAACATTCACGAAATCCCTATTGCAAGCTCTCTCCGAGCCCTAGCCCGACGACTGCGTATCGGTCATGGCAAGCGCGTGCCGAAACCATCGGCACTTTCTAGAACGATCTCGGAATCGCTATTGCGACCCCAATCCGGAAAGCTCTCTCGGAGCCCCTCGATACTGACTGCGTAGCGGTCACAGCAAATTTCCAGCCCCAAAACAATCGTCTCGGAGCTCTATTGGAGATGTTTCGTATCCCGGGATGCAAAAAGGAGTGCAACACGAGGACTTCCCAGGGGGTCACCCATCGTAGTACTACTCTGGCCCAAGCACGCATAACTTCGGTGTTTTGATGGGATCCGATGATTTAGTGCTGCCATTATCGCACCCGTTTCGCGAGCTTCGTCCCTCGCCTATGTGCACGTCGCGGTCAGCGCATCCACGTCCGGAGCCTCTTGCCCGTCGCGAAACCGTCGTCGCTTTCTCGAACGTTCACGAAATCCCTATTGCAAGCTCTCTCCGAGCCCTAGCCTGACGACTGCGTATCGGTCACGGCAAGCGCGTGCCGAAACCATCGGCACTTTCTAGAACGATCTCGGAATCGCTATTGCGACCCCAATCCGGAAAGCTCTCTCGGAGCCCCTCGATACTGACTGCGTAGCGGTCACAGCAAATTTCCGGCCCCAAAACAATCGTCTCGGAGCTCTACGGGAGATGTTTCGTATACCGGGATGCAAAAAGGAGTGCAACACGAGGACTTCCCAGGGGGTCACCCATCGTAGTACTACTCTGGCCCAAGCACGCTTAACTTCGGTGTTTTGATGGGATCCGGTGATTTAGTGCTGCCATTATCGCACCCGTTTCGCAAGCTTCGTCCTGTTAGGACTCTAGCTTGGAGAGTCCTAATTGAGAGGGACAATCATGTAAAAATGTTAGGACTCTAGCTAGGAGAGTCCTAATTGAGAGGGGCATTCTGTTAGGACTCTAGCTAGGAGAGTCCTAATTGTGAGGGGCATTCATGTATGAGGTTTTTTCTTGGAGAAGAATTAGGAGTTGTAAGGGAATAGGAGTCTTGAGTAGGAGTCCTATTAGGAGTTGGTTAGAAGTAAGAGTCTTAAGTAGGAGTCCTATTAGGAGTTAGGGTTTAGAAGCCCTATAAATAGCCATGTATTCCTTCTCTTTTAATAAGCAATAGATGAATCTTTTCTGCAGCCTTTGAGCAGCAACTTGGAGGGAGGAACCCCTATAGAGTTCCAAGGAGGCCGATCCCCTAAAGAGATCAACCCCAAGTTTAGAATCTGCAAGGGTTCTAACACCTGGTATCAGAGTAGCGTTCTTGGCGTCTCGCTGCCCTTTCACAGCCATCCATCAACCCTCCACAACCATCCAAAGCAATTCCCACAATTGCTTAAAAGATCGTCACCGAATTCCGCCATCATCTCCAGCACCACGGATCATCCTTTGATCTCCCCGTGAATTGCAACAGGTTCTGGTTTCCTACCTTACTGCTGCTGCAATTTAGTTATCCTTATTCGAAAATCCAAAAAAAAAAAAAAATCGTTCCTATATTGCTGCATAAACTTTTCGTCACAAAGTTTTCATCTCTACGACGAAAGATACATTGCAGAATTCCAGCCGCATAGCACCATCTATTTGATCTTGCTACTGTGCTTTTTCTATCCAAATTTCTACGAAATTTTTATGACATCTTTGACACTTCTTAACAGTGGATTTCCTTTTGGTTTCATCAAAAAATTCTCAATATAAACTACTGATCTTTTATGTCCAATCTGCTGCACTTGAATTGCAGAATTCAAGCCGCATAGCACCATCTGTTTGATCTTGCTACTGTGCTTTTTCTATCCAAATTTCTACGAAATTTTTATGACATCTTTGACACTTCCTAACAGTAGATTTCCCTTTGGTTTCATTGAAAAATTCTCAATATAAACTACTGATCTTTTACGTCCAATCTGCTGCACTTGAAAATCTATGCTGCAGAAAATTTCAGCTGCATATCGTTGCCTTAACCCATCTATTTGCAATCTTTTTTGAATGAAATTTCTTATAGACTTCATATATCATCTTGGATTCCATCTAAGATTTATCTATTAAGAAATTCATCTCTAAAAATGATTTTATATTGCTGCAAATTTTCATCGCAACCCGCTGAAATTTTTCGACGATAATTCTGCAATTGCAACTTGCACCTATTTCTTTGCTGTTATACTGCCGAAATTTTCTTGATTAAATTAGATATCCTTGCTGTCATATAAACTGTGATTTTGCTATCAATTCCCTCCTCAATTCTCTTAAGTTTTTGGTGGAAATTACGTCGAGAAACCGTTGTTTCTTCGACGACAATTCTACTCTTACAAGACAGCACATACTTGCTGCAACTTCCACGGATTTCTGTCAAACCTTTGCTACCATCTACCACAGATCCAAAACTTTCATCCACAGCCCTAAAACTCTACCAAACCACACCCTCAAACTGCACCCAAAACAAGCCTAAATCATAGCCTACATCCACCGATCCACCAACCTTTTCGACCATCACTTCTCTCAACCTATACATGCCTTTAACCTGACAACAGCAAAAGAGAGATCTTAACATCATTGATTTGGGGCCATATACTATGGCATCTAAGGAGGCAATCAATGCTAAATTCGAAGCCTTGGAGGCACGAATGGAGGATAAGATTCGGACGCTCTTTACCGAACTCAGATTGGGCCGACCACTAAGCCCGAAGAAATCATATCAAGGAGAGAGCTTTGCCCAATCACACCAAGCCCGAAGAGATGACTTCCAAGAGAGGGGAAGCTCTATGACCAACCCCAACTATCCATGCATGAGAGTGGACTTCCCTAGATGGGAAGAAGGAGACCCGATTGGTTGGATTTCGCACGCGGAGCGATATTTTCGGTACCACAAAACCGCGGATGTATCTATGGTGAAAATTGCAGCTATACATCTTGAAGGGGATGCTATTCAGTGGTTTGACTGGTTTGAACATACTTATGGAGTCCTTTCATGGCGACAATTCAAAGAAGAACTGCTGATTCGCTTCAGACCAACCGATTACGAGAATATTGACGAACAACTAGCAAAGATCCGACAAACCTCCACCATTCAGGAGTACCAAACCAGGTTTGAAAGGTTATCTAATCAAAATCATGATTGGTCTCAAAAACAGCTATTGAGGACCTTCATTGAGGGCTTGAAGCCGGAGATCCGAGGAGAAGTTAAAGCGCGACAACCGTACACGCTTATGGCAGCCATCTCTTTCGCACGACATCAAGAGGAGCAATTGAACCATGAAGCTCGGAGGACTAGGGTCACTCCTCAACCAGTAATATTGAAGCCCTCAGCCCCCCCTACTGTCGACCAAGTCCCTGCACCAAAGAGGTTAACAGGAGAAGAGCTTCGGGAGCGATATGCGAAGGGGTTATGTTGGCATTGTGACGAGCCGTGGAGCCGTGAGCATCGCTGTAGTAAAGGAGGACTTCTTATGATTGAACCGATAGAAGAAGAGGTCATTGAACATCTAAAAGAGAGCTTTGAACATGAAGAAAAAGATGCAGAAGAAGAGCCACAACCGACCGAAGTTACAGTACATACACTAGCTAGCTACTCAAACCCGCAAACGATGAAAATTGGAGGCCTTCTCAAACAACAACCAATCACTGTTCTCATCGACACGGGCAGTACTACTAACTTCCTAAATAGTAAGCTTGCTGTTCGGATATCATTACCAATTCTTGTAGGAATTGGAGCATAATTGTTATTCTGAAATATTTGTTTGATGTGCCACTGGAATTCTGTCGGAAATCGAGCTTTGGTCGATTTCGCGTATTCTGTTCCATTTCCTTTGGATACTTGAATTCGCCTAATCTTCTTATTGGAATTGAGTTGATTATGATTGCTTGGAATCCCTGTACACTCTTGCTTCCATTTCTTTCCTAAAATGAATACTTTTATGAGAGATTTGTTCCTTGCATCACATTGCTTTTGAAAAGGCACATGTACGTTTGGTTGTTCCGCGTGTGCTTCCGTTATATGCTACTTATTGTTGAAACTGCCTTCTTGTACTCTGGTGTGTGGGATTGTCTGGACCTTTGCCAGAAATGGTAAAGGGTATGCGCTGATTTGCCCGCTTTGTGGGGTCCCGCTTTGTGGGATATTCTGGTATGAGCTTATTTGCCCGCTTTGTGGGGTCCCGCTTTGTGGGATATTGCTTAGAGCCTACGATGCTCTGCCGGCCCCTTTGACTTCACCTAGACGTGGGTGGATGGAGCTCCCAGACGTGGGAGACTTTTGTCAGGTGGTCATTCAGAAATGGATGAATCACATTCTGACTGAGATCCCACTACACCCTCTATATGTTTGATATGACATCCAGAGTTTTGGTGAGTTATTTCTGTTCATGCTCTGGATAAGTATGATATGATTGCAACGTCAAGGATGACGTTTGAGCTTCTGTACGACATATGAGTTTGATATGCTCTGAAATGCTTCATTCACTGTTGATTTTGCTTCGTAATGTTCCATATGCTGTTGATATGTTTCGGAACATTTTATATGCCATTGATAAGCTCCGATATGTTTCCTTTGTTTCTGATATGCTCCAATTACTCTATGCCCCATCTGTCAGGAACCAAATATATATGATTAAAAGGACAATTGTGATTCTGCTCCTAAGGATATTATGTCTACGAAATCGTATATTCTGCTTTGTGTTTTGAAACTGTATCTATTTCGAAATTGTACTATTTTGATTATGGATATGTTAGTCACTTGCTGAGCTCTTTATGCTCACCCCGTTTGTTGATAAATTTTTCAGGATAGCGTATCGCTTGCTTAAATGTTAAGAATGGGCTGAGGTAGTGGAAAGTTTAGAAGACGTTGGGCAGAACTTTTGTTAGCATATATGTAGTTGTGTATAAGCTACCTTGCATCTGATGAAATGTGACTATGAATCTAAACCTGTGGATTTTGTGTAAGTTAAAGGATCCCTCATGTATAGGGTTTTGGAATGTTAAATTAAATTCGTGTAATGATATGAACTCATGGTGAATCGATGATTGTGGTGACTGCATAGATTTCCCCACATGTGGATTTATATTGTGGTTTTTATTTTGATGAGTCGAGTTCAGATTGTATGAATTATCGAGTGATGTGTGCTATGTTTATGAATTGCACAGGGTTATGAATTGGTAGATTATAGAAGTGAAATTTTTGATCTGAATGTTTTCTTAGTAACCTCAAATGTGTGTTTGGATCCTGGGTTAGTTGTGACGAAAAATTTTAAATATCATGGATATTTTTAGGGGCGTGACAACTTCGATGTTTTGATGGGATCTGGTGATTTAGTGATGCCATTATCGCACCCGTTTCGCGAGCTTCGTCCCTCGCCTATGTGCACGTCGCGGTCAGCGCATCAACGTCCGGAGCCTCTTGCCCGTCGCGAAACCGTCGTCGCTTTCTCGAACGTTCACGAAATCCCTATTGCAAGCTCTCTCCGAGCACTAGCCCGACGACTGCGTATCGGTCACGGCAAGCGCGTGCCGAAACCATCGGCACTTTCTAGAACGATCTCGGAATCGCTATTACGACCCCAATCCGGAAAGCTCTCTCGGAGCCCCTCGATACTGACTGCGTAGCGGTCACAGCAAATTTCTAGCCCCAAAACAATCGTCTCGGAGCTCTATGGAAGATGTTTCGTATCCCGGGATGCAAAAAGGAGTGCAACACGAGGACTTCCCAGGGGGTCACCCATCGTAGTACTACTCTGGCCCAAGCACGCTTAACTTCGGTGTTTTGATGGGATCCGGTGATTTAGTGCTGCCATTATCGCACCCGTTTCGCGAGCTTCGTCCCTCGCCTATGTGCACGTCGCGGTCAGCGCATCCACGTCCGGAGCCTCTTGCCCGTCGCGAAACCGTCGTCGCTTTCTCGAACGTTCACGAAATCCCTATTGCAAGCTCTCTCCGAGCCCTAGCCCGACGACTGTGTATCGGTCACGGCAAGCGCGTGCCGAAACCATCGGCACTTTCTAGAACGATCTCGGAATCGCTATTGCGACCCCAATCCGGAAAGCTCTCTCGGAGCCCCTCGATACTGACTGCGTAGCGGTCACAGCAAATTTCCAGCCCCAAAACAATCGTCTCGGAGCTCTACGGGAGATGTTTCGTATCCCGGGATGCAAAAAGGAGTGCAATACGAGGATTTCCCAGGGGGTCACCCATCGTAGTACTACTCTGGCCCAAGCACGCTTAACTTCGGTGTTTTGATGGGATCCGGTGATTTAGTGCTGCCATTATCGCACCCGTTTCGCGAGCTTCGTCCCTCGCCTATGTGCACGTCGCGGTCAGCGCATCAACGTCCGGAGCCTCTTGCCCGTTGCGAAACCGTCGTCGCTTTCTCGAACGTTCACGAAATCCCTATTACAAGCTCTCTCCGAGCCCTAGCCCGACGACTGCGTATCGGTCACGGCAAGCGCGTGCCGAAACCATCGGCACTTTCTAGAACGATCTCGGAATCGCTATTGCGACCCCAATCCGGAAAGCTCTCTCGGAGCCCCTCGATACTGACAGCGTAGCGGTCACAGCAAATTTCCAGCCCCAAAACAATCGTCTCGGAGCTCTACGGGAGATGTTTCGTATCCCGGGATGCAAAAAGGAGTGCAACACGAGGACTTCCCAGGGGGTCACCCATCGTAGTACTACTCTGGCCCAAGCACGCTTAACTTCGGTGTTTTGATGGGATCCGGTGATTTAGTGCTGCCATTATCGCACCCGTTTCGCGAGCTTCATCCCTCGCCTATGTGCACGTCGCGGTCAGCGCATCAACGTCCGGAGCCTCTTGCCCGTTGCGAAACCGTCGTCGCTTTCTCGAACGTTCACGAAATCCCTATTGCAAGCTCTCTCCGAGCCCTAGCCCGACGACTGCGTATCGGTCACGGCAAGCGCGTGCCGAAACCATCGGCACTTTCTAGAACGATCTCGGAATCGCTATTGCGACCCCAATCCGGAAAGCTCTCTCGGAGCCCCTCGATACTGACTGCGTAGCGGTTACAGCAAATTTCCAGCCCCAAAACAATCGTCTCGGAGCTCTACGGGAGATGTTTCGTATCCCGGGATGCAAAAAGGAGTGCAACACGAGGACTTCCCAGGGGGTCACCCATCGTAGTACTACTCTGGCCCAAGCACGCTTAACTTCGGTGTTTTGATGGGATCCGATGATTTAGTGCTGCCATTATCGCACCCGTTTCGCGAGCTTCGTCCCTCGCCTATGTGCACGTCGCGGTCAGCGCATCAACGTCCGGAGCCTCTTCCCCGTTGCGAAACCGTCGTCACTTTCTCGAACGTTCACGAAATCCCTATTGCAAGCTCTCTCCGAGCCCTAGCCCGACGACTGCGTATCGGTCACGGCAAGCGCGTGCCGAAACCATCGGCACTTTCTAGAACGATCTCGGAATCGCTATTGCGACCCCAATCCGGATAGCTCTCTCGGAGCCCCTCGATACTGACTGCGTAGCGGTCACAGCAAATTTCCAGCCCCAAAACAATCGTCTCGGAGCTCTACGGGAGATGTTTCGTATCCCGGGATGCAAAAAGGAGTGCAACACGAGGACTTCCCAGGGGGTCACCCATCGTAGTACTACTCTGGCCCAAGCACGCTTAACTTCTATAACACCCCTCATTTCCGAATGTTCGTATAAATTTTTGGTGATAATGTAAGCATCTATTTTAATTGACAAAAGAAATAGAGTATGAATCAGAGGTATCTTATTTTGAAGATTTGGGAGATCTGTTCAAAAAAAAAAAAAAAAAAGAAAGAATCTGAGGACCTATATGTAAACCCTAAGGACCTGATCGTGAATATGATAAAAACAAGGACTAAACTGCAAAATACACCAAATGACAAATTCCACCGCTTAAGCCTCTCTACCTTCGTTGTTAAGGAAGCAGAGGAGGCAGCTCGTGGGTGATCAGGGAAAGAAAGAAAGAAAGAAGAAGAAGAAGAAGAAGAAGAAGAAGAGGAAGAAGAGAAAGAAAATTGGGGCTTTTAGGGTTCTTGCTTTAATCTTGTCATTTCGGGTCAAAATTTCCAAAGGCAAGTGTTCTAACCCCATCCTACAGAAGTATTAGACTCTGTTTTTATGTTGATTCAAAATAAATTGGAAGATTTCTATTTAGAAACTGATATGTCTTTCTTTGGACATAAAACCATGGATTCTGAAAGTTTTTCGGTAAACTGACCCCTAAGCACTGTTTCGGCTATAAGTTTTAATACAGAATGAGAATTCAGGCAGGAACTATTTTTGTTTGAAATTAGACTCATATGTATTTCTTTTGACACCGATTTTGTAGATTTTGGACACCGAATACTTACCCAAAAATTTGTTTCAAAAGAGCCTATAGACGCTGTAAAACAGAGTTCAAGATTTCTGACCTTTCGATACTAAAACGCCTATAACTCCCTGTTGAAAATTCTGATTTGTACGAAACTGATTTTATTTGAAACTAGACTTGAAATTCTCTCTTTTGACATATAGTTTGAAAATTTTGGAGTTCAATTGCCCACCCTATCGTCTGTTGAATCCGACCCTATAAATTCCGCAAAACAGTGATTGTGATTTTGACCTTGTGTTACCAAATCAGAGGTAACTCTGTGTTGGGAGCCCTGTTTCATATGAAATCTGTTCCATCCGAATATAGATTGATATATGGTTTGACCATAGCCTTCTTGTGGGTATTGGAGCATAATTGTTATTCTGAAATATTTGTTTGATGTGCCACTGGAATTCTGTCCGAAATCGAGCTTTGGTCGATTTCGCGTATTCTGTTCCATTTCCTTTGGATACTTGAATTCGCCTAATCTTCTTATTGGAATTGAGTTGATTATGATTGCTTGGAATCCCTGTACACTCTTGCTTTTATTTCTTTCCTAAAATGAATACTTTTGTGAGAAATTTGTTCCTTGCATCACATTGCTTTTGAAAAGGCACATGTACGTTTGGTTGTTCCGCGTGTGCTTCCGTTATATGCTACTTATTGTTGAAACTGCCTTCTTGTACTCTGGTGTGTGGGATTGTCTGGACCTTTGCCAGAAATGGTAAAGGGTATGCGCTGATTTGCCCGCTTTGTGGGGTCCCGCTTTGTGGGATATTCTGGTATGCGCTTATTTGCCCGCTTTGTGGGGTCCCGCTTTGTGGGATATTGCTTAGAGCCTACGATGCTCTGCCGGCCCCTTTGACTTCACCTAGACGTGGGTGGATGGAGCTCCCAGACGTGGGAGACTTTTGTCAGGTGGTCATTCAGAAATGGATGAATCACATTCTGACTGAGATCCCACTACACCCTCTATATGTTTGATATGACATCCAGAGTTTTGGTGAGTTATTTCTGTTCATGCTCTGGATAAGTATGATATGATTGCAACGTCAAGGATGACGTTTGAGCTTCTGTACGACATATGAGTTTGATATGCTCTGAAATGCTTCATTCACTGTTGATTTTGCTTCGTAATGTTCCATATGCTGTTGATATGTTTCGGAACATTTTATATGCCATTGATAAGCTCCGATATGTTTCCTTTGTTTCTGATATGCTCCAATTACTCTATGCCCCATCTGTCAGGAACCAAATATATATGATTAAAAGGACAATTGTGATTCTGCTCCTAAGGATATTATGTCTACGAAATCGTATATTCTGCTTTGTGTTTTGAAACTGTATCTATTTCGAAATTGTACTATTTTGATTATGGATATGTTAGTCACTTGCTGAGCTCTTTATGCTCACCCCGTTTGTTGATAAATTTTTCAGGATAGCATATCGCTTGCTTAAATGTTAAGAATGGGCTGAGGCAGTGGAAAGTTTAGAAGACGTTGGGCAGAACTTTTGTTAGCATATATGTAGTTGTGTATAAGCTACCTTGCATCTGATGAAATGTGACTATGAATCTAAACCTGTGGATTTTGTGTAAGTTAAAGGATCCCTCATGTATAGGGTTTTGGAATGTTAAATTAAATTCGTGTAATGATATGAACTCATGGTGAATCGATGATTGTGGTGACTGCATAGATTTCCCCACATGTGGATTTATATTGTGGTTTTTATTTTGATGAGTCGAGTTCAGATTGTATGAATTATCGAGTGATGTGTGCTATGTTTATGAATTGCACAGGGTTATGAATTGGTAGATTATAGAAGTGAAATTTTTGATCTGAATGTTTTCTTAGTGACCTCAAATGTGTGTTTGGATCCTGGGTTAGTTGTGACGAAAAATTTTAAATATCATGGATATTTTTAGGGGCGTGACAGAGGTGGTATCAGAGCATGATTTGAGAATCACTAAGAATATTATCTTTATTTGAGGTTTATTGACTGTCATTAGAGATTGATCAAAGAAAATGTTCTTTTGATGTTTTAGGAAGCAAGGATGACGAGATCATCTGGTTCTCCTATTGCATCTACTACTGATCAATTGAGTGGTATTATGCGGACTTTGGAGACTATGGCACAAGTGATGCAACAACAACAGAGCATATTCTATTTCTTATTGAGTGGTATCACGCGTGAAAGGGGTTATGGCCAGCAATAAGAGGCCGAATGTCAGCTTTGAAATTACAAACATATGCTGATACGGTAGAAAGAGCTTTGAAAATTGAAAGAGACATGGAGGAAATTCAAGAAATCATTGGCAAGAACCAAAGGGACAAATTTACTAGCAAAAGCAGGAGAGAAAATGAATATGAAGATAGTAACAAGAGGTTTAAGACATCTGGATTTGAGAAAAGGAAACCATGGGGGAGGACTCAGTTATGTGAAAAATGCGGATTAAATCATGAGACAAGTCGGTGTTTTTGGGTGACTGGAGCATGTTTTAGTTGTGGAAAGCTAGGTCATCAAATAAAAGATTGCCCACTGAACAGGAAAAGAGAGCCACTGTCTTCTAGACCCTCAGCCCATGCTAGAGTATACGCTATCACTGAACAAGATTCTAGAGCTTCTAAATCAGTGGTGGAAGGTATTCTTCATGTTTCTAAAAGAAATGCAAAAGTTTTGTTTGATCCCGGCTCCAACTTATCGTTTGTTTCAAAGTACTTTGCTTGCCACTTGGATATTCCACCTAAACCCCTGGATTATATGTTATATGTAACAACTGCTGTTGGAGATTCATTGGCAACAAACTTGGTCTACCCATCTTGTTTGATCTCTATTGGAGACCACGAATTCCTTGCTGATTTGATTCTCCTAGAGATCCAGGGCTTTGATATTATACTTGGCATGGATTGGTTATCTTCTCATCATGCTAGTATTGATTGTTACAAAAAAATAATTACTTTCTGCATACCAGATCAGCCTATATTTTTCTTTGAGGGCATTAAGCATGATTTGCCTCCTTGCTTAATATCCGCACTTCAAGCTTATCATCTTATGCAGAAAGGTTGTTTTTGTTATATGGTGTGTGTAAAGGAGCATTCAAATCAGGAAACCCACCTAGATGAAATTTCAGTGGTCAAAGAATTCCCTGATGTATTTCCAGACGACTTGCCTGGTTTACCTCTAGATAGAGAGGGTGAATTTGCTATTGATCTAGTCCCCAGTACCACCCCAATATCTAAGCCTCCCTACAGAATGGCACCACTTGAGCTAGAAGAATTAAAGAAGCAAATACAAGAATTATTAGATAAGGGTTTCATACGACCCAGTGTGTCCCCATGGGGTGCTCCGGTACTATTAGTGAAGAAGAAGGATGGAACATTGAGGCTTTGTATTGATTATAGACAGTTGAATCAGGTGACCATCAAAAACAAATATCCCATACCTAGAATTGATGATTTGTTTGATCAACTGCAGGGTGAACAAGTATTCTCTAAGATTGACCTGAGGTCAGGTTACTATCAGTTAAAGATCAAGGAGGAGGATATTTCAAAAACAGCTTTCAGAACTCGATATGGTCATTATGAATTCTTGGTAATGCCTTTTGGTTTGACAAATGCCCCTGCAGCTTTTATGGAACTAATGAATAGGATATTTCAACCGCTCTTGGATATCTGTGTAATTGTATTTATTGATGACATATTGGTGTATTCAAAGAGTAATCAGGAGCATGAGGAACACTTGAGAGATGTGCTGTCCATACTAAGAGAAAAGAAGTTGTATGCGAAGTTCAGCAAATGTGAATTTTGGTTGAATGAAGTTGCTTTCTTAGGCCATGTGATTTCAGGGAAGGGCATATCTGTTGATCCAAGGAAAATAGAAGCTGTAGTTGAATGGGAAGTACCAACAAATGTAACAGAGGTTAGAAGTTTCTTGGGCATGGCAGGTTATTACAGGAGATTTGTGGAGGAATTTTCTCGAATTGCTCAACCTCTCACCAAACTCACTAAGAAGAATATAAAATTTGTATGGGGTGATGATTGTGAGCAAAGCTTTCAAGAGTTAAAAAGAAGATTGACTAGTTGTTAGAACCCTTGCAGATTCTAAACTTGGGGTTGATCTCTTTAGGGGATCGGCCTCCTTGGAACTCTATAGGGGTTCCTCCCTCCAAGTTGCTGCTCAAAGGCTGCAGAAAAGATTCATCTATTGCTTGAGAAAAGAGGAGGAATACATGGCTATTTATAGGGCTTCTAAACCCTAACTCCTAATAGGACTCCTACTTAAGACTCTTACTTCTAACCAACTCCTAATAGGACTCCTACTCAAGACTCCTATTCCCTTACAACTCCTAATTCTTCTCTAAGAAAAAACCTCCTACATGAATGTCCCTCTCAATTAGGACTCTCCTAGCTAGAGTCCTAACAGAATGTCCCTCTCAATTAGGACTCTCCTAGCTAAAGTCCTAACAGTTTTACATGAATGTCCCTCTCAATTAGGACTCTCTTAGCTAGAGTCCTAACATTTTTACATAAATGTCCCTCTCAATTAGGACTCTCCAAGCTAGAGTCCTAACAGACCCGCCCTCTTCAAATCAGCCTTGTCCTCGAGGCTGATGATTCATGAATTCTGGGAATTTGATCTTCAAGTCGTCATAGTTCTCCCAAGTGGCATCTTCTTTTGGTAGGTTCGCCCACTGTATTAGCACTTCATTAGTGGGTCGTCGTCGTTGAGTCACGATCCGTCGATCAATAATGGCACTTGGCTGGGTCTGGAGTTCTCTTTGGGTAGTCATATTTGGTGGGTGGCTTTGGGCTGTCTCCAAGCACCTGTTTAAAACTTCCGGTTGGCTGTTGGTTTGTAGGTGATATGTCATACTCCTTTTCAATTTAGTACCCTTGTAGTGTAATTCTTTTGAGTCCCAATTGTAATGAGCCATGGGGCTTGGTGCTTCCTCCAATTTTTTTATAATCTTACTAGTATCTGAATCTTCTTGCCATTCCATCTTAATATCCTGAAGGAAGTCGCTGGTCGGAAGTGAAACGGTCGAAACTTCAACTTGCTCGGGTAGTTGCGAAAGCGCATCTGCAAGAACATTCTCTTTCCCCTTTTTGTAAGTTATTTCAAAATCAAATCCAAGAAGTTTTGTTACCCATTTTTGCTGCTCGGGGGAAGATATCTTCTGTTCCAAGAGATATTTTAGGCTTTTATGGTCGGTCTTGATTTGAAAGTATCGCCTGATCAAGTACAATCTCCACCTCGTTGCTGCACGCACAATGGCGAGCATCTCCTTATCATATGTTGACATATTTTGATCGGAGGGAGATAATGCCTTGCTAGTGTATGCGAGTGGTCGATCATCTTGCATGAGAATGGCTCCAATTCTGACTCCAGATGTGTCGGCCTCAATAATGAAGGGTCGATTGAAATCTGGTAGTGTTAGCACCGGCGTCGTCGTCATGGCTGCCTTAAGTTTGTCGAAGGCAGCGGAGGCTCTGTCCAACCATTGGAAGACATTTTTTTCTAGTAAGGAAGTAAGTGGTGCACTGATCTTTCCATAGTTTTTCACGAACTTGCGGTAGTAGCCTGTTAAACCCAGAAAGCCATGTAGCAATTTTATGTTTCTCGAGGTCGGCCAGTTTTGCATTGCTCTAATTTTGAAGGGGTCCACTGCCACACCTTCCTCTGATATGATATGCCCAAGATATTCCACCTTTTGTTGAAGAAAGCAAAAATTTGTGGTTGTTGTGTGTTCAAAAGGTGGTTTTCCGTATGTCTTCTTCGTATGCTCGTATTTGATGATACCCGGATCAAAGGTCAAGCTTTGTAAAGATTTGTGCTCCCTTTCATCTAGCAATTCATCTACTATTTGAATAAAGTATTTGTCCTTGATGATTATGCCATTGAGAGCTCGGTAATCAACACATATTCGCCTTGTTCCGTCCTTCTTGCATACAAGTTGCACCGGCGAAGAGTAGAGGTTGCAACTTGGCCGAATAACTCCTGTTTCGAGCATCTCTTTTATAATCCTTTCTATTTCATCCTTCTGGAGATGTGGATACTGATATGGCTGAGCATTTGCTGAAGATTTTCCTGGAAGAATCATTATACAATGATCATGCCGACAGGTAAGAGGTAGGTTGCGCGGTTCGTCAAATATATTTGAAAATTCAGCAAGCAAAGGAAGTAGATTTGGATCTTCAAATTCTGTTAGCTCTCCCTTAGTTTGCTGCTCAAGTTGTACCAAAAAGCCGCTGCATGCTTTATGCAAAACATTCTCCATTTGTTGTGTGCAAATCGTTGTTATGTCGCCCCCACGTTTCCCGTGCAATGTCACCTGTTTCTCCTTACTGTAAAATTTCATAATTAGTTTCATAAAATTCCAGGAAATATCACCTAATGTCGTCAACCATTTAATTCTGAGCATGGCCTCATGATTGTTAAGAGGGAGAAGAAAGAAATCTGCAATTATCTCTTGGTCCTGCAGCAATAGTTTCTCCTGCAAGCGCCTATGATCACAATTCAAAATCCGTCCGTCGGCGACCTTAACATCAAACTTGCAGTGATTCTCGATAGGTAATGATATCCGAACAGCAAGCTTACTATTTAGGAAGTTAGTAGTACTGCCCGTGTCGATGAGAACAGTGATTGGTTGTTGTTTGAGAAGGCCTCCAATTTTCATCGTTTGCGGGTTTGAGTAGCTAGCTAGTGTATGTACCGTAACTTCGGTCGGTTGTGGCTCTTCTTCTGCATCTTCTTCTTCATATTCAAAGCTCTCTTTTGGATGTTCAATGACCTCTTCTTCTATCGGTTCAATCATAAGAAGTCCTCCTTTACTGCAGCGATGCTCACGGCTCCACGGCTCGTCACAATGCCAACATAACCCCTTCGCATATCGCTCCCGAAGCTCTTCTCCTGTTAACCTCTTTGGTGCAGGGACTTGGTCGACAGTAGGGGGGGCTGAGGGCTTCAATATTACTGGTTGAGGAGTGACCCTAGTCCTCCGAGCTTCATGGTTCAATTGCTCCTCTTGATGTCGTGCGAAAGAGATGGCTGCCATAAGCGTATACGGTTGTCGCGCTTTAACTTCTCCTCGGATCTCCGGCTTCAAGCCCTCAATGAAGGTCCTCAATAGCTGTTTTTGAGACCAATCATGATTTTGATTAGATAACCTTTCAAACCTGGTTTGGTACTCCTGAATGGTGGAGGTTTGTCGGATCTTTGCTAGTTGTTTGTCAATATTCTCGTAATCGGTTGGTCTGAAGCGAATCAGCAGTTCTTCTTTGAATTGTCACCATGAAAGGACTCCATAAGTATGTTCAAACCAGTCAAACCATTGAATAGCATCCCCTTCAAGATGTATAGCTGCAATTTTCACCATAGATACATCCGCGGTTTTGTGGTACTGAAAATATCGCTCCGCATGCGAAATCCAACCAATCGGGTCTCCTTCTTCCCATCTAGGGAAGTCCACTCTCATGCATGGATAGTTGGGGTTGGTCATAGAGCTTCCCCTCTCTTGGAAGTCATCTCTTCGGGCTTGGTGTGATTGGGCAAAGCTCTCTCCTTGATATGATTTCTTCGGGCTTAGTGGTCGGCCCAATCTGAGTTCGGTAAAGAGCGTCCGAATCTTATCCTCCATTCGCGCCTCCAAGGCTTCGAATTTAGCATTGATTGCCTCCTTCGATGCCATAGTATATGGCCCCAAATCAATGATGTTAAGATCTCTCTTTTACTGTTGGGTTAAAGGCATGTATAGGTTGAGAGAAGTGATGGTTGAAACTGTTGGTGGATTGGTGGATGTAGGCTACGGTTTAGGCTTGTTTTGTGGCTGTTTTGGGTGCAGTTTGAGGGTGTGGTTTGGTAGAGTTTTAGGGCTGTGGATGAAAGTTTTGGATCTGTGGTAGATGGTAGCAAAGGTTTGACAGAAATCCGTGGAAGTTGCAGCAAGTATGTGCTGTCTTGTAAGAGTAGAATTGTCGTCGAAGAAACAACGGTTTCTCGACGTAATTTCCACCAAAAACTTAAGAGAATTGAGGAGGGAATTGATAGCAAAATCACAGTTTATATGACAGCAAGGATATCTAATTTAATCAAGAAAATTTCGGCAGTATAACAGCAAAGAAATTGGTGCAAGTTGCAATTGCAGAATTATCGTCGAAAAATTTCAGCGGGTTACGATGAAAATTTATGGCAACATAAAATCGTTTTTAGAGATGAATTTCTTAATAGATCAATCTTAGATGGAAGCCAAGATGATATATGAAGTCTATAAGAAATTTCATTCAAAAAAGATTGCAAATAGATGGGTTAAGGCAACGATATGCAGTTGAAATTTTCTGCAGCATAGATTTTCAAGTGTAGCAGATTGGACATAAAAGATCAGTAGTTTATATTGAGAATTTTTCGATGAAACCAAAGGGAAATCTACTGTTAGGAAGTGTCAAAGATGTCATAAAAATTTCGTAGAAAATTGGATAGAAAAAGTACAGTAGCAAGATCAAACAGATGGTGCTATGCGGCTTGAATTCTGCAATTCAAGTGCAGCAGATTGGACATAAAAGATCAGTAGTTTATATTGAGAATTTTTTGATGAAACCAAAGGGAAATCCACTGTTAAGAAGTGTCAAAGATGTCATAAAAATTTCGTAGAAATTTGGATAGAAAAAGGACAGTAGCAAGATCAAACAGATGGTGATATGCGGCTGGAATTCTGCAATATATCTTTCGTCGTAGAGATGAAAACTTTGTGACGAAAAGTTTATGCAGCAATATAGGAACGATTTTTTTTTTTTTTTTTTTTGGATTTTCGAATAAGGATAACTAAATTGCAGCAGCAGTAAGGTAGGAAACCAGAACCTATTGCAATTCACGGGGAGATCAAAGGATGATCCGTGGTGGTGGAGATGATGGCGGAATTCGGTGACGATCTTTTAAGCAATTGTGGGAATTGCTTTGGATGGTTGTGGAGGGTTGATGGATGGCTGTGAAAGGGCAGCGAGACGCCAAGAACGCTGCTCTGATACCAGGTGTTAGAACCCTTGCAGATTCTAAACTTGGGGTTGATCTCTTTAGGGGATCGGCCTCCTTGGAACTCTATAGGGGTTCCTCCCTCCAAGTTGCTGCTCAAAGGCTGCAGAAAAGATTCATCTATTGCTTGAGAAAAGAGGAGGAATACATGGCTATTTATAGGGCTTCTAAACCCTAACTCCTAATAGGACTCCTACTTAAGACTCTTACTTCTAACCAACTCCTAATAGGACTCCTACTCAAGACTCCTATTCCCTTACAACTCCTAATTCTTCTCTAAGAAAAAACCTCCTACATGAATGTCCCTCTCAATTAGGACTCTCCTAGCTAGAGTCCTAACAGAATGTCCCTCTCAATTAGGACTCTCCTAGCTAAAGTCCTAACAGTTTTACATGAATGTCCCTCTCAATTAGGACTCTCTTAGCTAGAGTCCTAACATTTTTACATAAATATCCCTCTCAATTAGGACTCTCCAAGCTAGAGTCCTAACACTAGTGCCCCTATTCTCACTATTCCAAGTGGTAGTGAGGGATTTGTAGTTTATACTGATGCTTCAAGAAAGGGCCTAGGATGTGTTTTGATGCAGGAAGGGAGAGTAATTGCTTATGCATCTAGGCAACTTAAAGGTTATGAATTAAATTATCCAACTCATGATTTGGAATTAGCAGCAATTATTTTTGCTCTAAAGATTTGGAGACATTATTTGTATGGTCGACAGTTTGAAATCTTCACTGATCACAAGAGTTTAAAATATATTTTCACTCAGAAAGAGTTGAACATGAGACAGCGAAGATGGATAGAACTTCTGAAGGATTATGATTGTGTCATCCGTTATCACCCAAGCAAGGCCAATGTTGTAGCTGATGCACTTAGTAGGAAATCTACGAGTTTTATGGCTAGTCTGGTTGTGAAGCAATGGAAGTTATTAGATGAAAATTTTGATTTGAAAGTTTTGAAGAAAGAGCAAGACTCGATGATGTTGATGGCCTCCATTCAATTGCAATCTGATCTTATTCAACAAATTAAGGAGGGACAATTACGAGATCCACACTTAATCTTCTTGAGGAGTGAAGTAGAAAAGGAATTGAAGCCACAATTTCAAGTTTCAAAGGATGGCCTATTGAGATTTGGGGAGAGAGTATGTGTACCAAATGAACTAGATATCAAGAATCAAATCCTAAATGAAAGTCATACTTCAAAGTACGCCCTACACCCTGGGAGCACTAAGATGTATAGAGATCTTCAAAGTTATTATTGGTGGGAAGGCATGAAGAAGGAAATTGCAATGTATGTTTCAAAATGTTTGACGTGTCAGCAAATGAAAGTAGAACACCAAAGACCTGGAGGGTTGCTGCAACCTTTAGTTATACCTGAATGGAAATGGGAATGTATTACTATGGATTTTGTTTCAGGACTACCCAGAACCTCGAGGAAGCATGATGCTATTTGGGTTATCATTGATAGGTTAACAAAATCTGCACATTTCCTTCCGATTAATATGACTTATTCGCTTGATAGACTTGCAGATTTATATGTTAATGAAATAGTAAGACTTCATGGTATTCCAAAGGAGATCATCTCTGATAGAGACTCCAGATTTCTCTCTAGATTCTGGAGAAGATTACAGGAATCTATGGGCACTAAAGTTAAGTTTAGTACTGCATATCATCCTCAGACTGATGGTCAGTCAGAAAGAACAATTCAAACACTTGAGGATTTGCTTAGAGCCTATGTTATGGATTGGAAAGGTGAATGTGATAAGGATATTTCACTTGTTGAGTTCATGTATAACAATAGTTATCATTCAAGTATTCAGATGGCTCCTTATGAAGCTTTATATGGGCGAAAGTGCATAACACCTATATGTTGGGAGGAAGTTGGGGACAGAAAGTTGTTAGCACCGGACAAGGTACAAGAAACTACCGAGAAAATTCAAGTTATAAGAAAAAGGTTAAAAGCTGCTCAGAGTCGTCAAAAGAGTTATGCCGATAATAGGAGACGAGATATTGAGTTTGAAATCGGAGATTTTGTATTCTTAAAAGTCTCCCCTTCCAAAGGCATTATAAGGTTTGGGAAGAAAGGAATGTTAAGCCCAAGATTTATTGGACCTTTTGAGGTTCTTGAGAGGGTTGGTTCTGTCGCTTACAGGATTGCCTTACCACCAGCATTGAGCCATGTCCATGATATATTTCATGTCTCGATGATTAGAAAGTATATGTATGACCCTTCTCACATCATTAAGTATGAGCTGGTGGAGTTCGATAAAGATTTATCCTATGTGGAAGAGTCTATTCAGATTATTGATAAGAAAGAAAAAGTCCTAAGGAATCGGGTCATCCCATTGGTTCAAGTAAATTGGAGACATCATTCTGGAGAAGAGACAACTTGGGAGCTAGAAGAGGAAATGAAAAAGGTGTATCCTCGTCTTTTCATCGAATAGAGGTACGATAAATTTAGAGGACTAAATTTTTCTTTTAAGGGGGGGAGAGTGTAACACCCCTCATTTCCGAATGTTCGTATAAATTTTTGGTGATAATGTAAGCATCTATTTTAATTGACAAAAGAAATAGAGTATGAATCAGAGGTAACTTATTTTTAAGATTTGGGAGATCTGTTCAAAAAAAAAAAAAGAAAAGAAAGAATCTGAGGACCTATATGTAAACCCTAAGGACCTGATCGTGAATATGATAAAAACAAGGACTAAACTGTAAAATACACCAAATGACAAATTCCACCGCTTAAGCCTCTCTGCCTTCGTTGTTAAGGAAGCAGAGGAGGCAGCTCGTGGGTGATCAGGGAAAGAAAGAAAGAAAGAAGAAGAAGAAGAAGAAGAAGAAGAAGAAGAAGAAGAGGAAGAAGAGAAAGAAAATTGGGGCTTTTAGGGTTCTTGCTTTAATCTTGTCATTTCGGGTCAAAATTTCCAAAGGCAAGTATTCTAGCCCCATCCTACAGAAGTATTAGACTCTGTTTTTATGTTGATTCAAAATAAATTGGAAGATTTCTATTTAGAAACTGATATGTCTTTCTTTGGACATAAAACCATGGATTCTGAAAGTTTTTCGGTAAACTGACCCCTAAGCACTGTTTCGGCTATAAGTTTTAATACAGAATGAGAATTCAGGCAGGAAATATTTTTTTTTGAAATTAGACTCATATGTATTTCTTTTGACACCGATTTTGTAGATTTTGGACACCGAATACTTACCCAAAAATTTGTTTCAAAAGAGCCTATAGACGCTGTAAAACAGAGTTCAAGATTTCTGACCTTTCGATACTAAAACGCCTATAACTCCCTGTTGAAAATTCTGATTTGTACCAAACTGATTTTATTTGAAACTAGACTTGAAATTCTCTCTTTTGACATATAGTTTGAAAATTTTGGAGTTCAATTGCCCACCCTATCGTCTGTTGAATCCGACCCTATAAATTCTGCAAAACAGTGATTGTGATTTTGACCTTGTGTTACCAAATCAGAGGTAACTCTGTGTTGGGAGCCCTGTTTCATATGAAATCTGTTCCATCCGAATATAGATTGATATATGGTTTGACCATAGCCTTCTTGTGGGTATTGGAGCATAATTGTTATTCTGAAATATTTGTTTGATGTGCCACTGGAATTCTGTCGGAAATCGAGCTTTGGTCGATTTCGCGTATTCTGTTCCATTTCCTTTGGATACTTGAATTCGCCTAATCTTCTTATTGGAATTGAGTTGATTATGATTGCTTGGAATCCCTGTACACTCTTGCTTCCATTTCTTTCCTAAAATGAATACTTTTATGAGAGATTTGTTCCTTGCATCACATTGCTTTTGAAAAGGCACATGTACGTTTGGTTGTTCCGCGTGTGCTTCCGTTATATGCTACTTATTGTTGAAACTGCCTTCTTGTACTCTGGTGTGTGGGATTGTCTGGACCTTTGCCAGAAATGGTAAAGGGTATGCGCTGATTTGCCCGCTTTGTGGGGTCCCGCTTTGTGGGATATTCTGGTATGCGCTTATTTGCCCGCTTTGTGGGGTCCCGCTTTGTGGGATATTGCTTAGAGCCTGCGATGCTCTGCCAGCCCCTTTGACTTCACCTAGACGTGGGTGGATGGAGCTCCCAGACGTGGGAGACTTTTGTCAGGTGGTCATTCAGAAATGGATGAATCACATTCTGACTGAGATCCCACTACACCCTCTATATGTTTGATATGACATCCAGAGTTTTGGTGAGTTATTTCTGTTCATGCTCTGGATAAGTATGATATGATTGCAACGTCAAGGACGACGTTTGAGCTTTTGTACGACATATGAGTTTGATATGCTCTGAAATGCTTCATTCACTGTTGATTTTGCTTCGTAATGTTCCATATGCTGTTGATATGTTTCGGAACATTTTATATGCCATTGATAAGCTCCGATATGTTTCCTTTGTTTCTGATATGCTCCAATTACTCTATGCCCCATCTGTCAGGAACCAAATATATATGATTAAAAGGACAATTGTGATTCTGCTCCTAAGGATATTATGTCTACGAAATCGTATATTCTGCTTTGTGTTTTGAAACTGTATCTATTTCGAAATTGTACTATTTTGATTATGGATATGTTAGTCACTTGCTGAGCTCTTTATGCTCACCCCGTTTGTTGATAAATTTTTCAGGATAGCGTATCGCTTGCTTAAATGTTAAGAATGGGCTGAGGCAGTGGAAAGTTTAGAAGACGTTGGGCAGAACTTTTGTTAGCATATATGTAGTTGTGTATAAGCTACCTTGCATCTGATGAAATGTGACTATGAATCTAAACCTGTGGATTTTGTGTAAGTTAAAGGATCCCTCATGTATAGGGTTTTGGAATGTTAAATTAAATTCGTGTAATGATATGAACTCATGGTGAATCGATGATTGTGGTGACTGCATAGATTTCCCCACATGTGGATTTATATTGTGGTTTTTATTTTGATGAGTCGAGTTCAGATTGTATGAATTATCGAGTGATGTGTGCTATGTTTATGAATTGCACAGGGTTATGAATTGGTAGATTATAGAAGTGAAATTTTTGATCTGAATGTTTTCTTAGTGACCTCAAATGTGTGTTTGGATCCTGGGTTAGTTGTGACGAAAAATTTTAAATATCATGGATATTTTTAGGGGCGTGACAACTTCGATGTTTTGATGGGATCTGGTGATTTAGTGCTGCCATTATCGCACCCGTTTCGCGAGCTTCGTCCCTCGCCTATGTGCACGTCGCGGTCAGCGCATCAACGTCCGGAGCCTCTTGCCCGTCGCGAAACCGTCGTCGCTTTCTCGAACGTTCACGAAATCCCTATTGCAAGCTCTCTCCGAGCCCTAGCCCGACGACTGCGTATCGGTCACGGCAAGCGCGTGCCGAAACCATCGGCACTTTCTAGAACGATCTCGGAATCGCTATTACGACCCCAATCCGGAAAGCTCTCTCGGAGCCCCTCGATACTGACTGCGTAACGGTCACAGCAAATTTCCAGCCCCAAAACAATCGTCTCGGAGCTCTACGGGAGATGTTTCGTATCCCGGGATGCAAAAAGGAGTGCAACACGAGGACTTCCCAGGGGGTCACCCATCGTAGTACTACTCTGGCCCAAGCACGCTTAACTTCGGTGTTTTGATGGGATCCGGTGATTTAGTGCTACCATTATCGCACCCGTTTCGCGAGCTTCGTCCCTCGCCTATGTGCACGTCGCGGTCAGCGCATCCACGTCCGGAGCCTCTTGCCCGTCGCGAAACCGTCGTCGCTTTCTCGAACGTTCACGAAATCCCTATTGCAAGCTCTCTCCGAGCCCTAGCCCGACGACTGCGTATCAGTCACGGCAAGCGCGTGCCGAAACCATCGGCACTTTCTAGAACGATCTCGGAATCGCTATTGCGACCCCAATCCGGAAAGCTCTCTCGGAGCCCCTCGATACTGACTGCGTAGCGGTCACAGCAAATTTCCAGCCCCAAAACAATCGTCTCGGAGCTCTACGGGCGATGTTTCGTATCCCGGGATGCAAAAAGGAGTGCAACACGAGGACTTCCCAGGGGGTCACCCATCGTAGTACTACTATGGCCCAAGCACGCTTAACTTCGGTGTTTTGATGGGATCCGGTGATTTAGTGCTGCCATTATCGCACCCGTTTCGCGAGCTTCGTCCCTCGCCTATGTGCATGTCGCGGTCAGCGCATCAACGTCCGGAGCCTCTTGCCCGTCGCAAAACCGTCGTCGCTTTCTCGAACGTTCACGAAATCCCTATTGCAAGCTCTCTCCGAGCCCTAGCCCGACGACTGCGTATCGGTCACGGCAAGCGCGTGCCGAAACCATCGGCACTTTCTAGAACGATCTCGGAATCGCTATTGCGACCCCAATCCGGAAAGCTCTCTCGGAGCCCCTCGATACTGACTGCGTAGCGGTCACAGCAAATTTCCAGCCCCAAAACAATCGTCTCGGAGCTCTACGGGAGATGTTTCGTATCCCGGGATGCAAAAAGGAGTGCAACACGAGGACTTCCCAGGGGGTCACCCATCATAGTACTACTCTGGCCCAAGCACGCTTAACTTCGGTGTTTTGATGGGATCCGGTGATTTAGTGCTGCCATTATCGCACCCGTTTCGCGAGCTTCGTCCCTCGCCTATGTGCACGTCGCGGTCAGCGCATCAACGTCCGGAGCCTCTTGCTCGTCGCGAAACCGTCGTCGCTTTCTCGAACATTCACGAAATCCCTATTGCAAGCTCTCTCCGAGCCCTAGCCCGACGACTGCGTATCGGTCACGGCAAGCGCGTGCCGAAACCATCGGCACTTTCTAGAACGATCTCGGAATCCCTATTGCGACCCCAATCCGGAAAGCTCTCTCGGAGCCCCTCGATACTGACTGCGTAGCGGTCACAGCAAATTTCCAGCCCCAAAACAATCGTCTCGGAGCTCTACGGGAGATGTTTCGTATCCCGGGATGCAAAAAGGAGTGCAACACGAGGACTTCCCAGGGGGTCACCCATCGTAGTACTACTCTGGCCCAAGCACGCTTAACTTCGGTGTTTTGATGGGATCCGGTGATTCAGTGCTGCCATTATCGCACCCGTTTCGTGAGCTTCGTCCCTTGCCTATGTGCACGTCGCGGTCATCGCATCAACGTCCGGAGCCTCTTGCCCGTTGCAAAACCGTCGTCGCTTTCTCGAACGTTCACGAAATCCCTATTGCAAGCTCTCTCCGAGCCCTAGCCCGACGACTGCGTATCGGTCATGGCAAGCGCGTGCCGAAACCATCGGCACTTTCTAGAACGATCTCGGAATCGCTATTGCGATCCGAATCCGGAAAGCTCTCTCGGAGCCCCTCGATACTGACTGCGTAGCGGTCACAGTAAATTTCCAGCCCCAAAACAATCGTCTCGGAGCTCTACGGGAGATGTTTCGTATCCCGGGATGCAAAAAGGAGTGCAACACGAGGACTTCCCAGGGGGTCACCCATCGTAGTACTACTCTGGCCCAAGCACGCTTAACTTCGGTGTTTTGATGGGATCCGGTGATTTAGTGCTGCCATTATCGCACCCGTTTCGCGAGCTTCGTCCCTCGCCTATGTGCACGTCGCGGTCAGCGCATCAACGTCCAGAGCCTCTTCGGAGTTTTGAAACCGTCGTCGCTTTCTCGAACGTTCACGAAATACCTATTGCAAGCTCTCTCCGAGCCCTAGCCCGACGACTGCGTATCGGTCACGGCAAGCGCGTGCCGAAACCATCGGCACTTTCTAGAACGATCTCGGAATTGCTATTGCGACCCCAATCCGGAAAGCTCTCTCGGAGCCCCTCGATACTGACTGCGTAGTGGTCACAGCAAATTTCCAGCCCCAAAACAATCGTCTCGGAGCTCTACGGGAGATGTTTCGTATCCCGGGATGCAAAAAGAAGTGCAACACGAGGACTTCCCAGGGGGTCACCAATCGTAGTACTACTCTGGCCCAAGCACGCTTAACTTCGGTGTTTTGATGGGATCCGGTGATTTAGTGCTGCCATTATCGCACCCGTTTCGCGAGCTTCGTCCCTCGCCTATGTGCACGTCGCGGTCAGCGCATCAACGTCCGGAGCCTCTTGCCCATCGCGAAACCGTCGTCGCTTTCCCGAACGTTCACGAAATCCCTATTGCAAGCTCTCTCCGAGCCCTAGCCCGACGACTGCGTATCGGTCACGGCAAGCGCGTGCCGAAACCATCGGCACTTTCTAGAACGATCTCGGAATCGCTATTGCGACCCCAATCCGGAAAGCTCTCTCGGAGCCCCTCGATACTGACGGCGTAGCAGTCATAGCAAATTTCCAGCCCCAAAACAATCGTCTCGGAGCTCTACGGGAGATGTTTCGTATCCCGGGATGCAAAAAGGAGTGCAACACGAGGACTTCCCAGGGGGTCACCCATCGTAGTACTACTCTGGCCCAAGCACGCTTAACTTCGGTGTTTTGATGGGATCCGGTGATTTCGTGCTGCCATTATCGCACCCGTTTCACGAGCTTCGTCCCTCGCCTATGTGCACATCGCGGTCAGCGCATCCACATCCGGAGCGTCTTGCCCGTCGCGAAACCGTCGTCGCTTTCTCGAACGTTCACGAAATCCCTATTGCAAGCTCTCTCCGAGCCCTAGCCCGATGACTGCGTATCGGTCACGGCAAGCGCGTGCCGAAACCATCGGCACTTTCTAGAACGATCTCGGAATCGCTATTGCGACCCCAATCCAGAAAGCTCTCTCGGAGCCCCTCGATACTGACTACGTAGCGGTCACAGCAAATTTCCAGCCCCAAAACAATCGTCTCGGAGCTCTACGGGAGATGTTTCGTATCCCGGGATGCAAAAAGGAGTGCAACACGAGGACTTCCCAGGGGGTCACCCATCGTAGTACTACTCTGGCCCAAGCACGCTTAACTTCGGTGTTTTGATGGGATCCGGTGATTTAGTGCTGCCATTATCGCACCCATTTCGCGAGCTTCGTCCCTCGCCTATATGCACGTCGCGGTCAGCGCATCAACGTCCGGAGCCTCTTGCCCGTCGCGAAACCGTCGTCGCTTTCTCGAACATTCACGAAATCCCTATTGCAAGCTCTCTCCGAGCCCTAGCCCGACGACTGCGTATCGGTCACGGCAAGCGCGTGCCGAAACCGTCGGCACTTTCTAGAACGATCTCGGAATCGCTATTGCGACCCCAATCCGGAAAGCTCTCTCGGAGCCCCTCGATACTGACTGCGTAGCGGTCACAGCAAATTTCCAGCCCCAAAACAATCGTCTCGGAGCTCTACGGGAGATGTTTCGTATCCCGGTATGCAAAAAGGAGTGCAACACGAGGACTTGCCAGGGGGTCACCCATCATAGTACTACTCTGGCCCAAGAATGCTTAACTTTGGTGTTTTGATGGGATCCGGTGATTTAGTGCTGCCATTATCGCACCCGTTTCGCGAGCTTCGTCCCTCGCCTATGTGAACGTCGCGGTCGGCGCATCAACGTCCGGAGCCTCTTGCCCGTCGCGAAACCGTCGTCGCTTTCTCGAACGTTCACGAAATCCCTATTGCAAGCTCTCTCCGAGCCCTGGCCCGACGACTGCATATCGGTCACGGCAAGCGCGTGCCGAAACCATCGACACTTTCTAGAACGATCTCGAAATCGCTATTGCGACCCCAATCCGGAAAGTGTTGAATCTCAGATTTTGATGATGAAGTCAATTGTCATTTGTTGTCTAATCTATGTGTTGAGATAAGTGTGCAGGATTAACTACGATGAAAGTTAGACAAGCAGCAGGAGTTGCACCAGAGTCAAGTTCATGATCACGTTGGGAGTTCGAGAGTTCGACGGAAGTTCGGACGGTCGTCGGAGGTTCTGCGAGAACAGATCCGAGAAGTCCAGAAGCTTGCCAAGCGAAGCTCGTCGGAACTTGCCAAGTGGATCGTCGCAAAGTCCAGGAGTTTGCCGGAAGTCCGCAGGAGCATCACCGAGGGTTCATCGGATGATCGACGGAAGTTCGCCGGAAACTCGCCGGAAGAAGCGATTGACGCACCGAAGCAAAGCTGCAGAAATTGTCTTAGATTTAATCGTAGTTAGCACGCTGATTAAGCTGGAAAATGGGAGGTGATCCCATTGGCTTAATCTTGGGGCAATTGGGCCCCTGAAGGACTGAAATTGGGCCGAATGGAATGAACCATTCGGACCCTGATTGCACCAGGAGGTGCAACCGCCCAGGCCAGGAGGTGGCACCGCCTGGGCTGTGTCTTCCAGCGAGACTGGGCGGTGCAACCTCCCCAACCGGGAGGTGGCACCGCCTGAGCTCCGTCTTCGAGCTAGACTGGGCGGTGCAACCTCCCTGGCAGAGAGGTGGCACCGCCTGAGCTCAGTCTTCGAGCAAGACTGGGCGGTGCAACCTCCCTGGCAGAGAGGTGGCACCGCCTGAGCTCGGTCTTCGAGCTCTGCCAGGCGGTGCAACCTCTCCAATCAAGAGGTGCAACCGCCTGATCCCGGAATTCCGGGATTTGATCGTTTTGAGCTCCAAATTTGAATTGGGTTGGGGCCTATAAATTCCCCACCCATTCAGCACTAAAAAGATACAGACCTACACCGAAATCTTGATCTTTTCTGTGATTCTAAGAGCTCAAAAGTATTGTAAAGCCTTTAAGTCTCCTCCTTCTGTTCTTCAAGTTTTCAGTTGTAAAGTGAGGAGAGAAAGGTCTGTAAAGGTTGTCTCCTGAGCCTGTCAAAAGGAGAGAAACTGTAAAAGGGCAGTTTGGCCTTCACCCATTAAAGGAAGGCCCCTAGTTGACGTCGGAAACCTCGTCGGTGGAGGAAGCCAAAAGTGGAGTAGGTCAGGAATGACCGAACCACTCTAAATCTCTGGTTTGCGTTTATTTTTTAGCACTTTATCTTTACTGCAAACCTCCTACACTACTACTGCTCTCTGCGCTTTCACGAACAAGTTCTAAGTGCTGTTCTTCCGAATCTGCATTCAGACGTAAAGTCGTGTTTTAGTACATTACAGTTTACGTTTACGTTTTGATTCTGCAGAACTGTTCTCTGTGCTTTTGCGAACGAGTTTCTTTGCAGTTTACACTTACAGTTTGATTCTATTTATAACTGCAAACTGTCTTCTGCAATTTTACGAACGAGTTTCAACATTTAGATGTAAAACTGCATTTAGACGTAAATCGGCTTTCCTCGCACAATCGTCAGATTTCAGTTTACGTTTACGTCTTGATTTCAACTGCATATTGCCCTCTGCGAATATACAAACGAGTTTCAAAGTTCAGACGTAAATTTACGTCTAATCTGCGTTTAAGACGTAAATCTGCGTTTAGACGTAAATCTGCGTTTAGACACAAATCTGCGTTTAGACGTAAATCTGTTTTTTTGCAGATTACCTTTTGAGCTGTACAACAGCAGCACATTGTCTTTATACTTCTGCTCAATCCGCACTTAGACACAATCTGCGTTTAGACGCAATCTGCGCTTAGACGCAATCTGCGTTTAGACGCAATCTGCACTTAGACGCAATCTGCGCTAAGACGCAAACTGCGCTTAGACGCAATCTGAGTTTAGACGCAATCTGCATTTAGACGCTAACTGCGTTTAGACGCTAACTGCGCTTAAACGTAAACTGCACTTAATCATAAGTAATCTTAGAATCGGTTTTTGCATCAAAATAGTCTTTGTCGAACGAACGCAGCCTTCGCTTTTTAATCGCTGAAAAATATCCGCTGCACTAATTCACCCCCCCCCCTCTTAGTGCTCTCGATCCTAACAATTGGTATCAGAGCCCGGTTAACTCTCAAAAGGATTAAAACCCAAGAGAGATGGCTTACGCCGGAAACTAAGAGGGCCATTCTATTACACGTCCACCCATGTTTAATAGGACGGACTACACCTACTGGAAGACCCGAATGAGGATCTTTCTTATTTCTATGGATTTTGAACTGTGGAATCTTGTCGAAAACGGTTTTTCAAAGTCTTCTCTTCCAATGATCGATTGGAATGATTTGGAGAAGAAGGCTTTCGCTCTAAATGCAAAGGCTATGAATGCCTTATTTTGTGCACTTGATAAAAACGAGTTTAACCGTGTTTCAACTTGTGAAACTGCATTCGATATTTGGCACACACTCGAAGTGACCCATGAGGGCACAAGTAGAGTAAAAGAGTCAAAAATCAATTTGCTGTTACACTCCTTTGAACTTTTTCGGATGAAACCGAGTGAAACCATTGGCGACATGTTTACCCGTTTCACGGATGTCGTCAACGGTCTAAAAGGACTCGGAAAGAGCTTTTCGGATTTTGAGCTTGTTAATAAGATACTAAGATCCCTTCCTAAGAGTTGGGATCCTAAAGTCACCGCTATTCAAGAGGCAAAAGATCTGCGAAATTTCCCTCTTGAAGAACTAATCGGGTCATTAATGACCTACGAAATGACTTGTAAAGCTCATGAAGAGCAAGAAGACATCCTTCCAAAGAACAGGAAGGATATGACAATCAAAACTTCAGAATGCCACTTGAGAGAAAACTCAAGTGATGAGGACTGTGATGATGACTTGGCACTCCTAACAAGAAAGTTTAAAAAGTTCTTTAAAAGAAACAAGTTTAAGAATGATGCAAAAAAGAAACTTGAACCCAAAAAGGACCAAGTAATCTGCTATGAATGCAAAAAGCCGGGACACTACAAGAGTGACTGTCCCCAAGTCAAGAAAAGAACAACAAAGAAGAAGGCGCTCCAAGCAACATGGGATGATTCAAGCGCATCTGAGGAAGAGGAGTCCAACACCGAGCAAGTTGCTCATTACGCCTTAATGGCTATCGGAGAGGAGGTAACAGATTCATTAAATGCTGATTTATCTTTCGATGAATTATTAAATGCTTTCAATGACTTATTTGACGAATGCAAGAGTATAAGTAGAAAATATAAATTGCTGAAAAAGGTGCATGATAGTCTTACTTGTGAGTTTGATAAGTTAAAAGTCGAACATCATGATAGTTTAAATTCATGTATCAAATGTCATGATTTAGAAACTTTACAAAAAGAAAACCTGCTACTCAAGGATACCTTGAAGAAATTCGAGGTTGGTAGCAAGTCGTTGAACATGATCCTTGCAAACAAGGGTCACGTTCCAAAAAGGAGCGGAATTGGATTTGTGAGAAGTCCTCACCAAAATCCAATGACTTTTATAAAAGGCTCCATCTTACATGTTCAACACCAAACTAAGTGCAACTTTTGTTGCAAATCTGGACATAGGACACATTGTTGTCCATTCAAGAAAATAAGTCCAAACAAACTGATTTGGGTTCCTAAAGGAACCATGATAAACTCGATGCAACATGATAGAAAATGTAGATCTATTTATGAGGCACCCAAAAGCAAATGGGTACCTAAACATCATCCTTTCTTGTAGAAAACTAAACCATCGCAAGCTAGGAGCAAGAGATGGTACATTGATAGTGGATGCTCAAGGCATATGACCGGAGATCCATCTCAATTCTCTAAGCTCACTAGCATAGACGAAGGATATGTCACCTTCGGAGACAACAACAAGGGTAAAATCATTGGCAAAGGAACCATAGGTAACAAATCCAACTTCTCTATTGAAGATGTTTTGCTAGTTGATGGTTTAAAACATAACCTCTTGAGCATTAGTCAATTGTGTGATAAAGGATATATTATAAGATTTGAATCTAATGCTTGCATCATTGAAAAACCACACAAAAATATATCTATGATTGCATTGAAACAAAATAACGTATACACTATTGACATCAATGATTTGTGTAATGAAATGTGTTTTTCTGCCTTAAATGAGGATGCTTGGATATGGCATAGAAGATTAGGTCATGCTAGCATGAAACTGATCACTCAAATATCATCCAAAGAACTTGTAAGAGGAATTCCTCATATCAAGTTCATCAAGGATAATGTATGTGATGCTTGCCAATTAGGTAAACAAATTAAGAGCAGCTTCAAATCTAAAAATCAAATAAGCACCTCTAGGCCCTTACAATTAATCCATATGGACTTGTTCGGACCAATCTCCACATCGAGTCTAGGAGGTAGCAAATACGCCTTTGTCATTGTTGATGACTATAGCAGATATACATGGACCTACTTCTTAAGACAGAAAAATGAATGCTTTAAATGCTTTACCAAGTTTTGTAAACTTGTTCAAAATGAGAAGGGTTCTATGATTTCGTCAATTAGAAGTGATCATGGTGGAGAATTTCAAAACCATGACTTCCAAGAATTCTGTGAACTCAATGGATACAACCATAATTTCTCTACTCCAAGAAATCCTCAACAAAATGGGGTTGTAGAAAGAAAAAATCGAAATTTACAAGAAATGGCAAGAACCATGTTGAATGAACATAGCCTACCCAAATATTTTTGGGCCGAAGCCATAAACACTGAATGTTATATTTTAAATAGAGTACTAGTAAGACCCTTACTCACCAAAACTCCTTATGAGTTATGGAATAACAAAAAACCCAATGTTTCATATTTTAAAGTCTTTGGGTGTAAGTGTTTTATCTTAAATGAAAAGGAAAACTTAGGAAAATTTGATGCTAAATCCGATGAAGGAATCCTTCTTGGTTATTCTTCGGTTTCTAAAGCTTTTCGTATCTTCAATAAAAGAACTTTAATTATTGAAGAATCCATTCATGTTGTTTTTAATGAGATTTCCGAAACTAAGAAAAATGATCTTGATGATGATGTTAATTTTGATTCCTTAAATTTAAATGAAACCCCTTCTCCAACTAGCAACTTGGATGCATCCACTTCCGAAACATCCTTACCCAAGCATTGGAAGTATGTAGATGCTCATCCTAAGGAGCTAATATTAGGAGACACATCAAAGGGGGTTCAAACACGATCTTCTTTTAAAAATTTTTGTGCCAACGCCGCCTTTCTCTCCCAAATTGAACCCAAATGTGTTGATGAAGCCATGAAAGATGATTCATGGATTATCGTAATGCAAGATGAATTGAATCAATTTGAGAGAAATGAGGTGTGGACGCTTGTTCCTAGGCCAAATGACCATTTAGTTATTGGTACTAAATGGGTCTTTAGAAACAAGCAAGATGAAAATGGTATCGTGGTTAGAAACAAGGCTAGATTAGTGGCCAAAGGTTTCAACCAAGAAGAAGGTATCGATTACGAAGAAACCTTCGCACCTGTGGCTCGATTGGAAGCCATAAGGATGCTCCTTGCCTACGCGAGTTGTAATAATTTTAAGTTATTTCAAATGGATGTTAAAAGCGCTTTTCTAAATGGTTTTATTTCTGAAGAAGTTTATGTTGAACAACCTCCTGGATTTGAAAATAATAGCCTCCCTAATCATGTGTTTAGATTAACTAAAGCTCTCTATGGTTTAAAACAAGCCCCAAGGGCTTGGTATGAGAGACTTAGTTCTTTTCTCATTAAAAATAATTTCATAAAAGGCAAGGTTGATACTACATTGTTTATCAAGAATTTTGAAAATAATTTTCTCATTGTTCAGATTTATGTTGATGATATCATCTTTGGCTCTACAAATGAATCTCTGTGTGAATCTTTTGCTAAAACTATGAGTCTTGAATTCGAAATGAGCTTAATGGGAGAATTAACATTCTTCTTAGGTTTACAAATCAAACAACTAAGCAATGGCATCTTTATTAGTCAAACTAAATATGCCATGAATTTATTAAAAAGGTTTAATATGAACAACTCAAAGGCTAGTAACACTCCTATGAGCACCTCCACTAAGTTAGAAACTGATGAAAGTGGAGAAAGCTTTGATCAAAAAACTTATAGGGGTATGATAGGAAGTTTACTTTACCTCACTGCAACCAGACCAGACATCATGTTCAGTGTAGGACTTTGTGCTAGATTTCAATCAAACCCTAAGATATCTCATCTCAAAGCAGTTAAAAGAATATTTAGATATCTTAATGGTACCACAAATCTAGGATTATGGTACCCAAAATCAGAGAATTTTGAGTTAATTGCTTATGCTGATGCTGACTTTGCTGGCTGTAGATTAGATAGAAAAAGCACATCAGGATCATGTCAATTTTTAGGACATGCCCTTGTTTCCTGGTCATCAAAGAAACAAAACTCGGTTGCACTATCAACAACCGAAGCTGAATATATTGCAGCAAGTGCATGCTGTGCACAAGTTGTATGGATGAAAAATACCTTAGAAGATTATAAAGTTCATCTCAAAAATATTCCAATTAAATGTGATAACACAAGTGCAATATGCTTAACCAAGAATCCTATACAACACTCAAGAACAAAACATATTGATATCAGACATCACTTTATACGAGATCATGTCACCAATCATGACGTAACCATAGAGTTCATTGATACTAAACATCAACTAGCTGACATTTTTACAAAACCTCTAAGTGAAGAACAATTTGACTTCATTAGAAGAGAATTAGGAATGTTGATATGTCCGAATACTTAAATTTGTTAAAATTATTTTTCGGACTATATTGTATGATCAAATCACTTGATTGCCATGTCTCTATGATTATATGCAACAAAATCTTCTCCGAATGCATCTTATTTTTCGAATGCTATAAACCAGATTTTTTCGTACACTTTCATGAAAAATAAGTATCTGAAATAGATTTGATGAAGTGATTCATGTGTATGTATTCCATCCTGCAAAATCTTTACATGGACAATGGATTATAACACAAAGGGGAAGAAGTATTTAGAGCAATCTATGTGAAATTCCTCTATAAGCTTGCTTTGATTAATTTCCTGGTATCATGATTATTATGCTTTTTGTTGATGACAAAGGGGGAGATATATATATGAATTGATAAACACTGCCATACTATAGTGATGCTATAAACACTGCTATGATTATGCCATCCTTGCATCACCAAGAGATACAAGAACATGTGCTAAAGTTTGCATTATGCCCTGAGTTGATATGTTATCATGTGAAGAAAATGCAAAAACTTGATAGTATATTTCAAATGTATGCATCATGTAATAGTGCTTCACAGCTTTATATGATAATGTTCATACTACATGATGAATGGTTACAAACACAATCATACAAACTTGATGATGAATGTCAAGCCCTGACATCATCTTTGAAGAGATACATCATGATGAGTATCATGATGGGAGTATTGATAAGTTTAACTGATCTAACTTATCAATACGTCACTTGAATTCTTAGGTCTTGAATTCAAGGTTGACTTATCTCAACTATGGCATATAGACAGGGGGAGTTAAGGATAACTCCATTATCAATTGATTGTCATCATCAAAAAGGGGGAGATTGTTGAATCTCGGATTTTGATGATGAAGTCATTTGTCATTTGTTGTCTAATCTATGTGTTGAGATAAGTGTGCAAGATTAACTACGATGAAAGTTAGACAAGCAGCAGGAGTTGCGCCGGAGTCAAGTTCATGATCACGTTGGGAGTTCGAGAGTTCGACGGAAGTTCGGACGGTCGTCGGAGGTTCTGCGAGAACAGATCCGAGAAGTCCAGAAGCTTGCCAAGCGAAGCTCGTCGGAACTTGCCAAGTGGATCGTCGTAAAGTCCAGGAGTTTGCCGGAAGTCCGCAGGAGCATCACCGAGGGTTCATCGGATGATCAACGGAAGTTCGCCGGAAACTCGCCGGAAGAAGCGATTGACGCACCGAAGCAAAGCTGCAGAAATTGTCTTAGATTTAATCGTAGTTAGCACGCTGATTAAGTTGGAAAATGGGAGGTGATCCCATTGGCTTAATCTTGGGGCAATTGGGCCCCTGAAGGACTGAAATTGGGCCGAATGGAATGAACCATTCGGACCCTGATTGCACCAGGAGGTGCAACCGCCCAGGCCAGGAGGTGGCACCGCCTGGGCTGTGTCTTCCAGCGAGACTAGGCGGTGCAACCTCCCCAGCCGGGAGGTGGCACCGCCTGAGCTCAGTCTTCGAGCTAGACTGGGCGGTGCAACCTCCCTGGCAGAGAGGTGGCACCGCCTGAGCTCAGTCTTCGAGCAAGACTGGGCGGTGCAACCTCCCTGGCAGAGAGGTGGCACCGCCTGAGCTCGGTCTTCGAGCTCTGCCAGGCGGTGCAACCTCTCCAGTCAAGAGGTGCAACCACCTGATCCCGGAATTCCGGGATTTGATCGTTTTGAGCTCCAAATTTGAATTGGGTTAGGGCCTATAAATTCCCCACCCATTCAGCACTGAAAAGATACAGACCTACACCGAAATCTTGATCTTTTCTGTGATTCTAAGAGCTCAAAAGTGTTGTAAAGCCTTTAAGTCTCCTCCTTCTGTTCTTCAAGTTTTCAGTTGTAAAGTGAGGAGAGAAAGGTCTGTAAAGGTTGTCTCCTGAGCCTGTCAAAAGGAGAGAAACTGTAAAAGGGCAGTTTGGCCTTCACCCATTGAAGGAAGGCCCCTAGTTGACGTCGGCAACCTCGTCGGTGGAGGAAGCCAAAAGTGGAGTAGGTCAGGACTGACCGAACCACTCTAAATCTCTGGTTTGCGTTTATTTTTTAGCACTTTATCTTTACTGCAAACCTCCTCCACTACTACTGCTCTCTGCGCTTTCACGAACAAGTTCTAAGTGCTGTTCTTCCGAATCTGCATTCAGACGTAAAGTCGTGTTTTAGTACATTACAGTTTACGTTTACATTTTGATTCTGCAGAACTGTTCTCTGTGCTTTTGCGAACGAGTTTCTTTGCAGTTTACACTTACAGTTTGATTCTATTTATAACTGCAAACTGTCTTCTGCAATTTTACGAACGAGTTTCAACATTTAGATGTAAAACTGCATTTAGACGTAAATCGGCTTTCCTCGCACAATCGTCAGATTTTGTCACGCCCCTAAAAATATCCATGATATTTAAAATTTTTCGTCACAACTAACCCAGGATCCAAACACACATTTGAGGTCACTAAGAAAACATTCAGATCAAAAATTTCACTTCTATAATCTACCAATTCATAACCCTGTGCAATTCATAAACAAAGCACACATCACTCGATAATTCATACAATCTGAACTCGACTCATCAAAATAAAAACCACAATATAAATCCACATGTGGGGAAATCTATGCAGTCACCACAATCATCGATTTACCATGAGTTCATATCATTACACGAATTTAATTTAACATTCCAAAACCCTATACATGAGGGATCCTTTAACTTACACAAAATCCACAGGTTTAGATTCATAGTCACATTTCATCAGATGCAAGGTAGCTTATACACAACTACATATATGTTAACAAAAGTTCTGCCCAACGTCTTCTAAACTTTCCACTGCCTCAGCCCATTCTTAACATTTAAGCAAGCGATACGCTATCCTGAAAAATTTATCAACAAACGGGGTGAGCATAAAGAGCTCAGCAAGTGACTAACATATCCATAATCAAAATAGTACAATTTCCAAAGAGATACAGTTTCAAAACACAAAGCAGAATATACGATTTCGTAGACATAATATCCTTAGGAGCAGAATCACAATTGTCCTTTTAATCATATATATTTGGTTCCTGACAGATGGGGCATAGAGTAATTGGAGCATATCAGAAACAAAGGAAACATATCGGAGCTTATCAATGGCATATAAAATGTTCCGAAACATATCAACAGCATATGGAACATTACGAAGCAAAATCAACAGTGAATGAAGCATTTCAGAGCATATCAAACTCATATGTCGTACAGAAGCTCAAACGTCGTCCTTGACGTTGCAATCATATCATACTTATCCAGAGCATGAACAGAAATAACTCACCAAAACTCTGGATGTCATATCAAACATATAGAGGGTGTAGTGGGATCTCAGTCAGAATGTGATTCATCCATTTCTGAATGACCACCTGACAAAAGTCTCCCACGTATGGGAGCTCCATCCACCCACGTCTAGGTGAAGTCAAAGGGGCCGGCAGAGCATCGCAGGCTCTAAGCAATATCCCACAAAGCGGGACCCCACAAAGCGGGCAAATCAGCGCATACCCTTTACCATTTCTGGCAAAGGTCCAGACAATCCCACACATCAGAGTACAAGAAGGCAGTTTCAACAATAAGTAGCATATAACGGAAGCACACGCGGAACAACCAAACGTACATGTGCCTTTTCAAAAGCAATGTGATGCAAGGAACAAATCTCTCACAAAAGTATTCATTTTAGGAAAGAAATGAAAGCAAGAGTGTACAGGGATTCCAAGCAATCATAATCAGCTCAATTCCAATAAGAAGATTAGGCGAATTCAAGTATCCAAAGGAAATGGAACAGAATACGCGAAATCGACCAAAGCTCGATTTCGGACAGAATTCCAGTGGCACATCAAACAAATATTTCAGAATAACAATTATGCTCCAATACCCATAAGAAGGCTATGGTCGAACCATATATCAATCTATATTCGGATGGAACAGATTTCATATGAAACAGGGCTCCCAACACAGACTTACCTCTGATTTGGTAACACAAGGTCAAAATCACAATCACTGTTTTTCAGAATTTATAGGGTCGGATTCAACAGACGATAGGGTGGGCAATGGAACTCCAAAATTTTCAAACTATAGGTCAAAAGAGTGAATTTCAAGTCTAGTTTCAAATAAAATCAGTTTGGTACAAATCAGAATTTTCAACAGGGAGTTATAGGCGTTTTAGTATCGAAAGGTCAGAAATCTTGAACTCTGTTTTACAGCGTCTATAGGCTCTTTTGAAACAAATTTTTGGGTAAGTATTCAGTGTCCAAAATCTACAAAATCAGTGTCAAAAGAAATACATACGAGTCTAATTTCAAACAAAAATAGTTCCTGCCTGAATTCTCATTCTGTATTAAAACTTATAGCCGAAACAGTGCTTAGGGGTCAGTTTACCGAAAAACTTCCAGAATCCATGGTTTTAAGTCCAAAGAGAGACATATCAGTTTCTAAATAGAAATCTTCCAATTTATTTTGAATCAACATAAAAACAGAGTCTAATACTTCTGTAGGATGGGGTTAGAACACTTGCCTTTGGAAATTTTGACCCGAAATGACAAGATTAAAGCAAGAACCCTAAAAGCCCCAATTTTCTTTCTCTTCTTCCTCTTCTTCTTCTTCTTCTTCTTCTTCTTCTTTCTTTCTTTCTTTCCCTGATCACCCACGAGCTGCCTCCTCTGCTTCCTTAACAACGAAGGCAGAGAGGCTTAAGCGGTGGAATTTGTCATTTGGTGCATTTTGCAGTTTAGTCCTTGTTTTTATCATATTCACGATCAGGTCCTTAGGGTTTACATATAGGTCCTCAGATTCTTTCTTTTCTTTTTTTTTTTTTGAACAGATCTCCCAAATCTTAAAAATAAGTTACCTCTGATTCATACTCTATTTCTTTTGTCAATTAAAATAGATGCTTACATTATCACCAAAAATTTATACGAACATTCGGAAATGAGGGGTGTTACACTCTCCCCCCCTTAAAAGAAAAATTTAGTCCTCTAAATTTATCGTACCTCTATTCGATGAAAAGATGAGGATACACCTTTTTCATTTCCTCTTCTAGCTCCCAAGTTGTCTCTTCTCCAGAATGATGTCTCCAATTTACTTGAACCAATGGGATGACCCGATTCCTTATGACTTTTTCTTTCTTATCAATAATCTGAATAGGCTCTTCCACATAGGATAAATCTTTATCGAACTCCACCAGCTCATACTTAATGATGTGAGAAGGGTCATACATATACTTTCTAATCATCGAGACATGAAATATATCATGGACATGGCTCAATGCTGGTGGTAAGGCAATCCTGTAAGCGACAGAACCAACCCTCTCAAGAACCTCAAAAGGTCCAATAAATCTTGGGCTTAACTTTCCTTTCTTCCCAAACCTTATAATGCCTTTGGAAGGGGAGACTTTTAAGAATACAAAATCTCCGATTTCAAACTCAATATCTCGTCTCCTATTATCGGCATAACTCTTTTGACGACTCTGAGCAGCTTTTAACCTTTTCCTTATAACTTGAATTTTCTCGGTAGTTTCTTGTACCTTGTCCGGTGCTAACAACTTTCTGTCCCCAACTTCCTCCCAACATATAGGTGTTATGCACTTTCGCCCATATAAAGCTTCATAAGGAGCCATCTGAATACTTGAATGATAACTATTGTTATACGTGAACTCAACAAGTGAAATATCCTTATCCCATTCACCTTTCCAATCCATAACATAGGCTCTAAGCAAATCCTCAAGTGTTTGAATTGTTCTTTCTGACTGACCATCAGTCTGAGGATGATATGCAGTACTAAACTTAACTTTAGTGCCCATAGATTCCTGTAATCTTCTCCAGAATCTAGAGAGAAATCTGGAGTCTCTATCAGAGATGATCTCCTTTGGAATACCATGAAGTCTTACTATTTCATTAACATATAAATCTGCAAGTCTATCAAGCGAATAAGTCATATTAATCGGAAGGAAATGTGCAGATTTTGTTAACCTATCAATGATAACCCAAATAGCATCATGCTTCCTCGAGGTTCTGGGTAGTCCTGAAACAAAATCCATAGTAATACATTCCCATTTCCATTCAGGTATAACTAAAGGTTGCAGCAACCCTCCAGGTCTTTGGTGTTCTACTTTGAGTTGCTGACACGTCAAACATTTTGAAACATACATTGCAATTTCCTTCTTCATGCCTTCCCACCAATAATAACTTTGAAGATCTCTATACATCTTAGTGCTCCCAGGGTGTAGGGCGTACTTTGAAGTATGACTTTCATTTAGGATTTGATTCTTGATATCTAGTTCATTTGGTACACATACTCTCTCCCCAAATCTCAATAGGCCATCCTTTGAAACTTGAAATTATGGCTTCAATTCCTTTTCTACTTCATTCCTCAAGAAGATTAAGTGTGGATCTCGTAATTGTCCCTCCTTAATTTGTTGAATAAGATCAGATTGCAATTGAATGGAGGCCATCAACATCATCGAGTCTTGCTCTTTCTTCAAAACTTTCAAATCAAAATTTTCATCTAATAACTTCCATTGCTTCACAACCAGACTAGCCATAAAACTCGTAGATTTCCTACTAAGTGCATCAGCTACAACATTGGCCTTGCCTGGGTGATAACGGATGGCACAATCATAATCCTTCAGAAGTTCTATCCATCTTCGCTGTCTCATGTTCAACTCTTTCTGAGTGAAAATATATTTTAAACTCTTGTGATCAGTGAAGATTTCAAACTGTCGACCATACAAATAATGTCTCCAAATCTTTAGAGCAAAAATAATTGCTGCTAATTCCAAATCATGAGTTGGATAATTCAATTCATAACCTTTAAGTTGCCTAGAAGCATAAGCAATTACTCTCCCTTCCTGCATCAAAACACATCCTAGGCCCTTTCTTGAAGCATCAGTATAAACTACAAATCCCTCACTACCACTTGGAATAGTGAGAATAGGGGCACTAGTCAATCTTCTTTTTAACTCTTGAAAGCTTTGCTCACAATCATCACCCCATACAAATTTTATATTCTTCTTAGTGAGTTTGGTGAGAGGTTGAGCAATTCGAGAAAATCTCTCCACAAATCTCCTGTAATAACCTGCCATGCCCAAGAAACTTCTAACCTCTGTTACATTTGTTGGTACTTCCCATTCAACTACAGCTTCTATTTTCCTTGGATCAACAGATATGCCCTTCCCTGAAATCACATGGCCTAAGAAAGCAACTTCATTCAACCAAAATTCACATTTGCTGAACTTCGCATACAACTTCTTTTCTCTTAGTATGGACAGCACATCTCTCAAGTGTTCCTCATGCTCCTGATTACTCTTTGAATACACCAATATGTCATCAATAAATACAATTACACAGATATCCAAGAGCGGTTGAAATATCCTATTCATTAGTTCCATAAAAGCTGCAGGGGCATTTGTCAAACCAAAAGGCATCACCAAGAATTCATAATGACCATATCGAGTTCTGAAAGCTGTTTTTGAAATATCCTCCTCCTTGATCTTTAACTGATAGTAACCTGACCTCAGGTCAATCTTAGAGAATACTTGTGCACCCTGCAGTTGATCAAACAAATCATCAATTCTAGGTATGGGATATTTGTTTTTGATGGTCACCTGATTCAACTGTCTATAATCAATACAAAGCCTCAATGTTCCATCCTTCTTCTTCACTAATAGTACCGGAGCACCCCATGGGGACACACTGGGTCGTATGAAACCCTTATCTAATAATTCTTGTATTTGCTTCTTTAATTCTTCTAGCTCAAGTGGTGCCATTCTGTAGGGAGGCTTAGATATTGGGGTGGTACTGGGGACTAGATCAATAGCAAATTCACCCTCTCTATCTAGAGGTAAACCAGGCAAGTCGTCTGGAAATACATCAGGGAATTCTTTGACCACTGAAATTTCATCTAGGTGGGTTTCCTGATTTGAATGCTCCTTTACACACACCATATAACAAAAACAACCTTTCTGCATAAGATGATAAGCTTGAAGTGCGGATATTAAGCAAGGAGGCAAATCATGCTTAATGCCCTCAAAGAAAAATATAGGCTGATCTGGTATGCAGAAAGTAATTATTTTTTTTTGTAACAATCAATACTAGCGTGATGAGAAGATAACCAATCCATACCAAGTATAATATCAAAGCCCTGGATCTCTAGGAGAATCAAATCAGCAAGGAATTCGTGGTCTCCAATAGAGATCAAACAAGATGGGTAGACCAAGTTTGTTGCCAATGAATCTCCAACAGCAGTTGTTACATATAACATATAATCCAGGGGTTTAGGTGGAATATCCAAGTGACAAGCAAAGTATTTTGAAACAAACGATAAGTTGGAGCCGGGATCAAACAAAACTTTTGCATTTCTTTTAGAAACATGAAGAATACCTTCCTCCACTGATTTAGAAGCTCTAGAATCTTGTTCAGTGATAACGTATACTCTAGCATGGGCTGAGGGTCTAGGAGACAGTGGCTCTCTTTTCCTGTTCAGTGGGCAATCTTTTATTTGATGACCTAGCTTTCCACAACCAAAACATGCTCCAGTCACCCGAAAACACCGACTTGTCTCATGATTTAATCCGCATTTTGCACATAACTGAGTCCTCCCCAATGGTTTCCTTTTCTCAAATCCAGATGTCTTAAACCTCTTGTTACTATCTTCATATTCATTTTCCCTCCTGCTTTTGCTAGTAAATTTGTCCCTTTTGTTCTTGCCAATGATTTCTTGAATTTCCTCCATGTCTCTTTCAATTTTCAAAGCTCTTTCTATAGTATCAGCATATGTTTGTAATTTCAAAGCTGACATTCGGCCTCTTATTGCTGGCCGTAATCCCCTTTCACGCGTGATACCACTCAATAAGAAATAGACTATGCTCTGTTGTTGTTGCATCACTTGTGCCATAGTCTCCAAAGTCCGCATAATACCACTCAATTGATCAGCAGTAGATGCAACAGGAGAACCAGATGATCTCGTCATCCTTGCTTCCTAAAATATCAAAAGAACATTTTCTTTGATCAATCTCTAAATGATAGTCAATAAACCTCAAAAAAACATAATATTCTTAGTGATTCTCAAATCATGCTCTGATACCACCTCTGTCACGCCCCTAAAAATATCCATGATATTTAAAATTTTTCGTCACAACTAACCCAGGATCCAAACACACATTTGAGGTCACTAAGAAAACATTCAGATCAAAAATTTCACTTCTATAATCTACCAATTCATAACCCTGTGCAATTCATAAACATAGCACACATCACTCGATAATTCATACAATCTGAACTCGACTCATCAAAATAAAAACCACAATATAAATCCACATGTGGGGAAATCTATGCAGTCACCACAATCATCGATTTACCATGAGTTCATATCATTACACGAATTTAATTTAACATTCCAAAACCCTATACATGAGGGATCCTTTAACTTACACAAAATCCACAGGTTTAGATTCATAGTCACATTTCATCAGATGCAAGGTAGCTTATACACAACTACATATATGCTAACAAAAGTTCTGCCCAACGTCTTCTAAACTTTCCACTGCCTTAGCCCATTCTTAACATTTAAGCAAGCGATACGCTATCCTGAAAAATTTATCAACAAACGGGGTGAGCATAAAGAGCTCAGCAAGTGACTAACATATCCATAATCAAAATAGTACAATTTCCAAAGAGATACAGTTTCAAAACACAAAGCAGAATATACGATTTCGTAGACATAATATCCTTAGGAGCAGAATCACAATTGTCCTTTTAATCATATATATTTGGTTCCTGACAGATGGGGCATAGAGTAATTGGAGCATATCAGAAACAAAGGAAACATATCGGAGCTTATCAATGGCATATAAAATGTTCCGAAACATATCAACAGCATATGGAACATTACGAAGCAAAATCAACAGTGAATGAAGCATTTCAGAGCATATCAAACTCATATGTCATACAGAAGCTCAAACGTCGTCCTTGACGTTGCAATCATATCATACTTACCTCTGATTTGGTAACACAAGGTCAAAATCACAATCACTGTTTTTCAGAATTTATAGGGTCGGATTCAACAGACGATAGGGTGGGCAATTGAACTCCAAAATTTTCAACCTATATGTCAAAAGAGAGAATTTCAAGTCTAGTTTCAAATAAAATCAGTTTGGTACAAATCAGAATTTTCAACAGGGAGTTATAGGCGTTTTAGTATCGAAAGGTCAGAAATCTTGAACTCTGTTTTACAGCGTCTATAGGCTCTTTTGAAACAAATTTTTGGGTAAGTATTCGGTGTCCAAAATCTACAAAATCAGTGTCAAAAGAAATACATACGAGTCTAATTTCAAACAAAAATAGTTCCTGCCTGAATTCTCATTCTGTATTAAAACTTATAGCCGAAACAGTGCTTAGGGGTCAGTTTACCGAAAAACTTCCAGAATCCATGGTTTTAAGTCCAAAGAGAGACATATCAGTTTCTAAATAGAAATCTTCCAATTTATTTTGAATCAACATAAAAACAGAGTCTAATACTTCTGTAGGATGGGGTTAGAACACTTGCCTTTGGAAATTTTGACCCGAAATGACAAGATTAAAGCAAGAACCCTAAAAGCCCCAATTTTCTTTCTCTTCTTCCTCTTCTTCTTCTTCTTCTTCTTCTTCTTCTTTCTTTCTTTCTTTCCCTGATCACCCATGAGCTGCCTCCTCTGCTTCCTTAACAACGAAGGCAGAGAGGCTTAAGCGGTGGAATTTGTCATTTGGTGCATTTTGCAGTTTAGTCCTTGTTTTTATCATATTCACGATCAGGTCCTTAGGGTTTACATATAGGTCCTCAGATTCTTTCTTTTTTTTTTTTTTTTTGAACAGATCTCCCAAATCTTAAAAATAAGTTACCTCTGATTCATACTCTATTTCTTTTGTCAATTAAAATAGATGCTTACATTATCACCAAAAATTTATACGAACATTCGGAAATGAGGGGTGTTACAGATTTCAGTTTACGTTTACGTCTTGATTTCAACTGCATATTGCCCTCTGCGAATATACAAACGAGTTTCAAAGTTCAGACGTAAATCTGCGTCTAATCTGCGTTTAAGACGTAAATCTGCGTTTAGACGTAAATCTGCGTTTAGACACAAATCTGCGTTTAGACGTAAATCTATTTTTTTGCAGATTACCTTTTGAGCTGTACAACAGCAGCACATTGTCTTTATACTTCTGCTCAATCTGCGCTTAGACGCAATCTGCGCTTAGACGCAATCTGCGTTTAGACGCAATCTGCGCTTAGACGCAATCTGCGTTTAGACGCAATCTGCACTTAGACGCAATCTGCGCTAAGACGCAAACTGCGCTTAGACGCAATCTGAGTTTAGACGCAATCTGCATTTAGACGCTAACTGCGTTTAGACGCTAACTGCGCTTAAACGTAAACTGCACTTAATCATAAGTAATCTTAGAATCGGTTTTTGCATCAAAATAGTCTTTGTCGAACGAACGCAGCCTTCGCTTTTTAATCGCTGAAAAATATCCGCTGCACTAATTCACCCCCCCCCCCCTCTTAGTGCTCTCGATCCTAATAAAAAGCTCTCTCGGAGCCCATCGATACTGACGGCGTAGCGGTCACAGCAAATTTCCAGCCCCAAAACAATCGTCTCGGAGCTCTATGGGAGATGTTTCGTATCCCGGGATGCAAAAAGGAGTGCAACACGAGGACTTCCCAAGGGGTCACCCATCGTAGTACTACTCTGGCCCAAGCACGCTTAACTTCGGTGTTTTGATGGGATCCGGTGATTTAGTGCTGCCATTATCGCACCCGTTTCGCGAGCTTTGTCCCTCGCATCAACGTCCGGAGCCTCTTGCCCGTCGCGAAACCGTCGTCGCTTTCTCGAACGTTCACGAAATCCCTATTGCAAGCTCTCTCCGAGCCCTAGCCCGACGACTGCGTATCGGTCACGGCAAGCGCGTGCCGAAACCATCGGCACTTTCTAGAACGATCTCGGAATCGCTATTGCGACCCCAATACGGAAAGCTCTCTCGGAGCCCCTCGATACTGACTGCGTAGCGGTCACAGCAAATTTCCAGCCCCAAAACAATCGTCTCAGAGCTCTATGGGAGATGTTTCGTATCCCGGGATGCAAAAAGGAGTGCAACATGAGGACTTCCCAGGGGGTCACCCATCGTAGTACTACTCTGGCCCAAGCACGCTTAACATCGGTGTTTTGATGGGATCCGGTGATTTAGTGCTGCCATTATCGCACCCGTTTCGCGAGCTTTGTCCCTCGCATCAACGTCCGGAGCCTCTTGCCCGTCGCGAAACCGTCGTCGCTTTCTCGAACGTTCACGAAATCCCTATTGCAAGCTCTCTCCGAGCCCTAGCCCGACGACTGCGTATCGGTCACGGCAAGCGCGTGCCGAAACCATCGGCACTTTCTAGAACGATCTCGGAATCGCTATTGCGACCCCAATCCGGAAAGCTCTCTCGAAGCCCCTCGATACTGACTGCGTAGCGGTCACAGCAAATTTCCAGCCCCAAAACAATCGTCTCGGAGCTCTATGGGAGATGTTTCGTATCCCGGGATGCAAAAAGGAGTGCAACACGAGGACTTCCCAAGGGGTCACCCATCGTAGTACTACTATGGCCCAAGCACGCTTAACTTCGGTGTTTTGATGGGATCCGGTGATTTAGTGCTGCCATTATCGCACCCGTTTCGCGAGTTTCGTCCCTCGCCTATGTGCACGTCGCGGTCAGCGCATCAACGTCCGGTGCCTCTTGCCCGTCGCAAAACCGTCGTCGCTTTCTCGAACGTTCACGAAATCCCTATTGCAAGCTCTCTCCGAGCCCTAGCCCGACGACTGCGTATCAGTCATGGCAAGCGCCTGCCGAAACCATCGGCACTTTCTAGAACGATCTCGGAATCGCTATTGCGATTCCCAATCCGGAAAGCTCCCTCGGAGCCCCTCGATACTGACTGCGTAGCGGTCACAGCAAATTTCCAGCCCCAAAACAATCGTCTCGGAGCTCTACGGGAGATGTTTCGTATCCCGGGATGCAAAAAGGTGGGCAACACGAGGACTTCCCAGGGGGTCACCCATCGTAGTACTACTCTGGCCCAAGCACGCTTACCTTCGGTGTTTTGATGGGATCCGGTGATTTAGTGCTGCCATTATCGCACCCGTTTCGTGAGCTTCGTCCCTCGCCTATGTGCACGTCGCGGTCAGCGCATCAACGTCCGGTGCCTCTTGCCCGTCGCGAAACCGTCGTCGCTTTCTCGAACGTTCACGAAATCCCTATTGCAAGCTCTCTCCGAGCCCTAGCCCGACGACTGCGTATCGGTCATGGCAAGCGCCTGCCGAAACCATCGGTACTTTCTAGAACGATCTCGGAATCGCTATTGCGATTCCCAATCTGGAAAGCTCCCTCGGAGCCCCTCGATACTGACTGCGTAGCGGTCACAGCAAATTTCCAGCCCCAAAACAATCGTCTCGGAGCTCTACGGGAGACGTTTCGTATCCCGGGATGCAAAAAGGAGAGCAACACGAGCACTTCCCAGGGGGTCACCCATCGTAGTACTACTCTGGCCCAAGCACGCTTAACTTCGGTGTTTTGATGGGATCCGGTGATTTAGTGCTGCCATTATCGCACCCGTTTCGCGAGCTTCGTCCCTCGCCTATGTGCACGTCGCGGTCAGCGCATCAACGTCCGGAGCCTCTTGCCCGTCGCGAAACCGTCATCGCTTTCTCGAACGTTCACGAAATCCCTATTGCAAGCTCTCTCCGAACCCTAGCCCGACGACTGCGTATCAGTCATGGCAAGCGCCTGCCGAAACCATCGGCACTTTCTAGAACGATCTCGGAATCGCTATTGCGATTCCCAATCCGGAAAGCTCCCTCGGAGCCCCTCGATACTGACTGCGTAGCGGTCATAGCAAATTTCCAGCCCCAAAACAATCGTCTCGGAGCTCTACGGGAGATGTTTCGTATCCCGGGATGCAAAAAGGTGGGCAACACGAGGACTTCCCAGGGGGTCACCCATCGTAGTACTACTCTGGCCCAAGCACGCTTACCTTCGGTGTTTTGATGGGATCCGGTGATTTAGTGCTGCCATTATCGCACCCGTTTCGCGAGCTTCGTCCCTCGCCTATGTGCACGTCGCGGTCAGCGCATCAACATCCGGTGCCTCTTGCCCGTCGCGAAACCGTCGTCGCTTTCTCGAACGTTCACGAAATCCCTATTGCAAGCTCTCTCCGAGCCCTAGCCCGACGACTGCGTATCGGTCATGGCAAGCGCCTGCCGAAACCATCGGCCCTTTCTAGAACGATCTCGGAATCGTTATTGCGATTCCCAATCCGGAAAGCTCCCTCGGAGCCCCTCGATCCTGACTGCGTAGCGGTCACAGCAAATTTCCAACCCCAAAACAATCGTCTCGGAGCTCTACGGGAGACGTTTCGTATCCCGGGATGCAAAAAGGAGAGCAACACGAGCACTTCCCAGGGGGTCACTCATCGTAGTACTACTCTGGCCCAAGCACGCTTAACTTCGGTGTTTTGATGGGATCCGGTGATTTAGTGCTGCCATTATCGCACCCGTTTCGCGAGCTTCGTCCCTCGCCTATGTGCACGTCGCGGTCAGCGCATCAACGTCCGGAGCCTCTTGCCCGTCACGAAACCGTCGGCGCTTTCTCGAACGTTCACGAAATCCCTATTGCAAGCTCTCTCCGAGCCCTAGCCCGACGACTGCGTATCGGTCACGGCAAGCGCGTGCCGAAACCATCGGCACTTTCTAGAACGATCTCGGAATCGCTATTGCGACCCCAATCCGGAAAGCTCTCTCGGAGCCCCTCGATACTGACTGCGTAGCGGTCACAGCAAATTTCCAGCCCCAAAACAATCGTCTCGGAGCTCTACGGGAGATGTTTCGTATCCCGGGATGCAAAAAGGTGGGCAACACGAGGACTTCCCAGGGGGTCACCCATCGTAGTACTACTCTGGCCCAAGCACGCTTACCTTCGGTGTTTTGATGGGATCCGGTGATTTAGTGCTGCCATTATCGCACCCGTTTCGCGAGCTTCGTCCCTCGCCTATGTGCACGTCGCGGTCAGCGCATCAACGTCCGGTGCCTCTTGCCCGTCGCGAAACCGTCGTCGCTTTCTCGAACGTTCACGAAATCCCTATTGCAAGCTCTCTCCGAGCCCTAGCCCGACGACTGCGTATCGGTCATGGCAAGCGCCTGCCGAAACCATCGGCCCTTTCTAGAACGATCTCGGAATCGTTATTGCGATTCCCAATCCGGAAAGCTCCCTCGGAGCCCCTCGATCCTGACTGCGTAGCGGTCACAGCAAATTTCCAACCCCAAAACAATCGTCTCGGAGCTCTACGGGAGATGTTTCGTATCCCGGGATGCAAAAAGGAGTGCAACACGAGGACTTCCTAGGGGGTCACCCATCGTAGTACCACTCTGGCCCAAGCACGCTTAACTTCGGTGTTTTGATGGGATCCGATGATTTAGTGCTACCATTATCGCACTCGTTTCGCGAGCTTCGTCCCTCGCTTATGTGCACGTCGCGGTCAGCGCATCAACGTCCGTAGCCTCTTGCCCGTCGCGAAACCGTCGTCGCTTTCTCGAACGTTCACGAAATCCCTATTGCAAGCTCTCTCCGAGCCCTAGCCCGACGACTGCGTATCGGTCACGGCAAGCGCGTGCCGAAACCATCGGCACTTTCTAGAATGATCTCGGAATCGCTATTGCGACCCCAATCCGGAAAGCTCTCTCGGAGCCCCTCGATACTGACAGCGTAGCGGTCATAGCAAATTTCCAGCCCCAAAACAATCGTCTCGGAACTCTACGGGAGATGTTTCGTATCCCGGGATGCAAAAAGGAGTGCAACACGAGGACTTCCCGGGGGTCACCCATCGTAGTACTACTCTGGCCCAAGCACGCTTAACTTCGGAGGTTTGATGGGATCCGGTGATTTAGTGCTGGCATTATCGCACCCGTTTCGCGTGCTTCGTCCCTCGCCTATGTGCACGTCGCGGTCGGCGTATCAACGTCCGGAGCCTCTTGCCCGTCACGAAACCGTCGGCGCTTTCTCGAACGTTCACGAAATCCCTATTGCAAGCTCTCTCCGTGCCCTAGCCCGACGACTGCGTATCGGTCACGGCAAGCGCGTGCCAAAACCGTCGGCACTTTCTAAAACGATCTCGGAATCGCTATTGCGACCCCAATCCGGAAAGCTATCTCCGAGCCCCTCGATACTGACTGCGTAGCGGATACAGCAAATTTCCAGCCCCAAAACAATCGTCTCGGAGCTCTACGGGAGATGTTTCGTATCCCGGGATGCAAAAAGGAGTGCAACACGAGGACTTCCCAGGGGGTCACCCATCCTAGTACTACTCTGGCCCAAGCACGCTTAACTTCGGAGGTTTGATGGGATCCGGTGATTTAGTGCTGGCATTATCGCACCCGTTTCGCGTGCTTCGTCCCTCGCCTATGTGCACGTCGCGGTCGGCGTATCAACGTCCGGAGCCTCTTGCCCGTCACGAAACCGTCGGCGCTTTCTCGAACGTTCACGAAATCCCTATTGCAAGCTCTCTCCGAGCCCTAGCCCGATGACTGCGTAACGGTCACGGCAAGCACGTGCCGAAACCATCGGCACTTTCTTGAACGATCTCGGAATCGCTATTGCGAACCCAATCCAGAAAGCTCTCTCGGAGCCCCTCGATACTGACTGCGTAGCGGTCACAGCAAATTTCCAGCCCCAAAACAATCGTCTCGGAGCTCTACGGGAGATGTTTTGTATCCCGGGATGCAAAAAGGAGTACAACACGAGGACTTCCCAGGGGGTCACCCATCCTAGTACTACTCTGGCCCAAGCACGCTTAACTTCGGAGGTTTGATGGGATCCGGTGATTTAGTGCTGGCATTATCGCACCCGTTTCGCGTGCTTCGTCCCTCGCCTATGTGCACGTCGCGGTCGGCGTATCAACGTCCGGAGCCTCTTGCCCGTCACGAAACCGTCGGCGCTTTCTCGAACGTTCAAGAAATCCCTATTGCAAGCTCTCTCCGAGCCCTAGCCCGACGACTGCGTATCGGTCACGGCAAGCGCGTTCCAAAACCATCGGCACTTTCTAAAACGATCTCGGAATCGCTATTGCGACCCCAATCCGGAAAGCTATCTCCGAGCCCCTCGATACTGACTGCGTAGCTGATACAGCAAATTTCCAGCCCCAAAACAATCGTCTCGGAGCTCTACGGGAGATGTTTCATATCCCGGGATGCAAAAAGGAGTGCAACACGAGGACTTCCCAGGAGGTCACCCATCCTAGTACTACTCTGGCCCAAGCACGCTTAACTTCGGAGTTTTGATGGGATCCGGTGATTTAGTGCTGCCATTATCGCACCCGTTTCGCGAGCTTCGTCCCTCGCCTATGTGCACGTCGCGGTCAGTGCATCAACGTCCGGAGCCTCTTGCCCGTCGCGAAACCGTCGTCGCTTTCTCGAACGTTCACGAAATCCGTATTGCAAGCTTTCTCCGAGCCCTAGCCTAACGACTGCGTATCGGTCACGGCAAGCGCGTGCCGAAACCATCGGCATTTTCTAGAACGATCTCGGAATCGCTATTGCGACCCCAATCCGGAAAGCTCTCTCGGAGCCCCACGATACTGACTGCGTAGCGGTCATAGCAAATTTCCAGCCCCAAAACAATCGTCTCGGAACTCTACGGGAGATGTTTCGTATCCCGGGATGCAAAAAGGAGTGCAACACGAGGACTTCCCGGGGGTCACCCATCGTAGTACTACTCTGGCCCAAGCACGCTTAACTTCGGTGTTTTGATGGGATCCGGTGATTTAGTGCTGCCATTATCGCACCCGTTTCGCGAGCTTCGTCCCTCGCCTATGTGCACGTCGCGGTCAGCACATCAACGTCCGGAGCCTCTTGCCCGTCGCGAAACCGTCGTCGCTTTCTCGAACGTTCACGAAATCCCTATTGCAAGCTCTCTCCGAGCCCTAGCCCGACGACTGCGTATCGGTCACGGCAAGCGCCTGCCGAAACCATCGACACTTTCTAGAACGATCTCAGAATCGCTATTGCGATTCCCAATCCGGAAAGCTCTCTCGGAGCCCCTCGATACTTACTGCGTAGCGGTCACAGCAAATTTCCAGCCCCAAAACAATCGTCTCGGAGCTCTACGGGAGATGTTTCGTATCCCGGGATGCAAAAAGGAGTGCAACACGAGGACTTCCCAGGGGGTCACCCATCGTAGACCACTCTGGCCCAAGCACGCTTAACTTCGGTGTTTTGATGGGATCCGATGATTTAGTGCTGCCATTATCGCACTCGTTTCGCGAGCTTCGTCCCTCGCTTATGTGCACGTCGCGGTCAGCGCATCAACGTCCGTAGCCTCTTGCCCGTCGCGAAACCGTCGTCGCTTTCTCGAACGTTCACGAAATCCCTATTGCAAGCTCTCTCCAAGCCCTAGCCCGACGACTGCGTATCGGTCACGGCAAGCGCGTGCCGAAACCATCGGCACTTTCTAGAATGATCTCGGAATCGCTATTGCGACCCCAATCCGGAAAGCTCTCTCGGAGCCCCTCGATACTGACAGCGTAGCGGTCACAGCAAATTTCCAGCCCCAAAACTATCGTCTCGGAGCTCTACGGGAGATATTTCGTATCCCAGGATGCAAAAAGGAGTGCAACACGAGGACTTCCCAGGGGGTCACCCATCCTAGTACTACTCTGGCCCAAGCACGCTTAACTTCGAAGGTTTGATGGGATCCGGTGATTTAGTGCTGGCATTATCGCACCCGTTTCGCGTGCTTCGTCCCTCGCCTATGTGCACGTCGCGGTCGGCGCATCAACGTCCGGAGCCTCTTGCCCGTCACGAAACTGTCGTCGCTTTCTCGAACGTTAATGAAATCCCTATTGCAAGCTCTCTCCGAGCCCTAGCCCGACGACTGCGTATCGGTCACGGCAAGCGCGTGCCGAAACCATCGGCACTTTCTAGAACGATCTCGGAATCGCTATTGCGACCCCAATCCGGAAAGCTCTATCGGAGCCCCTCGATACTGACAGCGTAGCGGTCACAGCAAATTTCCAGCCCCAAAACAATCGTCTCGGAGCTCTACGGGAGATGTTTCGTATCCCGGGATGCAAAAAGGAGTGCAACACGGGGACTTCCCAAGGGGTCACCCATCGTAGTACTACTCTGGCCCATGCACGCTTAACTTCGGTGTTTTGATGGGATCCGGTGATTTAGTGCTGCCATTATCGCACCCGTTTCGCGATCTTCGTCCCTCGCCTATGTGCACGTCGCGGTCCGCGGTCACGGCAAGCGCGTGCCGAAACCATTGGCACTTTCTAGAACGATCTCGGAATCGCTATTGCGACCCCAATCCGGAAAGCTCTCTCCGAGCCCCTCGATATTGATTGCGTAGCGGTCACAGCAAATTTCCAGCCCCAAAACAATCGTCTCGGAGCTCTACGGGAGATGTTTCGTATCCCGGGATGCAAAAAGGAGTGCAACACGAGGACTTCCCAGGGGGTCACCCATCCTAGTACTACTCTGGCCCAATCACGCTTAACTTCGGAGTTTTGATGGGATCCGGTGATTTAGTGCTGGCAATATCGCACCCGTTTCGCGTGCTTCGTCCCTCGCCTATGTGCACGTCGCGGTCGGCGCATCAACGTCCGGAGCCTCTTGCCCGTCACGAAACTGTCGTCGCTTTCTCGAACGTTAATGAAATCCCTATTGCAAGCTCTCTCCGAGCCCTAGCCCGACGACTGCGTATCGGTCACGGCAAGCGCGTGCCGAAACCATCGGCACTTTCTAGAACGATCTCGGAATCGCTATTGCGACCCCAATCCGGAAAGCTCTATCGGAGCCCCTCGATACTGACAGCGTAGCGGTCACAGCAAATTTCCAGCCCCAAAACAATCGTCTCGGAGCTCTACGGGAGATGTTTCGTATCCCGGGATGCAAAAAGGAGTGCAACACGGGGACTTCCCAAGGGGTCACCCATCGTAGTACTACTCTGGCCCAAGCACGCTTAACTTCGGTGTTTTGATGGGATCCGGTGATTTAGTGCTGCCATTATCGCACCCGTTTCGCGATCTTCGTCCCTCGCCTATGTGCACGTCGCGGTCAGCGCATCAACGTCCGGAGCCACTTGCCCGTCACGAAACCGTCGGCGCTTTCTCGAACGTTCACGAAATCCCTATTGCAAGCTCTCTCCGAGCCCTAGCCCGACGACTGCGTATCGGTCACGGCAAGCGCGTGCCGAAACCATCGGCACTTTCTAGAACGATCTCGGAATCGCTATTGCGACCCCAATCCGGAAAGCTATCTCCGAGCCCCTCGATACTGACTGCGTAGCGGATACAGCAAATTTCCAGCCCCAAAACAATCGTCTCGGAGCTCTACGGGAGATGTTTCGTATCCCGGGATGCAAAAAGGAGTGCAACACGAGGACTTCCCAGGGGGTCACCCATCCTAGTACTACTCTGGCCCAAGCACGCTTAACTTCGGAGGTTTGATGGGATCCGGTGATTTAGTGCTGGCATTATCGCACCCGTTTCGCGTGCTTCGTCCCTCGCCTATGTGCACGTCGCGGTCGGCGTATCAACGTCCGGAGCCTCTTGCCCGTCACGAAACCGTCGGCGCTTTCTCGAACATTCACGAAATCCCTATTGCAAGCTCTCTCCGAGCCGTAGCCCGACGACTGCGTATCGGTCACGGCAAGCGCGTGCCAAAACCATCGGCACTTTCTAAAACGATCTCGGAATCGCTATTGCGACCCCAATCCGGAAAGCTTTCTCCGAGCCCCTCGATACTGACTGCGTAGCGGATACAGCAAATTTCCAGCCCCAAAACAATCGTCTCGGAGCTCTACGGGAGATGTTTCGTATCCCGGGATGCAAAAAGGAGTGCAACACGAGGACTTCCCAGGAGGTCACCCATCCTAGTACTACTCTGGCCCAAGCACGCTTAACTTCGGAGTTTTGATGGGATCCGGTGATTTAGTGCTGGCATTATCACACCCGTTTCGCGTGCTTCGTCCCTCGCCTATGTGCACGTCGCGGTCGGCGTATCAACGTCCGGAGCCTCTTGCCCGTCACGAAACCGTCGGCGCTTTCTCGAACGTTCACGAAATCCCTATTGCAAGCTCTCTCCGAGCCGTAGCCCGACGACTGCGTATCGGTCACGGCAAGCGCGTGCCAAAACCATCGGCACTTTCTAAAACGATCTCGGAATCGCTATTGCGACCCCAATCCGGAAAGCTTTCTCCGAGCCCCTCGATACTGACTGCGTAGCGGATACAGCAAATTTCCAGCCCCAAAACAATCGTCTCGGAGCTCTACGGGAGATGTTTCGTATCCCGGGATGCAAAAAGGAGTGCAACACGAGGACTTCCCAGGAGGTCACCCATCCTAGTACTACTCTGGCCCAAGCACGCTTAACTTCGGAGTTTTGATGGGATCCGGTGATTTAGTGCTGGCATTATCACACCCGTTTCGCGTGCTTCGTCCCTCGCCTATGTGCACGTCGCGGTCGGCGTATCAACGTCCGGAGCCTCTTGCCCGTCACGAAACCGTCGGCGCTTTCTCGAACGTTCACGAAATCCCTATTGCAAGCTCTCTCCGAGCCCTAGCCCGACGACTGCGTATCGGTCACGGCAAGCGCGTGCCGAAACCATCGGCACTTTCTAGAACTATCTCGGAATCGCTATTGCGACCCCAATCCGGAAAGCTCTCTCGGAGCCCCTCGATACTGACTGTGTAGCGGTCACAGCAAATTTCCAGCCCCAAAACAATCGTCTCGGAGCTCAACGGGAGATGTTTAGTATCCCGGGATGCAAAAAGGAGTGCAACACGACGACTTCCGAGGGGGTCACCCATCGTAGTACTACTCTGGCCCAAGCACGCTTAACTTCGGTGTTTTGATGGGATCCGGTGATTTAGTGCTGCCATTATCGCACCCGTTTCGCGAGCTTCGTCCCTTGCCTATGTGCACGTCACGGTCCGCGGTCACGGCAAGCGCGTGCCGAAACCATTGGCACTTTCTAGAACGATCTCGGAATCGCTATTGCGACCCCAATCCGGAAAGCTCTCTCCGACCCCTCGATATTGACTGCGTAGCGGTCACAGCAAATTTCCAGCCCCAAAACAATCGTCTCGGAGCTCTACGGGAGATTTTTCGTATCCCGGGATGCAAAAAGGAGTGCAACACGAGGACTTCCCAGGGGGTCACCCATCCTAGTACTACTCTGGCCCAAGCACGCTTA